>NC_091476.1:157757701-158090201 GCF_036971445.1 Narcine bancroftii
TTTTTTAAAACATAAACTTTAGCAGCTTTTGGCATACTTTTTCAATGTTTGGATTCTTCTAAAAGCCCTTCATATTTAAATTGAAGAAGTTGCAGAAAAAAAATTTCATTGAAATACCATTCATACCATAGATCCCTTTAGGAGCTTGTGGCGTTTGCACCTGCAATATCAAAAGAAATAGTACTTCCGGACTTTTTGTAGCTTTGGCTCCACTCAAAATTGTATTCATTTTGGATCAAGATGACCTGAATTAAATTCAGTAACTGCCTCCTTCCTGCAAATCTATCTTAATAAGCTGTCCTGAGTCAATTCATAGATTTATAGGTATTGCATTAAATTACCTTCCTCATCTATGTGCTGAGTTTTGATTTACCACTCAAAAGCATTGTAGAATGCATAGAAAGATGTTTACACAAGTTTGATGTGAGCCCCTGCCTCACAGACCCAGATACCTCCAGGGTTCAGCAAGGGAGATTCTGCCCTGAAATACAATATGCTTCAAAGTAACTTAATGGTTTGCAACGTACACAGATTGATGGCCTGAATATCAATTGCAGGTATTCATAGTTTTGAATCAATTTAATAAATGTCATGGGAAATGAAGAGAGAGGTGCTGCGCAATTCTCAAGTACATTTCTTTGCTGAATGGATCAGTGTCATTCACTATCTATATAGATAGATTCGTGAACAGAACTACCTGACATCTATTGGAAAAAAAACCCAGCTTCCATGAGGGAAAGGCAACTGTCTTAAATAGTCAACAAAATGATGCTCTTTCTCAATTAAAATGACCCTTTTAAGCTCAACACTGAATCTTACTTACGGACTATCTGTTCAATTCATCATATGCACCTACCCCAGTGAGCTTCAGGTCCATAGAAATAAAATTAAGCAACAAACATTTTCCCGTTACTAAGTCCAGTGGTGTAAGAATGAAACAGGTGCCAGGGGGGATTTGAAAATCTGGCACATCTCCAAATATCTGGATCTCTGCCGCTTTTACTGCTGAGACTAATCTTATGAAAGAGCTTTTTAGCCCGGTCTATATACCTTAACACATTTAGTGTTGTAGGTTATATAACAGAAAATCACTGCTAAATGAAAAATTGAACTACTCTAATTCAAACATTGCACATGTTGATGGAGTTACACAATTGTGAGGATTAAAAAGTGTAGCATTTATTTTCTTCTTTGAGGCAAACAACACCTCTATTGATCACCTGATACACTAGACAGTTCTGAAAAGCTCATCATAGCTCTGTGAAAGGAAGTAATATCCATCTAATCAGTTCTCCGGGGGAGAATAATGTAAGCCCAGGAGAACAGATATGCCGCCACTATCATTCACTCCAGTAACCTCGTAAGAAATGCTGGCTGCTTCTAAACAGAACAAAGTCGGTAATCTCCGAGTGCCATAAGACAAATCAAGAGTCAGGAAGGAAGGAAAACAAGTGGACTTAGCCAATATTAAAGTAGTTTGAGCCAATCAGACAAATGTAGGTTGACCTGTATGTTATTCCGTATTAATGAGGCAAAAACTGCTGTTTTCTTATCTCACATTTATTTATGAAACCTAACAACCTCTTAGGGCATTATCACCACGTAAGATACCTAGCTCTGTGCACAATTAGGACCCTCTGTGATTTGATTAGAAAAACAACATTTCTGTTTCAATATTTTGTAAAAAAAAAGCATGGTTTTAGTTAAATCCTTTCAGCACTAATTTATTCTTTATCTCCCTAAAGGTTGTGCCAGGTATTATCTTGTATCTTATCCTACAATTATTGCCTTACCATTGAATTGTTTCAGAAGGGCCTAGTAGCTTTAGATTAAGCCATCCCACAAATAGTTTTGTGGCAACATTGCAGATGCCAATATTGCTATAAATGACATTTAAATTATAAATAAATTAATGTAAGAGAAAGAGTTTGAGTGTAAGAGTTTGTGTCTGTGGTTTGTTGTCCATTGAGAAATCTGATGGGGGTTCATCTTCAGGCTCCCGTTCTTCCTTCCTGATGGTAGCAGTGTGAAGAGGGCATGGCCTGGGTGGTGGGGGTCCTTGAGGATAGAGACTGCTTCCTTAAGATACCACCTCTTGTCCTTAATGGTGTGGAGACTGGTGCCCATGATGACGTTGGCCAAATTCATAACACTCTGTAGTCTTTTCCTGTCCCGTGCATTGACACCTCCATACCAGACAGTGTTGCAACCAGTCAGAATGGTTTCCATGGTAAACCTGTAGCAATTTGCGAGATCTTTGACGGCATGCCAAATCTTAAACTGGTCATGAAGTATAGCCACTGGGAAGCCTTCTTCATGATTGCATCAACATGGAGGCCCCAGGACAGATCCTCAGAGAAGTTGACACCCAGGAATTTGAAATTCTTTGCCTTTTCCAATGCTGACCCCTCAATGTTCTCCTGATTTCCTGAAGTGCACAATCAGCCCCTTAGTTTTGCTAATGTTGTTGCAAGGTTTGAGTGCAAGGTTACTGCTTAAACTGTACAATTACACATTAAGTAGCAAGATCCTAGGAGTATTGTAGGAGACTTGGATATTAGACGTTGTTCCTCCAATTTGTGGGTGGCCTTGGTTTGGCAGTGCATGAGGCCATGGACCTGGTTCCCTGAAAATAGCAATGCTGGTAGACAGGGTAGCAAAGACAGGGTAGGAAAGCCTTCATCAGTCAAGGCATAAAGTATAGGAGTTGGTATGTCATGTTACAGCAGTATAAAATGTTGGTGAGGCCAAATTTAGTATTCTGTGTGCATTTAGGTCACCATGTTGTGGGAAAGATGTCATTCAACTGGAAAAGATGTAAAAAAAGGTTCAGAAGGATATTAATACACAAAATTGCTTGAGAAGCACAGTGGATCACGCAGCGTTCATAGGAATCAAAGATACTGTACATCATCAACATTTTGGGCCTTCATCAAGGTACGAGCAAAAAGCAGACAGACACCTGAATAAAAAAGCGGAGGAGGAAAGAAGGGGAGGGGAGGAGCAAAGGCCAATAGGCAAGAGGTCATGGGTGGCTAGGGATGGGAGGGTAGAAGAGAAAAAAGCTGAGGTGATGGGGAAAGGGATAGATCCATGAATGGAAATGGAAAGGAGTGGGGAACTGGAGGAAAGGACACCAGGATAGGGAAAGAGAGAGATATAGGGGAGAGGCCTAATGGAATCCAGAGAAGTGGATGCTCATACCATCTGGTTGGGCAGTGCCCAGACGGAATATTAGACGTTGTTCCTCCAATTTGTGGGTGGCCTTGGTTTGGCAGTGCATGAGGCCATGGACGGATGTGCTAGTACGGGAATAGGGCGTGGAATTCAAATCCACCAATGACCTCTTTCTTGACCATTAGCCTTTTCTCCTTTCCCCACCCTTCTATCCTCCTCCATCACCCCCTCCCCACCTTTTTATCAGGCGCCTACCTGTTTTTGCTCATACCCTGATGAAGGGCTCAGGTCCGAAATGTTGGTTATATATCTTTGCTTTCTATGAACGTTATTACTCTAGCACTTGTGGGCATTAAATTATAATCACAGCATATGCAGTCTTTCCTGCTTAACTTCATGAGGATATGTCTGGGACTGGAAGACTGGATAGGCTAGGAATTTTTATCCTGGAGCATAGGAGGCTGAGAGTGACTTTGTACAAAATCATGAGATGAATAGACAAGGTGAATAAATCACCATCTTTTCCCTAGTTACTAGAGTCTAAAATTAGAGGGCATAGGGTTAAACAGAGGGGGAAATATTTCAAATGAACCTAAGTGGTGTCTAAATGAAATAAGCTGTCAGAGGAAGTGGTAAAGGAGGGTGTAAATATAACACAAAAAAAAACATTTAGACTGATACGGGGTCAAGAAAGGGTTTAATGGGGTATGGGTCAAATTTCAGCAAATGGGACCAACTCAGATAGGGAGCATGGTTTACATGGTCAGGATGGGCCAAAGAGAACAAGGATCTTTGGTCTCTGACCCCATTACTTCATATTTATGGAAGATTCCTCACAGTAAAAGAGACAGAATCCCTTGATGCTCAAGGCATTACCATTGCTGTGCCCTCAGTATCTATATCACTGGGCCATCATTGACCAGAGGTGTAATTGGATCAACCACATATAAAACTAATCAAAATATCTTCTAGTTAGTTTCTCATCTCAGGACTCCCCAAAGCTCTTCTACCAGTTCCAAATCAGGAATATTGCAGTGTCCACTGTATTGACTGGAATGAGCTCAGCTCCAACCACATTCAAAAGATTTGACTTTGTTGAGAACAAATCAGTCCATTTGATTGCATTATCCAAACACTCCACTTCTCTCCACCCTCTCAAGCATTCCCTCCACCACCACTGCATTATCTCTGTAGTGTCCACCACCCACAAATCACAGGCTATTTCCAATATGACTAACTCCTGAAATTTGGATAAAACTCCTGAGCTGCAATTGAACTCTCTGACTTTATTCATTATGAGATTAATGTAGCCTTTTAAAAATGTACTGCTTCCATTATTAAGGATTTGGACAAAAGTTGACAAAGCTTTTGCTTTAATTAATTTAAAGACAACTCTTGTATCTTTCCTTTAAAGAAACCTTTCCAAATCCACAACGTCAATAAGATAATAAAATGCCCAGTTTTACTGGGGTTTATGACAACAGTAAACAATCTTAGGTGATTACTGAATATTCTCATGAAGTATCTTCTACATTATTGATTATTGCTTCCTTAACTGTCATTGTAAAACACTTTTGTAAATCCATGCTGATGTACCTGTCAATTACTCTTTCAATGTAGAAATTCAATTCATTTACTGTTGTGAATAAACATAAATCTTCAGTCATTTCAACTGCTCCCTCAGGCAAAAACTTATATACTTCTGTGTGAGTTATACAATCCTTTCAAGTTAATAACATGTATGCATATGTTTATTTATTAATTATCTTCTGAAACATGGCGACAGATGGAGCCAGTGGTTGGAAAGATCAAGAGTGATTTAGGCTCTGCGTCTATCATGATTTATTTTTTCGATCTGGACTTCTTTGGAACACGCTTCTTACATGGAAAATGTTATGGTGTTATAGACTTTCAATATTTTGCGCCAAACAGCACTCACTCCAAGGGTGTCAATTGCTCTGCAGCAAATTATTGGGGAAGTCACAGACTGTATTTTTATGTTTCATGGCTGGATCCTCATAACAGGTTGCCATGGGCTAAGCAAAGGTTTTTATGCTCGGCTCAGGTTAGGGTGGCCTTCTGTTTTTCCATTTACAATAAAATCCCTGTTATCTGGAATTCAACCAACCAGCAACCTCAGGCAACTGGCAAAAAAGTCACGGAAAATAATTGGGTAAAAAATACAGAAGTTTAAAATCAGTGCGCCTCACTGTTAGTTCTCCATTCACGCAACACGCAGTCTCAAGCAACCTGAAAACTTGCTTATCCGGCATCTACCAATCCTCGTAGTGGTTGGATGCCAGAAGTTCTACTGTATTTGACTGGTTAATGACTTTGACCCATCAAAGCCAACTATTAGCTGATCTTCATTTAGGGGGGGAAAAAAAGCATTTTGACCTTTTTTCCTATAAGGCAAAAGAGAAACTAGGTTGTGTTGCAATAAACAGAATGCTTAAAGGATTCAGCAAGTCTTTCAAGAACAGAATGAGATGGATCACCTTTGTACAGGTTGTTACTCTCTGTAATTGAATCTTGACTGGGGGGTAGTGTAATGTTGAGCACTGGCGCACCTCAGAGCTGTATGCTCACCCAGCTCCTGTCATTCTACCAACCCATGACTGCATCGGCAGATTCAGCTCCAACACTGCCATCAAGTTTGCAATGACACAAAAGTTGTTGGGGGGAGGGACCACAAATTTGCTGCTGCAAACGCCACTCCGATTGTGATGGGTAGGGTGGGTGTTGAGTGATGGTGGGGGTCACGACTAAAGGGGAGAGTGACTGACTGGAGGGGTGGTGGTGATTGACAGTGGGTGGGGACTGATGGGGGTGAGACTGACAGCCGGGTGGGGCAACTGACAGCCAGTTGTGTGGGGGGGGGGGGGGGTTGCGGGGAAGACTTACCAATAGTTCCCATGAGTGCGTGACTACTGCATCATCACGGGGGCGGGATCCCCCTTAAATCGCCGGGTTGGCGATTTAATGAGTCAAACTCCCTGCAGGAAGCACCTTTGCCCCAGTAATCACCCCTGGATCCCAGAAAGGCTTCCCAGGTTCTGCAGCTTAAAAGTGCCTAATGTTGGTTTACTGCACGTTGATGATTGAAGATGGGATGATCCATAGAGTGAAGGGATCGAACTCTCCCATTAGATTAGGTTTCCTCAAGTCGATAACTTGTTGAGAGAGAAGTGTGCAATATTGTAGAGAGATAAGTTGAATACTCTATTTATTGCTACTCTTGCAATTTTAAATTTCAATATTTAATCAAGCATTACTTAACTGATGATGCATATACATGGATTTAGTTGAATTTATTCTATAAAATTAGAAGTGCACATCTACGGGGGTAGGGTGATGGGAGGGGGGTGAATGGGCTGAGAATCTCTAACTGGGCTAAGGAGTGTCTTAGGCCAAAGTCATTTTCTAAGCACGTGGATTAATGAACTGGTGAAGACAGAGGTAGAATAACAAAATGATAATGAACGCATTCTGCCATCTGTTTGGGCCTGAGGGAAGGATGGGAACTAACAAAATACAACTGCTGCACACCTGCTTGGTAACAGATTCTGTGTGGAGGACAAGGATACAGGTTACCAGTCATGTAGTTCCAATGGGTGTGGCTGCACATGCATCTGCTGACAGTCTGTTTTCTATGCATGAATTTTAAACTGTTGAAGAAGCTGTCTTCTCCGAGGATTAGAAAACAACTGAGAATATAATCCATGGAAACAATAAGGTTGCTTATGTGTATTCAAATTGGTTGCAGGCTATATTTCTAAAATGCTAAAACTTTTCCATTGTAACACTACATTGCTGAAGACATTAGCAGTCAATAAATATTTAAATGATAATTTGAATGTCCTTTTTAAAAATGCCTTTCTAAGCCATCCACAGAACCTTTGCATATTTCCATTCAGAGTTGGTCTGCAAAATAACATTATTTTTGAGGTAGCTGAGAAAAGAAAACCCTGAAACTGATGCCCACACTTCTATGGCAGGGAGGCCCTCAAATGCTGATTTCCTCGCTGTTGTGCTGTTTCCTAAATCTAGTGTCCATGTCCTAGAAATTAAACAAAAATACACAAAAGTGCTGGAGAACCTCAGTGGGTCCCTCAGCGTCCATAGGAGGCAAAGTTATGTAACGAATGTTTCTTCAGCACTTTTGTGTATTTACTACAATCACAGCATGTGCAAACTTTCTTGTTTCACTAGTAATTTCAAATATTGTTTTATATATTCAAATATTATAGATCATATAACTGAAACTTTGCAGAGGTGCTAACAACATTGACACCCTATCATGTTTATCATTATCCGGCACTGAAGGTGTACTTGGTCGCATCCTTAAACCCCAGACAATTTCAACCTTTTGCTGCTCTGGTCTCACCTGTTTTAAAAGGACAAAGGTTCTTACCTGCATCGAAAGGACAAAGGTCCCAAGAAGAACAAAATGACCTGCCTCAACAACTGTTGGCCGGTGGCATTTACATCTACCATGACGAAGACTATGGTTATGGAGCAAATCAATTTGTGTCTCAGGAAGGACCCCTTCAATTTGCGTATCATTACAACAGGTCAACGACAGATGCCACCTCACTGACCCTCCACCCTCCATTAGATCATTTGGACTAGAGGAACACCTATGTCAGGCTGTTGATGTTTGATGTCAGGTTGATGTTTAACACCATCATACCAACAAAACTATTAATCAAACTCTGGGATTTGGGACTCTGGTTGTACCTTTGCAATTAGATCCTCAATTTTCTCATTGGCAGAAGCCAACCAGTATGGGCGGTAACATCACCCCCTACTCACTGGACCATCAACAGGGGGTTAACGCAATGCTGTGTGCTTAGTCCCCTGCTTTATTTCACTACAACTGCACAGGTACGTTTGTCTCCACTGCAATCTATAAATTTGCTGATGACACCACTGTTATTGGCCAAATAGCTGGAGATGATGACTCAGGGTATAGGATGGAGATAAAGAATCTGGTTGTGTGGAGCCAGAGCGCACAATCTTACTCTCAACATCAGCAAGACTAAAGAGCTTGTTATGGATTTTAGGGAGTGGAAGTCGAGAAACCATGCACCTATCTTGGTGGATAGGAAGGCAGTGGAGAGGGATAGTACCTTTAAGTTCTGGGAGTCCACATATGAGAGGATCCTTCTTGGAGTTAGCACATTGAGTCAACTCTGAAGTAAGCCTCTACATTCTAAGTCTATGGGGAAGAGGATGAGGAGAGATGTATCACTATTTGAAAAACTCCCCTTGAAAACTGTTTCCTTGAGCACGTTCTTCACTAGGTGGGCATAGGATCAAGCTATGTTCACATCATTTTCCCACCAATTGCTACAGCACACTTATTTGTCATTAACATATTTACATTTTTTGGAAAACTTAAAATTTTTAATATAATCCTTGTAACCAAAGAAAGAAGGAAATTTAAATTTTGGGCACTGTAATTGGTAAGAAGCGTGATCCATCAAAGAAATGGAAGGAGATTTCTAACTGCCCAGAGTTTTTAATGTAACAGAAGCTCTTAACTTGGATCAGACCACTCATCTAACAGCATAGTTATTAAATATATAATAACATCAATAATTAACCATGCAATGAGTTTAATAATTAACTAGCTCCTTTGCTGGGGAAATTGCACAGGAGTACTTAAATATCTGAAGTGAAAATACAAAGCATTTTACCCTTTATTACTGCTAATTCATATTTACATTAAAAAAATGACTGCACATGGGTAATAATTCCCTATTTCAAGAGATCGTAGATTCAAGTAGGATGAAAAAAATCTCTGCAGCAATGAGAAAACTTCATAGTTAGAAATAATGTGTTCAAAGATGATCTTGTAAGATTCAATTAACTTTATCTTGCAAATGCATTGAGGAGGACTGCCTCCTGCATGAGTATATGTATATAGTTCTGCATGTGTATTTCCGCCCCATGAGAATGGAGTTTAGTGTCAGGTGATCTCATAATTCACCACCATGGTCAGGTAAATAAGGGGTGTATTGATGAAAGATCGCTTGCCTGAAATGTTAACTTTGCCTCTCTCTCCACACATGTTGCCTGAACTATTCCAGCATTTCCTGCTTTTATGTTATGAACTAAAATTTCTGCAAAGCCACTTGGTACTTTCACCAGCCTGTCCTCTACCTGATGAACTCCATTCTGGCCTGAGAAAGCCGCCAGGCCCAAACATCTCCAAAGTAGCCAATTCCAACCTGACAAGTGAAGCCCTAATGTCATCTTCCTTCTTTAAATATGGTACCTGCGGCTGTACACAGCAAGTCAGAAGTTTTCACTCATACCACAGCATAAGAATAGGTTTTGCTGCAAAAAATCATTATCAGAATTTATTATCCTCGTCCTCCACTGCAGAAACCTCATTTGGGAATTGCCAAGACAGGTTGGAGTCACAGGCAATTTGGGGTCAACAGAGTTCCCAGCTGCTTGCTTTCTATCATTTGTGTTATTGAGTGATACAGCACAGATAGTGGCCCTTTGGCCCGGCGACTATTTCTTGCACTAATCCAATTTTATTCTCTTCACTTTCCCATCAACTCCTCGAGATTTTACCACTCATCTACACAGGAGGGGCAATTAACACTGGCCATTTTATCAACCAATCTGCATGCCTTTGAGACATGGGGAGACTGCTAAATGCAGGATCATAGGAAATACAGGGTGGCACAGTGGCACAATGAAGAGAACTGCTCCAGCGACCTGGGTTTGATCCTGTCCTCTGGTGCTTTCGCTGAGGTGTTTGCACATCCTCCCTGTGACGACATGGGTGCCCTCTGGTGACTGTGGTTTACTCCATCCCTTGATAAATAAATTATTTGCTCTTTCCTGGATAATTAACTAAAACAATTTGTAACATTCTCAAGTATGGCTTGCCAACCATTATATAATGGTGTTTATCTATTTCTTGATCTTTTTTTAAAATAAGTTCAGGCATTTTCAAAGTCAAAGTTCAGATTTATTGTCAGAGTACATACATCACGTACAACCCTGAGATTCTTTTTTCCGGCGGGCGAAGCAGAATTACCACTTATTGGCAGTGCAGAAAAAGTGTTCTCACATGTAAATAAGTAAAGAAATGTAAACGAACTGTCTGTGCAATACAGAGAGAGAAAAAAAAACACAAATCAAAAGTAAGTGTCCTTAAATGAGGCCCTGATTGAGTTTGTTGTTGAGGAGTCTGATGGTGGTGGGGGGAGGGGGTCAGTAGCAGCTATTCCCATACCTGGTTTGATTTTCTGATTTGGTTTTGATTAAAAGGATGCTTGGTCCTTTGACTAAAATTTGCTTATCTTTCAGGCAATGCAACAGTCATGTCTGAGAAACAGTGAGGTCATGGATTAGTGCAGTGGTTCTCAATCTTTTTTTTCTCCACTCACCATCAGTATTCCTTACTAACCACAGAGCACCTAAGGGATAGGATCCCATAGGTTCTCTGGTTAGTAAGGGATTACTTAACGTGGTATATGAATGGAAAGAAAAAGGTTTAGTGGTACTTGCTGTGCCTCGACCTGCATTGTATAATTTTGCTGTAGTTCAGAAAAGAGCTCTGGCAACTTCACTGCTTCCTACCATCTGCACCCAAAATTGGCTAGTTAGACTCTGTTGCAGGTGTCATGGAATTGTTTGTTGGTGCCTCTACCGCAGAAAACAAGTCTACACAGTACAGTTAGCCTTGCAGCTGTCGGTAATATTAGTAACACAAATGTGGTTGAACATCATATATATATATATATATATATATATATATATATATAACTGACAAAAGGCAAAGGAGGAAAAACCCAACACCCAACCCCAACCCACCAATTTTCCCCTGCAACCGCTGCAACCGTGTCTGCCTGTCCCGCATCAGACTTGTCAGCCACAAACGAGCCTGCAGCTGACGTGGACTTTTTACCCCCTCCATAAATCTTCGTCCGTGAAGCCAAGCCAAAGAAGAATATATATATATATATCCAAAGTTAGATTATCTCATTTTTATCCTGATGTTGATCCACTATGTGATAAATGTAAAAAATTTTGAAGCCTCTCTGATTCATATGCTTTGGGAGTGTCCAGAACTACAAGAATATTGGGAATAATTCTTTAAAACTTTACCCCAGATTCTTAGGATTAAATTAGGACCATGTCCCTTTATGGCTTTGTTTGGTTATTCTCTAGAAGAGAGGATTTCCTTGAATGCAACTCAAAGGAGAATAGCAGCTTTTACTTCATTGATGGCCAGATGAGCAATTTCGATAAGATGGAAAGACATTATAGCACCAACTCGTATGCAATGGTTACAGGATGTTATGTCTTGCTTGAGTTCGTAGAAAATTAGATATAACATTAAAGAGATCAGGGCAAGATATGGGGCCCATTCGTGGACTATTATCATAATTTGAATACTTTGGCAGGGGTGCTCTGGGGGCTTCTATCTGATGTGGGAGAGCTGATATTTGATTCTTTGCAATTTATTTGCTGGTGACTGTATTTAGTGGGAGGGATTGGATTAGTATGGGGGGTGATTCTTTTCTTTTATCTTTTTTTCTTATTTTTGTTTTTTTTATAACTAGAAGAGATTGATCTATTTAGATAATCACAATGTATATCTCAATATTAGAATATGAGGTGAAATTCTCATGAAGATTTTTCACTTTTTTTGAGAATAATATAAGACAACATATAATTTATGCATGACTCATATTCTGTATTGCATTATTATAAAAGCTATACAATTAATTAATGTCTAAACAATATATACATTTAACATTTCTCTCTATCAAATTAATAAAAATATTTTAAAAAGAAAGTAACTCAAATGTGGTAAGGTGGAGACGAAAGAATGACACCCTGCCTGCCAAGGCCTCCAGCTTTTGACATTGGCCTCAAAATGCTTTGGAATTTCTTCTCTTTGAGATTTCTTTTCTGTTCTGCTTTAGCAACTGGGCAACACCCAAGTTACCAGTCCACTCACACCATGGTTCTACTCATTATCGTGATCAGAGGAGCAGTTTTAACATCATTCTGATGGTGACCCTTGGAACAGAATGAACAGAGTACAACATTATAGTTTAATATTCAGAATGAAATTTAAGACAGATTACTATGTATTAGAATTGTCTTGTGTTCTGAAATAGTAACACTCACTTGGTGATGTGATTTAATTGGCAGGAATCCCATATGTAAGAGTAATTAGATCCTGATGTAATAAATGATCACAATCTTACTAAATCACAAATTAAGTTAATTAAAAGATGAAAATTGTTCATTGTCGAAATGTTTGTCACCCTATACCCTATACCCTTCCAATGAAATGCTGAGTGACCTGCTGCGTTTCTCCAGCACGATTGTGCACTGATATAAAATGTTTATTTTATGAAAAAAAATCAGTTATTAATGTAGCTTTAGGAATTAAAACTCTACTAAACCTTGCTAGTTCACATGAGAGGCAGTAGTCAAATAGTAATAAGTACTCTGGTTTAATACCAGCACCTGCAAGATCAATCTGATTACAATTATTGGCCTCATTGTCAGGTTTTTAGAATTTGGAAAGAGTAAGGAATGCAAGCTGAATAGCTCACTAACAATGCAGAAGAGATCCAATGCTGAAGGCAAAATATGACTTTCATAAATCAAAAATATGTTGAATGGATCAACTACAAATACAAAATCTTCAAACCTTCCTGTCTTGCATTGAATGTGCCTTTAATGTTGTGACACGGGCATGGGTCAGGGATGGGTGTTTGGTCCACTTCCTGGAGCTGGATGGTTAAACATCCAGGTTTAGTGGTACTTGCTGTGCCTCTATTGCATTCTATATTTTGCCTGTAGTTCAGAAGAGAGCTCTGGCAACTTCACTGCTTCCTATCATCTGCACCCAACACTGGCTAGTTAGACTCTGTTGCAGGTGTCATGGAATTGTTTGTTGGTGTCTCTGAACACGTTGACTGCAGAAAACAAGTCTACAGAGTACAGTTAGCCTTGCATTATCTCATTTTTATCCTGATGTTGATCCAGTATGTGATAAATGTAAAAAATTTTGAAGCCTCTCTGTTTTGGGAGTGTCCAGAACTACAAGAATATTGGGAATAATTCCTTAAAACTCTATCCCAGATTCTTAGGATTAAATTAGGACCATGTCCCTTTATTGCTTTGTTTGCTTTGTGAGTTGAGCAGCATCAGTGGGAGAAAATTTATATTTCACGTTTCAGGCCAGATCCCTTCCTCCTTGACCTGCTCAGTTTTTTCCACAGACTGATTTTATTGAGGTGATACAGATTCAGCGGCTTCCTCTCATCTCACTCTAATGCTACTTGGTTGCTTTTCCTGAACCTTTTGTGAAGCATGGAACAGATAAAGGCTTTGTGATGTTGCTTGTAGACAAGGAAGACTTGGGTCCTCTATCATATCCCATCAGCCAAAATCAACCAATTCACTTCCTGCAGAGACTGCACCCCATTTCTTGCATCCATTACCATCCTGATGTCTTCCGCTGCCTGCAATTTGGTGTGACGTTGGGCAATGTCTAACCTGTCCAGTAGTAATTGATAACAATAGATTTCCAAATCTTGGAACTTTTGAATAAGGTAATTAATGTTAAATAATACAACTTCAACATGAAGAACATTTGAGAAAAATTCAAACATGTTGCCAACTAAACATCTCAGAAGATGTGCATTGGTCAAGTTCACAAAAGTTTCCTGAGTGACTTTTGTGGAATACTATTAAATGCTCTATTATTTCTGTGTAATGGGAACATTTAATCCAATGTAAACTTGTTTGGAAAAATGAATTTCATTTACGAATACTCTACATTTAGTCCCATTTGTATATTTGTGTGCCACCTTCATTGGTCAAGTTAAGCTTATAATTGTGTATTTCATTTGGCATAAGTAATCATTATGATTAAAGCTATAATTTTGCCACAAGATTAATCTATTTAAAGTCACAGGGCTTCATTTCCAGATACAAAATTATTGGTAAAATTGTTTGCACTTGCCAAAATCTTGCATCAAACACAATTGTCTTTCAATAATTTTCTTTCTAATTCATTCTCGCTGTCAGGCACCATTTAAGAATTACTCTTTAAGCAATGGCCACTTTCACACGAAAAGCAAGAACACTTTGAGAATATTTCCACCCAGCATCGGAAACATTTTTATTTATGCAGTCAAAAGATGTGGTACGGTACGCTTAGTGGTTAGCTCAATGCTATTACAATGCCAGTGACTCCGGTTCGAATTCGACACTGACTTTAAGGAGTTTGTACATTCTCCCCGTGTCTGCATGGGTTTCCCACGAGGGCTCTAGTTTCCTCCCGCCCTTCAAAACGTACAGTGTTGTGGGTTAATTGCGGTAATTATAGGCAGCAAAGGTTCTTGATCCGGAAGTGCCTGTTACTGTGCGTGCTGTATGTCTAAATTTAAAAAAAATTAAAATGTAGACAAAAAAATTAAATGTAAAATTTAAATTTAAGACAGCAAGTTCCTGGGAACTTCCTGACCCCACATTTTCCAAATGAAAACGGCATCCAATCCATTTGATTCAAAAAGAAACAAATAAAAATGCAAACAAAATTCTATTTTCATCTTTTTTAGGTTCTTGGCTAAGGCTTAATATGCATTTTAAAGATGGCATTTCCATCTCTTTGTAAGTTGATGAGATCTATAGAAGCTATTTATTAGCACCACAGGCCACATTTGGCTCATTTGCACTTCTATTTCAGTCATTTCTCACCAGCTCACAAACTAATTGGCAATTCCCACCAGGTGAGTGACAGTATTAATTGTTTTTGAGCATTCATGAGCACTTTGTGAGGAATATTGCCAATAATAATTTCAAATCAGCTACTTTTAATGTTGGTGTTTAATATATGTGACATTAGCTGTTCAATATATCCATATATGAGAAGGTCGATGAGAAACAGAAATATTCCAGGATTATACATTAAACAAGCTATAATTTTGTCACACAATTTTTAACCTTCCGCCACCCAGCAGATGGGAACTAATAAAACTCTGAAGTCTAGACTTTCTGCTTGGGTGACCAACCCCTGGAGTTTTCTGACTTACCCTCCACCACCACTGACACATCACTCTGAAGTGATACTTGATGTCATTTGCACGTTTCCATGCCGGATACAAGGTCTCTGGCTCCCAGGGTTGTCACAGGCAGGGGAAGGATCTGTTAATTCTTAGGTTTGGTTTGCCATCTTTGAAAATGTGCAAATACTTGACATTTAACCTACAGCACATGAGGCCTTTGGCTTCGCTGCACTTTTCAAGCCTTTGAGACTGTTTCAGCTGCTCTCCAATGGCTCTCCAATGAGTCCTTGGGTGAATTCCAAAATTCCTGCCAAGATAGCCTCACTAACCAGGCTCCGGAAATCACCTGCCACCTCATTTGGAGGCCAAGACATCCTGTTACCCTTCACTGAGCAGGGTGACTTCGTCACCAAAGTGCTTTTGAAAGAGAATGCAAATGATTCCCACTTTCCTTTCCCTGATTAATGTTGACAAGGCATCAATTATCCTAAACTACTTGATGAATTTGCATCATTGAGGAAAACAGCAATGATGAGATTTCTATTTTTGAATATTGTTATGTGAAGGCCAAGACAGCCACAGGAATTACTGTATATAAAAACATTGTTCAGAAGCATCAGTTTCTCAACTTGGAACTCAGAGCTATACTTTCACTTGTTCAGGTTTGGGTTTGGCAAGAAGGAACTACCTAAACCACCAGCATCACCACACAACTTCTGATCAGATATGGTGGTTATAAATTACAAAAGATAATTCAACTTATAATCAAGTTCCTCTATGAATTATTTCCGTGAACAGCTGCCAAAGAGAAGCTGAGTTACTGATAGACATTTTATTTTTACACTTGCATCAAATTTTCATTAAATGTGTAGTATGGTTTTGACAGTTTTCTTGAGGTGTGATTGTTCAAAGTGAACTCACTTTTTCTCCTCCTGATCACATTTATTAGCAATTTTGCAGTGAAAAATTTAAAGTGGATTTTGCATTCTTATTGCACAGCTTAGTCAAAATACAGTTCCTTATTTATTCTTCAATTTCTGTTAAATCACATTATGATAACCCATTTTCTTCACATTTAAGACTAGTTGAGGGGTCATCACAAGGAAAATGGTAAAAAGTTTAATATGTAGAGGGACTTGTGCAGCGGGTAATGAACTTTTAAGTATTAAATTGATGGATCAAAGAAAAGATTAGCATTTAAAAAGGTGAGAATTAATCATTAATCTATAGAGAAACAGTGATTTGTGATTGAAGACCCCAAAATAACATACTTTGTCGAACAAGTCATAGAAATTTATAGAGAACGTTTTGGCTTTAAAATATTCTGTACTAAAGAGCAGTAGATAGTATTCACAAAGAGAAAAATGTAATTGCATCTTTTTCATTTTGTTTTCTTTTGTCTCATATGTAGATAATATTCCACAGAGTCATGCTAACTGGATCTGGGTTAGACTTTCCTGTGATGTGTAAGGATGGCAAGATATAATTATGACATATGTTGTGTTGATCACCTGCTTATAAATACAAATAGTGATCAACAAAGGTGAACTAATTCTTTTGTATGGGGAAGTTTAATGTTCATGTTTACATTATTGTCACCAAGATATAGTGAAAAAGTTTGTTTTGAGTGCTATCCAGCAAGTCTCTCAATACATATGCACAGCAGAAATAAAATACAGAGCAGAGTGTAAGGTAAGACCGAACTTGAACTTGAATGGAAAACAGGGGTGACTGAGGTTTGTGTAACAAAGGGAGGAACATTTTGAAGGGAAAGATCAAGTGTGATGAACTGAGAGGACTGAGCCACAAAATAAAAAACAGAAAGTAAAAATAATTGTCAGGAAAGATTGACAAACACTAGTAGAGCTGCTGGCCCAGAAATCAAGCAATCCCAATCAGTCCTGACCTCCCGCGCTGCCTGTGTGGAGTTTAACTCATTTACCCTGTGGTCAAGTGGATTTCCTTTGGGTGTTTATTCCCACCTCCCTTAGATGTGTGTTATATAGGTTAATTACCCATGGTGTTGGTGTCAGTGCTGCCAAAGGAGGTGTAAAGTGCTCCTTATGACCGATAGCATACACAGGTCACCCTTGGGCAAGGTGTAGTTACTGTTTAGCCTCCCAGTCAGGGTCACATGAAGCCATGGATGGCAGATGGTGGATGGTTTTTACAAGAAGATTCTACAAGTTGGAATTTATGGATGTAAAATAAAAATGCTGGGCCGATGAATCTGCTGATCAATGGCCAGGGTGGCCCATGCAGTAGGATGGCAGAGAGGAAGAAGCTGTTTTTGTAACATTGGGTGTGAGTCTTCAGGCTCCTGTACCTCCTTCCTGATGCTAAGAGTGAGGAAAGGACATGGCCTGGGTGGTGAGTGTCCTTGATGACAGGGGTCAGCCCATGAAGAGAAATTAAATTGCCTGGGACTATGAAATGACAAGAAGATCTTATATAAACATAACATTGTGAAAGGAATAGATTAGATGGAAGCGATGACCAGTGGGGTGCTACAGGGATCTGAATTGGGACCCCAGCTGTTCACAATTTACATTAATGATCTAGATGAGGGGATTGGATGTAATATCTCCAAATTTACAGATGACACTAAGCTAGGAGGGGTTGTGTGCACTGAAGAGGGGGTCAGGAAGCTCCAATGTGATTTGTATAAATTGGGGGGCTGGGCAGATACATGGCAAATGCACTACAATGTCGATAAATGTGAGGTAATACAAACCGGAGGGCAGATTACTATTTGAATGGCAATAGATTGGAAGATGGGGAAGTGCAGAGAACCTAGGGGTTCTTGTACATCAGTCACTGAAGGCAAGCATGCAGGTACAGCAGGCGGTTAAAAAGGCAAATGGTATGTTGGCCTTCATATCAAGAGGGTTTGAGTATAGGATTAAGGATACCTTACTGCAGCTGTACAGGGCCTTGGTGAGACCCACCTGGAGTATTGTGTGCAGTTTTGGTCACCTTATCTGAGGAAGGATGTTTTTGCAATGGAGGGAGTGCAGAGGCGATTCACCAGGCTGATACCTGGAATGGCAGGAATGACTTATGAGGAAAGATTGTGCAATTTGGGATTGTACTCGCTGGAGTTTAGAAGATTGAGAGGGGATCTCATCGAGACATATAAAATTCTGGCAGGACTGGACAGAATGGATGCGGAAGGGATGTTTCCAATGGTGGGGGTGTCCAGAACCCGGGGCCATGGTTTGAGGATAATAGGCAAACCATTTAGGACCGAGATGAGGAGGAATTTCTTGACCCAGAGGGTGGTGAATCTGTGGAATTCATTGCCACAGAGGGCAGTAGAGGCAGGTTCATTGAATATATTTAAGAGGAAATTAGATATATTTCTTCAGTATAAGGGTATTAAAGGTTACGGAGAGAAGGTGGAGAAGATCAGCCATGATCTCGTTGAATGGCGGAGCAGGCTCGAAGGGTCGAATGACCTACTGCTGCTCCTATCTTCTATGTTTCTATGAAAGCCTCAAGATTTTGGGGGATAGATATAGGAGAGATGAAGAGGAACAGGTTTTCATAAAAAGTAGTAAATCTGTGTAAATTTCTGCCCAAGGAAGCAGCAGAAGCTCATTAAATATATTAAAGACACAATTAGATACATTTTTGCATATTAGGGAAATTAAGGATTTTGGGGAAAAAGCAGGTAGGTGGAGCTGAGTCTTCAACCAGATCAGCAAGAATCTTTTTGAATGACGAGCAGGCTTGATGGGCCAAATGGCCTCCTCCTGCTCTTATTTCCTGTGTTCTTACATTCCATATTTTTGCAGACTTATTTTTTTATTCTTTCCCTTTTCCACTGCCTTCTTAAAAATTAAATGCTAACATGTTACTTGCTGAAAACTTTTACACCCAAACTTTCTCCATTTCTGATGAAGCCATCCACAGATCATGCCTGACCTACTGAGTGTTTCCAGCATTTTCAGATTTTATATCAGATTTACAACAACTGTATGTGTGTTATGTCTGGATGTGCTTTTTCATGTTTTTGCACCAAGGACTGGAGAACGCTGGGTTCTGTTGAGTTGTACTTCTACAGTTGGATGATAATTTACTTGAACTTGACTGCTCTTTTAAGCTCTTTGAATATTTCCAATAGTTATTTTCTGGATCAGAATGCTTCTGTTTTCTTAGCGATGTGCACTACCTGCCTAATTGCCTCCCTAACTCTCCAGATCCAGTGTTTCATGAACCATTCTCATCTCTTTCATTGTTCATAACCGCATCCTGAAGAGATGGTAGAGCCAGCCATATCTGCCAAGTGATTACATCCAAAGGGCTTTGACATTGATCTTCATTTTTGCTGACACAGTAATACTATAATAAAAGATAAAAAATACTTGGCAGAATGTCCAAATAATTCTTCTACTTTGAATGTGGGAATCTTTTTATTTCCACACACATACCACCTTAAGCAATCCCTTACTAATCACAGAGCACCTATGGCATAAGGAATACTTAAAGTGGTATGTGAGTGGAAATAAAAAGGTTGAGAATTACTGTCTTAACTGATGGCTGACCATGAGGAGGTGTAAACAGAATTGCCTTGGGATTCCAGGATATCTGTCCCAAAGGACAGCAATGCTGTAAGTCTGAGATTAGGTGGTCGGTCATGATGGTAGTGGATAGGACCAGAAAACACCTGTGGATCAGCTAAAATCTTATGTAAACTCAGCAATGGGATGCATATCCAGAGGTGCAGTCAGCTTTTATTCATGATTTCCCAAGCTATGCTTTCACACGTGTCAGTAACCTTTTTGTTACTTATCATGCATACTAAGATTGATACATTCCACTAAGATTACACAATAATAGACTTGGCACACAGCTAGTTTTGAAGGAGTGTACAAAATCATAGCTTCTTGTTTTCTTGCTGGGGAAGAGGATGTGGTGCACATGTCTAATGGGAAGCCCATTTCAGTATAACAGTATTTCTCACCAGAATAGTCTTTCTTACATAAGGGGAGAGGGAATTCTGAAACCATTGGCATCTTTCAAAATGAGATGGTATACAGCTTTTAAAAGATCCCTCCCTTATTTAATTACTTATTGACCACCCAAGTGTATAAGCTTCATATATATTACAGCAAAATTCTATTTGAACATCAACTTTAGATATCATTTCAACATTTACTTTTTTAGATGCTCTACATTTACAGCCCTAGACAACACATCAAACTGCATCTTTTCTCAAATGGTTACAAAGATTAACGTGGGTACATTTATTGCAGTTGTTGGTTGGGATTATGACATCGATTGGGTCACAGTGAACAACTGATGAAGGAAACATTGAAATGGCAGAGATAAAACAGAAACTAAAGTACCAAAAGAAAGGAAGTAAAAATGACAAATGAAATAATTCCATAGTTCCTTTTAAGTGTTCCCACAGCCCATGAAATTTCCACCACAGCAACATTAAAGCTTGCAATATAATTCAACACCAAATGTTCTGACAAACGTACTACTGCACTGATGTATTATTCAAAGCAAGGTCTTGATTATGTTGCCTGAAATTAAGGGAAAGTGACTGATGCTGCACTTTGTAGATTGGGTAAGAATCCTACACAAAGATGTTCTATCTCTACACATTTCTTAAGCCCCTTTCTCACTTCCAACCCTCCAAGAAAATACAAATATTTGCAGTGCAAGCTGACCCTGGGCACCTTGCCATTATACCATTATTTGCAGGTAATTCTGCAACTTGGGATTTTAAGAGGGGTCCTGCCTCCAGTGGTGACTTTGCGAGAGCAGGTTGTGCTTTCACACCGCCAGAAGGCAATTGGTGAGTTAACTCAGTCGGGGTCTGACACATGCTCCCTCCATGTATCAGAGCCCGTTGAAATCTACTCGCCTTGCCTGGATATGACATTTCACACTGAGTGATTCGCGCGATTTGACCCATGATATTGGTAGATTAACTCAGATGTAATTGGCAGTGTGAAAAGGGCTTTACTCTCTGAACGGGTGGATTTTCTAGTCAGACATAATAAACTGTACACTACCAAAAGGTCGACTCACCTTCAAAAGTTGCCACTCTCTTTCAAATTACATACTATCCTGAGTTGAAAATATTGTTGTTCCGAGGAGCCTGCTGGTGCTGGAATATGAAGCCAAGCACAATATTCTGGTGGAACTCAGCAGATCAAGCAGCATCGGTGGAAGGAAAAGAATGGTCATCATTTTGAGACCCCAGCGGATTGTTTTGTCTCTTGTTGTTCCTACATCGTTTTAGGGTCCAAATTCTGGAACTCCCTACCCAAAAGTACCACAGGATTACCTTCAACAGCAGCAGTTCAAGACCAATTTTTTTTGGAAGGCAATTGGGAATGGGCAGTAAATGCTGGCTTTGTCAGTAATGCTTCCATTTCATGACGAATACTAATATAAAACTCTTGCAGTTCTGAGTTCTAATATTGTCTCATTGAAACAGCATAATCTGTCCAAACTCTGCATCAAGCCCTGTCAACAACAATATCTTCATGTTGTACAACGTCCAAGTGACTGCCTGATGTTTTATTGATTAGGAGCAATTTACTAATTGTTGCTTAAGAAGGAGGCAATGTTGTACTTGATCTGTAACTATTATGCATCACTTACCGAGGGAATGTTTAGAGTGTATGAGATAATAGATTATGATGAATTCTAATATCTGTCTGAGAAGGTAGGATGCATTAGAGATGAGAAAACATCAGTCTCAAAATGAACTTGAATTCACTCTTGGTTGGTTGTTTAATTTAATAATCATATGATGTTCAAAGCACTCATGGCAGTGTATTCTCATTTCAGAATGGATCTGAGAATTACGTTATATTTATGGAAGTTAAGATTTGTGTAGGCCCTAACAAAAGGAAGTTAAAGGCTTCCTTTAAATTCCTTAAAGGCTCAGACCTTCCTTCTGTCATTGAGAGAGCATTCATTATAGATGGATTCATTTTGGATCCAGCAATTTCTGATTCTGATTCTCATGAGATTTTTACATTTGTTGGGCAATCCAATTTTCCTATTGCCTGCTGCCCCCATCCCCAACACCCAATTCAGTGTGGGTGATGCAGTCTGGTATTGGAGAGGTTGGATGTCTGCTGTTGTGTTCATCCACGCACTCCCTTTTATTTCAAGCCATACTGAGCCAGTGTGTTGACATCTTTAGCTTCCAATCAAAAACACTAAAAAAACCTAGATGATCTTATTGCTGTTGGTGGAAGCTGGCTGAATAGATTGAGTGGTTCACTTTCTACTTTTCAAGTATTTTTCTAGTCATTTGCAACAGCTGAGATTATGAGTGGCCCCATATTTGGGCAAGCTCTTCCTTTCACCTTCAGCCACTTCTGACTACTGTGCACTTTTCAGTCCTGTTTTCACTCCATCCACTTATGAAGCTCCCCCACCCCACTCCTACAAGTTAATTCCTAATGCATCTCATTAAGCATAAGCTATGTGATCATTGGGTAGACATTATGCTTGGAAAATATGCTCTCTTGAATACACATTTAGGAGCGCTCATTTAATAATAGGTTTGCATAAGCTCATGTAAACATTTTATGCACTAATAATGTTCTTGAGGCATTGACTTAGACATTCCACACCCATTAGGCCACACTCAAATGACCCAGATGAGAAGGGCCATAGCCACTTCATAAAGGATCAGGGAACCTTTCCATCTCTTCAGTACTGGAGCACCACAGTGCTGCATTCTTAAGTCCCTGCTCTACTCACTTTCCACTTATGACTATGTGACTTGGTATGACAGCAACATCATCTAAAAATTCGCTGAGGATACCATGGGTAATGGGTTGTATAAAAAGGGGAAATGAGTCAATATACAGGAGGGAGATTGAAAACTTGGCCGAATTGTGTACCAACAATAACCTCTCACTCAATATCACCAAAACCAAGGAGCTGATTGTTGAGTACAGGAAGGGAAAACCAGATGCGTTCAATCCAATGATCACTGGGGGCTCAGAGATGGAGAAGGTGAGCAAATTTAAGTTCCTGGAGTTACTGTCTTGGAAGATCTTTCCTGGAGACAACACACTAATGTCATCATGAAGAAAGCATGTCAATACCTCTACTTCATCAGAAATTTGTGGAGGTTTGATATGACATTGGAAACCATGACAAATTTCTACAGATGTGTGGTGACTGACTGTATCACTGTCTGGTATGAGACAATAATACTCCTGAATGTAGCTCAGTAAAGGTAGTGGACACAGCCCAGGACATCACAGGTTTAACCCTCCCCACCATCAAGAACATCTACGGGGAACGCTGCTGTTGGAGAGCAGCAGCAATCATCAAGGATCCAGAACACTCTCTGTTCTTGCTGCTGTCATCAGGAAAGAGGTATAAGTGCCACAAGACTCACACGACCAGGTTCAGGAATAGATGCTACCCCTCCACCATCAGACTCATCAAAAAACTCAATTTAACTCATTTAAGGACTTTTATTTTTGCACCTCATTGTTTGCTGAAAAATTAATAACTAACATGGTGAAATAGCAGGCAAAGATGCCACTTTCCGGTGACCAGAATTCAACCCTGATCACTCATGTTGGCTGTGAGGAGTTCATACATAGACACCAGCAGACCATATAGGAAAAAGTTTTAATTAAAAAAAATTTCTCCAGGTCCTCCGCTTCCCCCATAAGCATGCAGATTTGTAGGTTAACTGGCCATTGTAAATTGCCATCAGTGTATAGAAGAGTGGTAGAATGTTGAGTTTAGTTGATGGGGTCATTGGGAGAATAAAATGGGATAGGGTAGAATTAATGCAAAAATAGGTGGTTGATTGCTTCTGTGATCTGAAGATATGCTTCTGTGCTGTTATCATGCTCTTATTTTGATGAACAAGAAAGGTGATCAGTATGATTTTTCCAAATTGCCAGGATTTTTCTCCAGTGATACAAGATGAACGTGTTCTTCTCAAGAGAAAAAAATATTTTCAATTGCATAATGCTGAAAAGAATAGCCAGATTATACAATAGATTTTACAGGTTGCCATCCTTATGAATTATGATCCTCTTTGATGATTAATGCTGCTATTGTTCTATAATTCATGAGCTTCAGAAATTCCCAACTCAGGTGTAGTTGGCAAGACTGCATCCATTACAGTCGGATTCTATCTTGATTGAGTAATATCTTAGGTTTGTTCCAGTTTTCAGAACTGAATTACTCTGATGGGATTTTTGGAATAATGGAGGAGAATATTTATAGCATTTTGTAACAATATTGATATAAGATTGTAACCATAATTGCAGGTGACTACAATTGGATAGAATGTTACAAGTCTGTACCATATCGACGTGCTCCTAAGATCCCTGCCATCATAGAAGCTGGTGTTCAATCAATTTGATTCATTCCACTAAATGCTGAGAGATGGCTGAGAGTACTGTTCAAAGCAATAAACTATAGGTCCCCAGCTTTCGACCCAACACAGATTGAAGAATTCAATTCTGGAGGTGGGGTGAGAGTAGTTACCCTTGATATCAAGGCACCATTTGACTGAATGTGGCATTTTAATGTGAGGAACGATCCTTTGACATTCCTTGAAGAAGACAGAATTCAAATGAAAAACTCACCAGGATATGATGGGATGATGGAGGTCTATCATAACAGCCCAAGGATCTCAACTGTTTGTTCAATGACCTTCCTTCCATTGTATGGTCATTTTTGCTGATAATTGCTTATTGTTCATTTCCATTTGCAACTCCTTAGCATAAGAGGTAACCCATGCCTGCAAGTAGCAAGAGATGGAAACTCTCAGGCAGGGCCTGAGTGTTAAGTTGTAACATGTACACCTCAGAAGGCCCAAGCAATAATCATTCCTATGAAGTGCCTAGTACTCTCCCTTCGACATTCATGATATAAAGATAGGTAGAGGAGCAGGTAGTGCAGAGGAAACACGGAATCTGCAGAAGGATTTAGACAGATTAGGAGAATGGGCAAATGAAATATAATGTTAGAAAGGATATGGTCATGCACTTTGATAGGAAAAATCAAAGGGCAGACTATTTTTTACATGCTACTGACCCACATCACCAGATCCAGCTCCAACAGTGTCATCATGTTTGCAGATGACATAACAGTAGTTGGCCTCATCAGCGAGAATGATGAGTGGAAAATCTCATGAATGGTGCGAGAGTCTCAACATGAGTCTCAACATGGACAAGATGGAGATGATTGTGAACTTCATGAGGACCAGGAACGACCACCCTCCACTACACATCAACAACTCTGTAGTGGAGAGAGTGGAGAGCACCAAGTTCTTTGGAGTTTACTTAACTAGTGACCTATTGTGGACACTCAACATCTCCTCATTTGTCAGGAAGGTGGAACAGTGATTGCACTTCCTGAGAAGATTGAAATGGGCAAGGCTACTGGCCACCATTATGTCAACCTTCTATAGGAGCTCTATCAAGAACGCCCTGGCTGGCGTCACCACAGTGTGGTACAGTTGCTGCAGAGAAATGAATCAAGATCAACCAACAGGACCATAAGAGTGGCAGAGAGGATCACAGGATCTCTCTCCCTCCATCGACATGATCTACTGAGATCATTGTCTGAAGAGAGTGTGGAAAATCATTGAGGACCCCTTCCACCTTGCACACAGCATCTTTCAGCTGCTCACATGGGGGAAGGGATACAGGAATATCACCAGGCTAAGGAGCAGCTTCTTCCCATGGTCAGTGAGAATGCTGAACGACCAAAGGAACTGACCATCCAAGATGCCGATTCATGCAAAACAGAATTATTTATTTATTTATATCAATTATAATACTTGTCCTGCATCTGTATTGTTTGTCTGTATGTGTGTTATGTCTGGTTGTCTGCACGTTTTTGCACCGACGACTGGAGAATGCTTTTCATCGGGTTGTACTTGTACAATCAGATGACAATAAACTTGACTTAAAAAAACTGGGAAAAAATTGAAAATACTCAGATGCAAAATGACCTGGAGCTCCTCATGCAGGATAGTCTGAAGGTAATCCTTCATGTTGAGACGTTGGTAAAGAAGGAAATGCAATGCAGGTATTCATTTCAAAAGGAATAGAATATAAGAACAGGAATGTGATGTTGAGGCTTTATAAGGCACTAGAGAGATCTCTCTTGGAGTATTGTGAGCAATTTCTGGCTCCTCATTTAAGAAAAGATGTGCTGACATTGAAGAGGGTTCAAGGGAGGTTCACTAGGATGATTCTGGGATTGAAAGTTTTATCATATGGGCAGCATTTGACAGCCCTTGGCATGTATTCATTGGAATTTAGATCTAAATGAAACATTTTGAATGTTGAAAGGCGTGGACAGAGTAGATGTAGAAAGCTTGTTTCTCATGGTGGGAGAGTTTAGAACAAGAGGATTGAAGGGCTTCTGCTTAGAACTGAGATGCATAGGAATTTCTACAGCCAGAGCGTTGTAAATCTGTGGAATGTGTTGCCACAGGCAATTGTGGGTATTTAAGACAGAGATTGATAGGGTCTTGTTCAGCCAGGGCATCAAAGAAGAAGGCTGTGCAGTGGGGTTGAGTGGGAAAGCTCATGATTAAATGGTGGGGAAAACTCGATGGGCTGTATAGCCTATATAACTGCTATATCTTATAATCTTATTAATATACCTGAGTACCCACCATCAATATATGGGGGAGGAGATTAGTTGGAAGGGGATTGGGGGCCCATTGACCAGAAACTCAATCCCACAGCCACATAACGACGACAGGCTGAGCTCTATCAACTTGACTATTTCTCAGCCATGTAAACATCATGGTTGTAATGGTCATACAGAGCCTGGGAATCCTACTCCAAGTGACTCACTCCCTGATATCCCAGTGTATTCTTTTTTCCCCCCACAGATGCCTGTGTTTGGCACATATTCCTCCAAGCCTTTCCTCTCCATGTACATGTCTAAGTGGCTTTTTGATGTTGTAATTGTATCCATCTTTGCAGCTTCCTCTGGCAGCTTGTTCCATATTCAATCCACTCTGTGTGAAAAGGTCCCCTTTAAAAGACTCTCTGGTCCATCTTACCTTAAATTTATGCCCTCTTGTTTTCGACTCCCCTATACTTGGAGAAGAGACTATGTTTTATCATTCCATCATGATTTTTATGAACCTCTAAACTTCAGGGATTAAAAATCTTAGCCTGTTCAGTTTCTCTTTATAAGTTAAGCCCTCCAATCCCAGAATCGTTGCTGTGAATTTCTTTAGTACCCTTCCCATTTTAACAGCATCCTTCTTTTAGCAGGGCCCCAGAACTGCTCGCTATACTCCAAATGTGGCTTTATCGTTTCAGTGGAAGTCCAAAAACATCCAGATCCCAGAAATCTGGACCACCCGAGTCTCTGGACTTATCAAATAGTCTCAAACTTTTAAAATTTAGTGGGCTTCTGCGTGCGTGCATGCGTTTGGCCCACAGATTCACAGCGGCAACAAGCGACTATGCTTTTTGTCAAGTGTTGACTTTATTTTTCTTTAAAACTGCTTGTTTTGATAAATGAAGCATGCTGTGTTTGCTAATGGATAAACCATCAAAATTCACCTGTTCATCTCTCTTTTATTCTGAATTTTAAAAGTATTGCCCAAGCATCCGAAAATTCCGAAAATCTGGACCGATGCAATCCCTGAGCAGTCTGGATTTTTGGATTTCTACTGTATCTTGTATTGTAGCTGTTAAGGTCCCATCATGGAAAGTATGCATTTTCAAATCTGAAAACTTGTCAATATCCCCTTTGCCTCAATCAAGAGCAGGACTGATAAAACTGAATATTTGGTTGATTTAGATTTTTGGATTTTGCTTCTTTGGCTTTACGGACCAGATGATACATCACTGTTCCATGACGAGATTTCATTTATTTCTTGACTTTGACTGAGTGATTCTGGAGGTTATCATTTCAATTAGTGAAGTGATTGAAAGGCTGAACATTTTAACATTGAGAAGGAGAACATCATATTACGCATGATCACAAAAACCCCCAGAGAAGCCACCTGCAGTGATTCAGCATTTCTATTGTACTGTTAACTTTGAAGATTATTGTGGAAGTGATTTAATGCAAGAATAAAGATATGTTCCAATTACGAAACCTTAGAGTCCCAGTTGTAGGAATAAAAATAACTTGCTTCTCATCTTAAATGGAAGTGAGAGAATGAGGGCAACACTGTCACACTCCAAGACCATGAAAGTAGTGGAAGTCATTATGATGTGGTTTGGTTTATGGATTGAACGTAGATATTCCCTTTCCCAAGACAAGTTGCCCATCTGCATTTCCAGTTATAATAAATTAAAGGATTAAACTTATTGCCACAAATCTGCCAGGAAAACACTATTACAGCGCTCGTGATGCGGGTTTGAATCTGGCACTGTCTGTAAGGTGTTTGTACATTCTCACCATGTCTGTGTGGGGTTTCATCAGGGTGCTCCCCATTCCACTTAGCCTTCAAAATATATGGGGGTTTGTATGGTGTATTTGGGAGGGATGGGGTTATGGGCTAGAAGGGCTTCTTAATGTGCTGTACGTCTAAATTTAAATTTTAAAAATAAAATAACATTTAATTTCAGAAACTTTGCACACATAACTAAATTTTCTCAATTTGGCTCTCCAGACACTGCATCTCAGACTTCAACTCAGGTCTTATGCTTTATTATTTTTAACTCGTGTGTATTCCAGGAACTATACCCTGACTGACACCTTACTACCCAGGTACTATAGTAAGCCCCAAAGACATATTTTATTTTAAAGTTCATTTCGGAAGGTAGGAAGGAGTCATTTGAATGATTATCTTCTGGCGTCCCGTAATGTCATTGAGACCCCATAATAATTTTAGCTGGATGGAATTGAATTCCAGGACAATGTCCAGTCTGCTCCGTAAAATTAACAGGAATGCCTTCAAAGAAAATAGAGTTCCATAAATTCACCGCCTTTTATGAAATACTTTTGAAGTAGAATCACTGCTTCAATGCAGGAAGTGTGGTAGTCACTTAGTACATAGCAAGTTCCCAACAACAGGACAGTGATAATATCCCGATGAATTACTTTAGTAATGCTGAGTGAGAAATAAATATGTCAGAACATGGGAACTTTCCTTTGCTCTTCAAAATAAAAAAATCATGCAATTTGTTTTACATATACTGGAATGAGCTGATGGGACTTTGTTATAATATCTTGGCTGACAGCCTGTTACACGGTGTGGGGGGGGGGGGGGGTCAGATAATATGTTTTTTGCTTATTTAATAGCTTATGTGGCTAAAAATATTCAGATTGTAGAGAATGTTGTAAAAAAAGTAAAAATACAATGCTGGAGAAACTCAGCAGGTCAAACTATGTACTTTAGACAGCAAAGATAACAATACATAACCAACATTTCGGGCTTGAGCCCTTCATCAAGGTATGAGCAAAATGTAGACAGGCACCTGAATAAAATGGTGGGGGAGGGGCAGGAGGATGAGTCCAGGTGCTCAGACAGGTGGTAATATGTGGATAAGGGAGGGAGGGCACACCAGCAAACAGTGGGAGTGGAGGGGAGGTGGCTGTGAATGGAGAGGAAAGAGGATGGAGAACTGGAGGAAGACAGAGGGAAGGGGGAGGACAGTGTGTTGGGTAGCAGAAACCAGAGAAGTTGATGATAATGCAATCCAGTTGGAGGGTGCTCAGACAGACTATTAGGTGTTGCTCCTCCAATTTATGGGTGTTGCTATAAGACTTTTTTTTAAACCTTGGACTGATCAGAGTTTCGAAGTATAATGTGGGAGCCATTCTTACTTTATGAATTTGATTGGAAAAGATCTGAAGAAGCTTCACATTGGATTCAACAATTAAGAGGATCTTCTATGAACCTTGAGAAGATATTAAGCTGTAGGGATGCTCATATACATTCTTGCGCACCCACCAGGATCTTTAGGCCGAGGTGCTTCCTGGTTATGACAGAACCCTGTAGCTGCTTACGAACCACCAGACAGGCTTTGCTGATCCATGTAGCCCCCAGTACATGACCTGCTGCCAGGGATCATCACTTACCAGTGGATGACAACTTGGCACCCTGTGAAGGTTGGATCAGATTCCTTCCAGCGGACATCACCGTTATTCCCCATTACACAATGGTCCATTGGATTGAGCAGCTCACCAATGACAAGCCTTATCTGCCTCAGTTCACCACGTTTTCTGATGATGTGGCCATTCAGAACAAGAGACTTTTGGGATCTGGAGGATGATTTGTTTCCCCTGTGTCATAGCATCAGGGTCTATACTTACTTTGTCATCAGCATATAACAGCAACTCAACAAGTCAACAGGAAGGGCTGGCCTCTCCAATTAATAATCTTATGTTTTATCACATTACAGGGATCACACATATTGGCCTCAGTTTAGTTCATATATTCATTCTGTGGCACCCATCTATCTCTCTCCAGAATGTTCTTTCTAGGGGGGCAGGCTGATACTCAGAGACAAAACCTGACATGATTCCACATAAACATGTGCCTGATGACACCAATGAGGATTGGTAAATGCCTGATAAGCAAATTTTCTGGTTGCTTGAGACTCACCTTAATACACCTTGCATGAAGAGTAAACAGTTTAAAAGACAAAATTACTATCCTCTTCTTACACTGAACTCACTTCACTTGCATGAATGTATAAACCTTAAAGCATTTTACTTTATTTTCAGTCACATTTTTGAAAACATTTAACTATTGCTGCATCTACATGTACCTCCCCTCCACAGAGCCTCCTTAAAGATGGACAATATTATTACAGATAATGAACCCCCCCCCCCCGCTTCCCCAGGTTTACAGATAAAGCCTAAATATATCTAATAAAGATAAAGACACTAGCTAAGCTTGGATAATAGGATAAGGGATTAAGGAGACACTTTAAAAGAGTCACCCGAACAGCGATCAAATTAGGGTTAGGGTTAGGTTGATGCGCTCGCATCCTGGGCGACACCTTTTTATTCAAATACAACTTTACTTAAACAGCTGCTACAAGCAAAGCACGGCCAAGGCACTCCACTGGCTGCCATCTTCACCAAAGGTTCATGTGTTACTTCAGAAAACATTTGCATTTATTATTATAACTTTCATTTAAATTTTTATTTGTTTATTTTCCTTGATTTTTTTTTTTTTGCTGGTTCCTTGAAGTTTCCGGTTGCTTTAATTGCAGATAACAGGGGTTTACTGTACAGTCCTCGGTATAACCACAACATCAATGAAGAATATAATGAGGAATATAATCTAACAAATGTGCTGTAGCAAAAGAGAAGAGGTTGCCATGGGAGGACAAGGCAACTGGAAGAATCATCACTTGGTATGGAAGAATCAGAAGGGTGCAGAGTAGCAAAGAAAGGAAGGCCGGGAATAATGAGTTGCACTTTGAGGCCAGTTAAAAGGACTGTGCTTCCAGTGATTTGCTCGAACTCTCATTAAGATTCTTGTAATCCCCTTCATGTCTTTCATAATCCTACACTAAAAGGCATCAAAACCAATGAGCTAACACTTACTTCAATCTGCTCTGAGTTTTGAAAGATACAATGAAAAGACACTATGGACCAAAAGGTGTCAAGTCAAAAGGATGATCAATTTAATGTCAGGCACAATAATTATGTGGCATTTGTTATTTACAGTTCTTCCAAAAAGGTACTGTTCTCTGTGTCTTTTGTGAGATTGATGAAGAGCTAAAACAGTAACAAAAAAATCATGTAAACACTCAGCGATGCAGGCAGTACCTATACAGAGAGAAGCAGAGTTTACCTTTTAACGTTTCAACACAGTGAACGACTACTGTTATTCAAATTCAAAGCCTTGAAGAACTGCATAGTCACTGAAGATGTGTGTGTGTGTGTGTGTTAACGAACTCCTGTGTTCATTATTGTTGCTTTAGTTAACATATATGCAAGAGATCAAGGAGACGCATGACACCAGATCTGTGGCCTTTCACATGTACATATGAAAGCCATTTGTTTTTCCACCAGGCATGTACTTGTCCATATGTTTCCTGCATTGGATCCAGATCCTGGTGGAATGGTTCTGAAACTCCCAAGCCCCTAACATCCCTCTCTAGCTTAGGCTGTGTTACCGCCACTTCTCCAAAACACAGCACTTCTCCTCTCCCCCAGCTCTGCTACTGCTGACCCTGGGTAAGAAAGTTAGCACTTGTGGTTTTTTTTTTGTTCACCTTATATTTAGATTTTTTTGCAATAATTTTTAAAGGATATTGTTGCCTCCCTTTGCAGGGACGCATTTCTGCTTGATATACCTCTCTGCAGAGCCCTAACTGAAATAAGAAAGTTACAAGCACCTGCACTTTTTTTTCCCTTTTCAACAAAGGGCTATCCTGGTTTCCCGTTCTTGGCAGTTAGAATGAAGCCTTCGCCTCCATTCTTGTTGGCTTTTCAGAGTAAAGGTTGAATCCAGTTTTTGGAGGGGTAGGGTTTGTGAGGTGCACTAGAGGGCAGGTTTGTGCTTTTAGTCTTGCTCTGTCTGAGCTCTGGACCAAGTCTGCTTGCAGTTAAATATTTCCATTTGTCCCAAGCAAAAGGCTATACTCGATAACAGTGCTCATTCAGGATGGTATGGATAGAATGTGAAGATTACAAGATAAACAGACTCAAACTGAAAATGGCTATTAGTTTGCCTGCAATTGGGTGGGGATTTCTCAAACCTATAGAGTCAACCAATCTGAGTTTGTTCTTGAACTAGGCCCTAGTTTTTGCTTGTTATGAACAAAGATGAAAATGCAATTATGTACAATTTTCCCAAATTTATCGAGATGGGGATGAGAAATTAATCCAAGATATTCCGAGATTTATTTAAAAGGAAAGTATATTTACGTTGGACAACTTTGTTTCCAAAACTTCAAAAGTATTCAATGATATTCTGTGCATGAAAATTATGAGGTTTTTTGATTTAAGTGGGAAGTTTTTAAGATTTGAATTAGAATGGTAGAAACAGAGTTAGTAGCAACTTAAAAAAGGATGTTGGATTATGTTTGACAAAGTTTCCACAACATGGACACTGTAAGGTAAGTCCTCTTAGTGAATGGCGGAATGTCATGAAGACTCGTACTATTTCTTAAGTTCTTACAATGAATTAGATTACTTTGTATGTTCTGCAAAACTGTACAGTTTAGAAATTACATTTTTTCCTCTGTTATGTGAGTGGAAATTGTTTTTCCTCCTGCTAATACCCATTTCCACATGGTTTTGTATTCATTTTGTAATTTAATTGGACATTTACTGGAGCTATTCGCTCTTGCCCATGCATTGCAATTTGTGACCATCTTACTTGGGGTGAGATTCACAGTGCATTTTGAGAGGCATCAGATTAATTCATTCACTGTTGGGCCTTTAGGAAATTGGATCTTCATGTCTCATTGCTGAATTGGGAGTGGAATTACCTTTTGTTACATTTTCTTCTTAAGGACACTATATGGATTTCTTCTTTATAGATACAGTGCATCCAACTGAGTAGGCCTTCGACCTTGAGTGTGGCAATGATGAAAAGCGGCCGTTGTTTGCATGGCGCTCCACAATGAGCCTGTACAATTAATCACAAACATAAGTGCTATAACAATCAGACATGTACAAGTATGTCCCTTGCAATCATTCTTGCCACTGATATCCTCCCACCCTGCATGACAAACAATCTCTCTTCAACCTTTGCGAACGAACAAGCTCAAACTATGAAGGCTCCATGTGCTCTACTGCTTACACAAGGGCCGGTGTGAGCCTTTATATGGGGCCGGTGATTGGTATGGAGTACGTGGAGCCAGCCTCCCAGGTTACCTCCCTGCAGGTACTGTGGGTTGCCCCTGCAGTAAGCAGGTAGGAATGCAGTCAGGCACAGGCAGTCACAGACAGTCTGGTGGTTGTATCATCACACACCCTCATCCTCCCTAGATCTCTTGAACTAATGATTTTGCTTTTATGCACCCCTCCCTCCCTTTCTCCTTCCCTCTCTCCCTCTATGAAGACCTTATTTCCAAGTTGCACTCTGGCCATTTGACAGATTACTTGCCCTGACTGCCTTCATCAGGCTTGGATCCCCAGTAATGCAGTCATCAACTTCCAAATCCTTTGCCCCCAACTCAAATGAAAATGCCACATAATCCTTCTCCCATAATACCAACAGACTGTGTCCTTCCTCTTTACCCACTCATCTCTTCACTCTCTGGCCTCCACATTAATCCTGTCCTTAACATTTTCCATAGACCTCCAGGCATGACTGACACTTGCAACAGGAGAAGGAGGCCTCAGTAGAAACAGATATTAGTGGCAAACTTCAAACACCTATTCAGGCACCATCATTTAAGGATGGATTTTTCTTTTTAAAATCTGAAGAGATTACAAATATTATTTTTGGTTTCATCTATTGTGGAAACATGCATAGAAAGAAAGGAAAATTAGTTTTAGTTTTAAATACATATCAAGCAAGGGAGGGGTGAAGTCACATTGAAGTAACTCAAGACTCTTGGACTTATTCTTCTTTGGCTTGGCTTCGCGGACGAAGATTTATGGAGGGGTAATGTCCACGCCAGCTGCAGGCTCGTTTGTGGCTGACAAGTCCGATGCGGGACAGGCAGACACGGTTGCAGCGGTTGCAAGGGAAAATTGGTTGGTTGGGGTTGGGTGTTGGGTTTTTCCTCCTTTGGCTTTTGTCAGTGAGGCGGGCTCTGCGGTCTTCTTCAAAGGAGGTTGCTGCCTGCCGAACTGTGAGGCGCCAAGATGCACGGTTTGAGGCGATATCAGCCCACTGGCGGAGGTCAATGTGGCAGGCACCAAGAGATTTCTTTAGGCAGTCCTTGTACCTCTTCTTTGGTGCACCTCTGTCTCGGTGGCCAGTGGAGAGCTCGCCATATAACATGATCTTGGGAAGGCGATGGTCCTCCATTCTGGAGACGTGACCTACCCAGCGCAGTTTGATCTTCAGCATCTTCAGTCTTGCATTAATGCTAATTCTAGTTATTAGCATTTTTAAATCTAATTGGCATTATTTATGCTAATACTAAAAGTCCACGTATATTTTACAGCGAAGCAGCAGACATGAACTGTAATACTTGATGATGGAAAGAATGCGGAGAGACAAAATGGCAAAGTTGTGACGAGTATACAGGAACAGGGACCTCAATGCTCTGTTCCAGGAAACGTTAATTCTTGAAATTGGTAGGGTGTGATGAGAGAATGCTTTGTAATCATATGGTTTAGTGGGATTCATATACTGTAAAACCCTTGGTGCCCAGCACTTATGGGGATTGGATAAGTTGCTTGAAATTGCATGGTGGTGAGGAATGGTGAACTAATGGTGAGGCGTGGCAATTTTAAATCTATTTTTTATCTATTTATTTTCCTCAATTTTTTATGCCGGGTGCTTGAATTATGGATACCGGGCATTTTACTCAAAAGTGTTAATAATTACAATGCAAGGAAATCATATTAAACATGTACAAAGCCATGTTTGGACCACAGTTAAAGTATTGCATCAAATTCTGGTCACCTGAATTTAGGAAGAATGTGGAGATAGATCCCTGAGAATATAGAATAAAAAAGCATTTACCTAAAATAAATCCATGGCTGAAGGATTAAAGAGTAATTGGGAATATTCTTCATGAAGCAAAGAAGGTCAAAAGGAGATTCAAAGTTCAGATTTATTGTCAGAACATACATGATATCATTTACAACCCTGAGATTCTTCTTCCAGAACCTTCACTTGTCGGCAAAACTGTACTCAAGATAAAAGATATCTATACCGAACTGAGAAATTAAAAAAAAGAAGGAAGTGCAAATTAATTGTGCAATACACAAACAAATTCAATAATAAATAATGTGCCAAGTAAGAGTTTCCTTAAATGAGTCTCTGATTGAGTTTGTTGTTAAAGATTCTGATGATGGATGGGTAGCAACTTTTCCTGAACATGGTGCAAGTCTTGTGGCATCTATCCCTCTTTCTTGATGGCAGCAGCGAGAACAGAGCGTGTCCTGGGTGATGTGGGTCTTTGATGATTGACTGGTTTAGACAGGACCCGGGCACTAAGTTAAATCTAAAGATGCAAGAGGGATGTGAGGAAAAACTTTTTAAGAGAGTAGTTTTGGTCGGAAGTTCTGTGTCTGTAGGGAGGAATACTGGGAACAGAACCAATCAGGTTTTAAAAAGAGGATTAGACAAATTTAGGCAATGGAAAGAAAATAATCTGCAAAGCTAAGGAGAAAGACCAAGGGAATGGGATTGATATGGTTTTCTACTGGAATCTGGCATAGACTCGATGAGCCAAATAATTTCTTTCAGTGTTGGAACAATATTGTGATTCTAATTGATGAATAATTTATATTTTACAAATAGCCCGGAGGTAAATAGCCTGGAGGTGCTTGATGTTGACAAACGCAAAGGCTGCTCAAATGGACATGCTTAATTCCCTAGAGTTGATATTCTCTTATTTTACACAAGTGATTGGGCACAATAGACAATGGGAGCCATGGAAACATAGGTAAAGAAAGCCTCATTTTTATAAAACATACATATTGTGCAGTTATGGTTCTGAGCCATGATATAAATCTGGAGGTACGTGCAATGTCAGCATGACCGACAGTGAGATTATCTGGCACTCAGACAAAGAATAAAACTAAAGTCATTGTTCATTTCTCCAACACTATATCAGCTCCTATGAGATTACTCATAGCCAGACAATAAAAGGGTTTGCCAGCTGCCACACTCTATCATGCCACTTTTTAAATATATTTTCAAGAATTATCCAGTATAAATTATGCTTTGTGAAAATATTATATTTCTGCAGGAAAGGGGAGTTCAAGGCTGCAGCACAGGCTTAGGATGCAACTACTTTCATCAATCATTTAATCCCTTCATAAATCAGGGTTCACAAAAGTTATGTTGACTCAAAGTTCTTTTTTGCAGTGGGATCATCTTATAGCACTGCTTCCGTAAGTTACCTGATCAAATGGAGCTTCTGGAGTTTTGCTCTCTGGCCTCTCATGATCTTTCTCCTTCATGAGTCAATTGTGAGTAAGAAAGCAGTAGAACTGAGAGCTGTATCCATTGAATAACTAATGCGCGAAGGAGATGTTTGATGGACAGTTTCAGCATGAAGGTGAACACTCCTTAGCAGATAACACTGGACAAGGAAGATTTTGCTTGCTGAACATTTGTAGGAGCATTTTAAGGATTTTGGGCTACTGATCACAAGAATCACGTTAAAATTTTCTTATCTTGTACCACCAGCGTTGTCTCCGCTCCATCCTCAACATCCATTGGAGCGCTTTCATCCCTAACGTCGAAGTACTCGAGATGGCAGAGGTCAACAGCATCGAGTCCACGCTGCTGAAGATCCAGCTGCGCTGGATGGGTCACGTCTCCAGAATGGAGGACCATCGCCTTCCCAAGATCGTGTTATATGGCGAGCTCTCCACTGGCCACCGTGACAGAGGTGCACCAAAGAAAAGGTACAAGGACTGCCTAAAGAAATCTCTTGGTGCCTGCCACATTGACCACCGCCAGTGGGCTGATATCGCCTCAAACCGTGCATCTTGGCACCTCACAGTTCGGCGAGCAGCAACCTCCTTTGAAGAAGACCGCAGAGCCCACCTCACTGACAAAAGGCAAAGGAGGAAAAACCCAACACCCAACCCCAACCCACCAATTTTCCCCTGCAGCCGCTGCAACCGTGTCTGCCTGTCCCGCATCGGACTTGTCAGCCACAAACGAGCCTGCAGCTGACGTGGACTTTTACCCCCTCCATAAATCTTTGTCCGCGAAGCCAAGCCAAAGAAGACCTATTTTTGTGATTTCCTGACATTTTTAACATGCTTGAAGCTTACAAAACCATGAAATTCAATATGTAATTGAAAATTAATTTTCAGCATTCACACTTGGTCATCTTCCCTGCTGATCTTGGTGCAGTCAGTGACGAACATGATGAATGTAGCGAAGTATTTTATACTGAGCTACTATAGACGTCGGTTTACACCTTGTGGAATTGCTGTACACATTGTCGAGTTGATGTATACGCAGTCTCAAGGCAGCTGGAATCCATCAATGCTGGCCAAGTATTGTTGGACACTGACACGAGAGGCATCAAATGCTGAGTAGAAATGAAAAGCAGCAGCAGAACATTTTCATTTCAGCATTATTAGGCCATTAAACATGCTAAATTTAATAAAAGTTAATTTAATGTTTCTCCAACTACGTGATACAGCAAATTTGAAATTATCTTTGTGTTCAGCTTGAAGTTGTCCATCACATTCCCCAATTTTATTTCAGGAAGAAAAGCTTTTGAAAAAAAAATTGTTGTCTACTGTTATTAGGTATCAAATCCAATTGTGCCACTTGTAGGCTCATGTCTTATATGGGAGATGTGTTCCTGACTCCAATATAAAGTTGGATCTTTGCTGGTTTGGAATTTTACAGCAGGTGTATCTTCATAAAAGACAGCGTCAAATGATCATGTTCCTCCCAACCGAGTCTCTGGGCCAAAGAGTTGGTTTCTTCACAGACTCAATGATATAAAACCAACACCGTAGAATAATTTGGGGAAATCATAGACTCAGAAGCCCATACAGTTGCATTATTGGAATGCATCAGTGCTGCCCTTATTTGAAATGTACGTAACATTTTCAAATTTTCACATGAAAATTGACTCTATGCTGAACATGCCCACCAGTCCAATTTCCCCACTTATTTCCCTGTAACTAGACCAAAGCAAAGCATGGGCACTACCTAATTTGTTCATCAAACAAATTACCAACATGCCAACTTTGTGCTCACAGGCCTGCTATGCAACTTTTTTTCATATTTGGTGATTTTTTTTATGTTCATACTTTATTTCAAATAGAAATAATCATTCGATCCACCATGTCTAAGCTGTTTTTCAGAGCAATCCTGTCAGTCAAAGTTCAAAGTTCAGATTTATTGTCAGAGTACATACATGACATCACATACAACCCTGAGATTCTTTTTCCTATGGGCCAGGCAGAATTTCTACTTATTGGTCGTGCAAAAAACTGTACTCAAGAAAAGATAGGTATACAAAAGAAAGAAATGTAGGCAAATTGACCGTACAATACAGAAAATAAATATTCAATATGACCTTAAATGAGCCTCTTTCCCCTTCCTTTTTCTCTACAACCTATACTATCTCACAAGCCCATCTAATCTCCTGATTATTGAACGACAGGCTGGATGACTTTTTCCATTGAACCTACTAGCACTTTGGAATGTAGGTGCTAACTGGAGCATGAGAAACCCATGAGGTCACACAGAGAGTTGTCAAACTCCACGCAGACAGCACCTGAGCTCTGGCTTGCTGGAGCTGTGCAGCAGTACTAAACTGCTGTGCCATAGTGCCATCGTATCACTGGCAACATCACCATTAAACCACCCACTGTATGTTTATCATTGGATGCTGTAAATAAACATGATCACGAGGGAGGAAAAGCCCAAACCACAGAGGAGTTCAATGATAAATTCAATTAGAAATTGCTGCAAAGCACATTTCTTTATACTTTCCCCAGAAATTAATCAACTATTTCTGTTTCATTACTGGAGTCCATAACATTGAAATCAAGTGTCGTGCATTGACATAATTCAATGCTGTTTGTAGGGGGATTAATTGACCACTGCAAATTGGTGCCAGTGTGTAGGTGAGTGTAGAATCTGTGGGGAGTTGATGGGAACACAGGATAAAAATGGGTTAAGTATAGGATGAGTGTAAATGGGTGCCAGAATGGCTGGCATAGACTCAGTGGGCTGAATGGTCTGTTTCTATGCTGTCTGATTCATGTTGTTATGTTGCTTCTTCTCTATTTTCTGTGTGCCTTGCAACTCCAAATTCTGCTAAGTAATTGGCCAGGTGGCTGAAGAATTTCCTTGGCAGCTTGCTAAGCTTTAGGTGATACCTGGCTCCCCTGTGGCACTTTGGTTATTTCTGGTTGATTTATCTTACTAGCTTTGGCTATATTTGGTTATTTCTGGTTAATTTATCTTACTAGCTTTCATCAGCTGCTGTGGCTATATTTGGTGGCCTGATTTGGATGCGTTGTCAACCTTAAATCACTGTGGTCTTATTGGAGACTGCTTCTGGCACATGAAATATGCTCCTCATTCACTAATCAGTCTGAGAACTGCCCCAAAAATTATGGATCTGAGTACTGCCTTTCATAGTCTCTAAGCATGTTGAAGTTGATTAAAAATAAACTATCTTTAAAATTGATCTTAAAGAATACTGTGAACATCATGTTGACACGTCCACTCTGCCTTTGTCCTGTAGTACAAAGGACTTGCCTGGATACTTCACTGAGTTGAAGCCATAAAATACATTCCAGATTCTGATTGATATTTTTCCCAATTTTGTTACCTCTGGCAATGGGGGCCAGTAATTGATTTGTTCAATCACAAAATGTTCTGAAAGGATTAAGGGCCACTCTCAGAAAATAAACTTTCATTGGGCACCTATCTTTGTATTTTAATCTTGTTTCTCCCTCAGGTACCCATTTATTACTTGGGCTTGATGCAAACATGTGGATTTATTTTCATACTTTGTAACTTAAAAATTTGATTTGTAATTTTACAAATAATGGTACAGTAGCACAGTTGTTGATATAGAAGTAGTATCCAAAGGCCTAGCATATTGGTCCATAGACGTGTTCTTATCCCATCACACCAGTCGGGGAATGTAAATTCAAATTAATTAATAAATAAGGGAATATTTTGTAAAAAGTTGGTTACCTTGGCATTGGTGATTTTTGTTAGAATACAAATATAATGCTCTTCAGGGACTGAATCCTGTAATTTCTCAGTTTGAACTATTTATGACTTGATACTGTGACAGAGTATATAGATATGTTTTTGGGAGATAAATTGGGAATGGGTTGTTAGAGTAGGTTACATACAAACACTTTAAAACAGTAATTAAAATACTGAAGCTCTGCCTCATGTGAGACATATCAGGGCCTCTGAGCTTTTGCAAGAGCTTTGAAGAGTGCTCAAGAGTCTTCACTAATGGATTGTTGTTTACAAAAGGCAACTGATAAAAGAGCTTGTTGGAGCCGCATATTGTCTGGAGGAGAGCTTGCTGTTGTACAAGGGTCATGTGGTTTGGAAAGCAGTGAGAATCAAACAGGTTTTCTCTCAGAGAGAGAGCCACACACATCATTCTACAGTGTTACAGCCAGCAGAAGTAGCTGGGACTGGAACAGGACAAGCTGGCAATCTTATGGAAAGCCCATTTGAAAGATGGCCTGGTCAAAGCCCTTGTGGTTCATACAAGAGGAAAGGATGTCTAATGTTTCACTTGGAATAAGAGAAACAAAAAGCAACTCTGTGGTAACCTGAAAGGAAGGGGTTAAGATCTGGAGAACCCTGAAGGTGCAAGTTTTGTCAGCAAGACACTGAGGTGACTAATGGAAACTCAGCAGCAATAGATATTCACCAAGACAAATGGTTACTTAAACAAAAGTTGCTTTTAATTATTTTTAAACATGAAAACAGAATCACACTTTAACTTATCTCTATTGATTTACTTAACCTAACTTATGTGGACCTGCATTCAAAAGTCCTTCCATTTTTGCTGTACATTTCAGAATCCACAATTCCTGGCATATTCCTATGCTTTTGTTTGTCCTTTCCAAATACATTTTTCACATTTTACTGTTTTCATCTGCATTCCCTACTTTTCCATCCATATATTCTGCTCCTCCACCAGTCTGATCAGTAGGCCTGAAGCCCTGAACTAAAATGTCTGTCAACCACACAGCAAATTCTTGTGTAAACTTCATCATAGCCATTCTTTTCGCATTGATCTGAACCATTATAGAATGGGCTATTTCACATGTAACAAGGGGAAGAGGATGAATAATAAAGCATTTGAATCTACTGTATTTGTGCTACAGCTTGAAGACCTTGTTTAGAATGTCAGGATGACTATTGGAGAGTTAAAAAAAAAATTAAGCCAATTAAGGTAAATGAGGAACTACTCCTAGCCTGGGAAGATAGATTAGTCCAAAAACATATCTATATACTCTGTCACAGTATCAAGTCATAAATAGTTCAAACTTTTTTTTTCTACTCAAGTATTCCCTATGCCATAGGATTGCTTAAGGTGGTATGTGAGTGGAAAGAAAAAGTTTGAAAACCATTGTTTTAATTGTACCTAATTGACTCATTATGTGTCTGGTTTCATAACTCAAAAAGGAAATGGGCCAATGACAATTTTTCTCAAGCAAATATTTCAGAAACAATTGGGTCGAGGGCAGTGGTTCTCAGCCTTCCCTTCCCACTCACATACCCCACCTTAAGCAATCCTTTACTAATCACAGAGCACCGATGGCATAGGGATTACTTAAGGTGGTACGTGAGTGGAAAGAAAAAGTTTGAAAAGCACTGGTTTAATCTGACAAACCTGAGATGGAATGTGTGATAAGGCTGAAAATAGGTCCCTGTTTCTGTTTTGTACATCCCTATATCTGAAGATGCAAATGCTAAAGTGAATACATTTTATTTATTTTCAACATTAAGCTCCAGAATCAAAGTATAAGTGACCAATCAGTTCAAAGCTTTTTTTTATATTGGAGTTTTTTAAAATTAATTAATTGGTTTTTCTTTTCTTTAGAAGGATTATTTTGTAAATCCTTTTCTAATTTACCTATTTCGTTTTATTATTGATTTGTCTCTTTTATATATTCATTTTTAATTTTAGCTGAATAACTTATTTGAATTTTTAAATACTCTTTTTTAATGCATCCCAAATAATACCTTTATTATCTACTGAATTAGAATTTATTTCTAAAAATGGTTGAATTAGTTTTCTTATAAAATCACAGAAATCTAATCTTTTTAATAACACAGTATTAACCCTCCACCTGTGCAGCATAATTTTTTCCTTAAGAATTAAATGCCAATAAAAGTGGAGAATGATCAGATGACATTCTAGCTTTATTTTCAACATTACTAAGGTTTTCTTGAACATATTCCATTACTTATATCTCTGGAAAAGTGATTTAAAATTACCCTTTTCACTAAGGCAACCTTTCAAATGCTTATATCATCATGCAAGTTTTGAATAAATGCAATGTTCTTTCTTTTCCAAAATGGCTAAAACATCATTTAAAAAAAATCTATATTTCACTTCAGATGCATAAAACCTTACAGGAAATAATTCTGCTGATCTGGCTACTCCACTGCTGTTAAAAACAAACCTGGTCAAGTCATTAAGGGCGTTTAATATGAGTAGGAGAGCACAATATGAAAACATGGATGGAGTGAGTGTGAGTGGCTGATCTACTCCACACTGAACAGGTAATAAAGTGGATTCAGTCTCACTCACTTCTCTGTCCTTCCCAGAATGGGAAAGCTATGAATGCAAAGATTTACAACCCCAGAAAAGTTTCAAATCTCGATTACACGTGAAAGTTGCAGTAATTTTGATAGAGCTATTTATTCAGCTCAGCAAGGTTCTCAACGCTTGAAGGAGCATTGCAGCAGAAGTGATGCTACTTCCTGTTGAAGATCGACAGGACCGTTCCTGATGCCGGATGCCGGAAGTGTTTTATTGCATCTTCAGACACAGGGATGTACAATACAGCGGGCAGAAATAGCACCTACACAACCTGTTTGGTTTTAGAGATGTGAACAGAAGTTGATAAATCCAGGCTGCCTCTGTACACAAGAACGAAAACTTGTTTATATTCTGTGTTTTTTTCCAAGTTAATCTGTGCCATCTGCACTGAATTCACAACGTAAGCGGCTAAAGGTTAGAAATCTGCCAACAATAACTTCAATTGTGCCTTTAATGCTGCAAAATGTCCTGAGGCTCTTCACAGGAGTGTAATCACCAAAACTGATGCAGACTTTTCCATCTGTCGTCTTCACCCTGAGAAGGCGCCAGGAGTAGGATGTAACTGGTGGCTAGGGCAAGGAAGCTTGTGACAACAAACAGTTTTCTCATTATGTAATTGAAGAAGACCAATGTTTTATGTGTGATCTAGTTCCGATCATCCTTGGATTCCAAAAAATGTCCAAAGGTCAAAGCTCTTGAAATACATGAGCTTCAACAACCTGATGACTAGAGATTAAGGTCACTCGGCAGTAATTCACATTCTCAGTCAAACATTAATCACAAAAGCTAGCCAATAATCAGCTTCGGAGGCACCTCCTCACTGTTCCTTCAAGGCCTGAACATTCCAGAGGAGGTGAGGACCTTTCCATGTGGCACTAAATGCTTGGGGCTCAGGTTTCCAGAGAACCTTTTCCCCTCTTTCCATTTTTTACTGCCATTCTTCAGTGGAAAGATTTTCAAGCTGCACCATTTTCATACCTGGTCCATTGCTGACCAGCTGTTTTTCTCTGTGATATTTGGTGTCTGACAACCAAAATAAAATGGATTGGCCATTTTGCTCTCATCTAAACAAGTATGGTTGGTTGCAGTGGGAGAAATATGACCATTTGGGTGGGCATGTTTTGTCTTGTTTGGACTCAAAATCATTGAAGACACTTGGAACAATGTAAGTCCATGCACATCTCATTTCCACTTAACCTTTTTCCTAATTTTTAAAACTGCTTCACCAATTTTACAAGATCTTAACTAGGAGGAAATTCCAGGCCTTTATTCTTAGATTCCATCAGCTATTGCCTCTAACATTTGACTTACAATAGAAGTCCAAAAATCCAGATGCCAGAATTCCAGACCACCAGAGAATCTGAACTTTTTCAAAGCTCTCAAACCTTTTAAATTTGGTAGGCTTTTGTGTGCGTGCAGGCATGCATAAGTGCCACCAAGCACAACTTCAACCATATATAGCATACATATTTTAAAAACCCTTATTAAGGATCCTAAAGTAGATAAACTTCATGGTGTGAAGAGAAAGAAGAATATCTTGAAATTGAGAGACAAACTTGAAATAATTAAGAAATTAGAATGTGGTGCGAGCGATAATGGGAACACAATGTCGGAAAGTCTACAATTTATGATATAAAATGGCAACTGCAGAAATGTCCATTGAAATGGTTATTAAATTTGTGGAATGGAACCATAGCTTCATTCTGCAAGACAACATGGATGCACACATGGTGTAGAATATTCTTATCACGAAGAAATTACCAAGTCGTAAACAAGGTAATGCAGTATACAAAAGTATTTAAACAAAGCAAAAGAAGCGTCAAGCAGTGCAAGAGATGTAATAAAAGCTGCAAGTGTTCCAGCGTCAAGCAGTGCAGCTTTATTCCTCCTTAAATTTTGAATTTTAAACATCCTGCCTGAATCTGGAAAATCTGAAAATCCGAACTGACTCAATTCTCGAACAGTCTGGATTTTCGGACTTCTGTTGTATTTGAACTATGTCACTGGTAGGACTATTACCGCATGGTGATAAACCACTGTCAGCTTCACCACACATATGAGATAAAATAATAGGATGGTTAATCCAACAACTGGATTGTCTGGATTTTAAAATAATAGATATACCTCAAGAAATTAACATGTTTGCCAGCTTTGCTGTGTTCCAAAATCTTGGTTAAGAAAATCTTAGCAACATTGCTTCCAGTTGAAATATTCATTATGTATTTGATTACAGAGTGCTGTCAACCAAAAAGTTTTTAATTCTGTGGCATGGCACAGGAATGAAAGAGAATCAAGATTTTATTTTCATGAAAATCTAATTCATACTCTTTGATATTAAATTCATCTCACAACGAGGGTCAGGATATTCCATGTATGATGAAATTAATTTTTCATTAATTAAATGCAGAATATAATCTAGCAATCTTCCACCCAATGATTTCCTTGATGTACAGAATGTAGGACATGTTTGGTGCTGACCTAAATTACTGGCAGATAAATCATCCAGCATAAATGACTATTCTGCATATCAGTAAAAAAAAATCCATCTTTCAGAAATATGTAAAATTATACTGCCATATAATTGGTGAAGGAATTTGAAAACAGAATCTATTGAACTTCTGGATACAATCTACATCCGCCATAGGGAATTGTAGGATTGCCGATTTAGCCATTTTGAGAGGGATCAGGTTAAGGTCACCTTTCAAATAGCTTATTTTTCCTTTGATATATTGTTTAGTGTCAAAGATGAGAAATGTTGCTGTGCAATTGTCCAAGTTTCTGAGGTTTAAAGGGATGCTGTTCCATATTCATCTTTTGCCCTTCACACTTAGGAATTTCAAAATTAAGTAAATGGATTAATGAAATGTTTAGAACAATTTTATAGATCTTAAAATTTTTGCATGACATCCCAATCCAATCATTTTTTTTTCCATCAGCTCTGTTTTTATAATCTGGAAATGATAACAGAATTTGGATTGAAAATATGAAGAGAAAACAGTATTCTAGGGAAGAACTCAGGTGTCAGAAAGTCTTCTAATGCTGACTTTCAGAGATGTCATGAGTCAAGATTCCCATATTTCTCAGGATATAAGAGCAAGTCATATGGCACAAAAATACCATGGCAACTCTCAGAGCAATCTAGTTTGGATACTTTGTTCCCTTTACCCTATTCCCTCTCAAATCAAGTGAAGTCAAGTTTATTATCATCTGACTGCACAAATGCAACCCGATGAAACTGCGCTCTCTGGTTCTCGGTGCAAAACAAACAATCAAAATCAATCAAAACACACACAGAGTCAAATAATATATAAGCAGGGAAAATATTCATAGATACAAATAAATAAATATTGTTTCATGCTCCAAAACTCCACACTGGTTCTCCAACTACCCAACTTGGTAGGGCTAATATGCAAAATCCACCCAGACACCGGGACACATGCAATTTCTACAGACAGCACCCAAGGTCAAGATTAGCTTAAGTGCTGATGCAATCTGTGACATCACTGTAATTTATACAACTGAATCATATTTTTCAATGTTCACCATCAAGCAACAGAATCTTTAATTTATGTTGGTACCTCAAGTGGAAGGAAACATTTCAGATGTGTAGTCCAGCAAAACTGATGCTCAGCTAAAGAACTTAATATTGAACTAAAATGTTATTGTTCTATTAAGTGTAACATTTTTACCAAATATATATTTGATGGAAATGTGAGGTACAAGGACTGCTGAAAGAAATCTCTTGGTGCCTGCCACATTGACCTCCGCTAGTGGGCTGATATCTCCTCCAACCGTGCATCTTGGTGCCTCACAGTTCGCGGGCAGCAACCTCCTTTGAAGAAGACCACAGAGCCCACCTCACTGACAAAAGACAAAGGAGGAAAAACCCAACACCCAACCCCAACCAACCAATTTTCCCTTGCAACTGCTGCAACCGTGTCTGCCTGTCCCGCATTGGATTTGTCAGTCACCAACGAGCCTGCAGCAGACATGGACATACCCCTCCATAAATCTTCGCCCGCGAAGCCAAGCCAAAGAAAGAAGAAAAGAAGAAGAATACAGATCATTATGAAATGCAAATCATTCCAGGCTTACAGCGACATACAATAAACCAAAACCAAGGAGCTGATTGTTGACTTCAGGAAGGGAAAGCCAGAGGTTAACAATCCAGTGATCATTGGGGATCAGAGGTGAAGAGCGTGAGCAAATTTAAGTTCTTGGTCGTCACTATCTCGGAGGATATTTCCTGGAGCCAAAGCACTAATGGCATTGTGAAGAAAACATGTCAGCATATTTATTTATCAGGTGTTTGCAGAGGTTTGGTATAACACCAGAAACCCAGGCAAATTTCTACAGATGTGCAGTGGAAAGTATGGTGACTGGCTGCATAACAGTCTGGTATGAGGACACGAATACCCTGAGCAAAAAACCCTCCAAAAGATAGTGAACACAGCCCAGGACATCACAGGCAAAACCCTCCCCATTATCGAGAACACCTATAGAGATCACTGCTGTTAGAGAACAGCAGCAAAATCATCAAGGCTCCACAACACCCAGAATACGCTCTGTTCTCTTTGCTGCCATCAGGAAAGAGATATAGGTGCCACTAGATTAAGGACAGCTGCTACCCCTCCACCATCAGTCTCCTCAACAACAAACTGAATCAGGGATTCATTTCAGGACTCTTACTTGTGCATTTTATTGATTTTTTAAAAATGATCTTGGTATTGCAGTCAGTTTGTTTACATTTGCTATCTGTTTACAGGTATAAGCTGTGTACAGTTTTTTGTTTGCAATACCAATAAGTGGTAATTCTGCTTCACCTCCAGAAAAAAGAATCTCTGGGTTGTATGTGATGTCATAAATGACAATAAATGTGAAATCTGAAAGTCCACCCAAGAAGGTTCAGAAGAATGAGAGGAGATCTTATAGAAACATATAGGATTATGAAGGGTATGGATAGGATAGATGTAGGAAGGTTTTTTGAGCTGGCCGGGGAAACTAAAACCAGAGGACACAGTTTCAAGATTCGGAGGAGTAGATTTAGGACAGAGATGAGGAAAAATAGTTTTTCCCAGAGAGCAGTGAATGTTTGGAATTCTCTAACCAGGGAAGTGGTTGAGGCTGCCTCATTAAACATATTTAAAATTCGGTTAGATCAATTTTTACATGATAGAGGAATTAGGGGATATGGGGAGAAGGCAGTTAGGTGGAGTTAGGTCATAAATTAGATCAGCCATGATCGTATTGAATGGCGGAGCAGGCTCGATGGGCCATTTTTGGCCTTCTCCTGTTCCTACTTCCCATGTTCCTATGTTCCTATACTGAATACATCAATACAGGAATTCATTGTCCTTGTGGATGTTTTTTGGAATTACTGCTTTAAAATTTAATGGATGCAAATCACAGGAAAGTTGAACAGAAAGAGAAATTATCCCTGTTTATTGATTTAGTAATTATTACTAGTGTAATAAAAGCTACATTTTAAGAGCAATCCTTCAATTTCAAGAACACCTTCAGGAATAAGATGATAGGTATAGGAGGAAGTGACTGCCTTACCTTTTTATCTATTCGTGCTAGTGAAATTTCGATCGAGTTACTCATTTTTAGCTGAGGTGGAAATATATTGTGCTTTCTTACCTGTGCACTGTGGATTAAATTTGACTTCATGCAGCCTCTCCCTTTCATGAAGCGTATGATGCGTAGATGTTAGAGAAATGGAGGATTATCGCACTGTTACTTCTAAGGTGTGTGTACGTGCGTGTGCATACACATTTTGCAATAGGCTCACAAAGGAAATGAATATGTACTCAAAAGGTTAATTACCTAAAATAAAAAAAAAATCTTAACTAAATACTTCTTAGAATGCAAACATACTTGTATTATATTAAAGCATGCCGATACAGTTTTATTAGCCATGAGATATAGGCTGCATCAAAATGACCTTGAAACAGTTTCAAGTTTACATTTGCCCAAGCATTCCATGCACACATACGTTTGTCACAGGGAAATAAAAATGGCACAACATACGATTTTTGTGAAACTGATTCCCAAAAATTAGAGGGAACATTGGTTATGGGCTGTGAGGGAGGAAAGTGTTCAATTAAGAGATAGACAACAGACTCGCCAAGGCAAATAGCGCCTTTGGAAGATTACACAAAAGAGTCTGGAAAAACAACCACTTGAAGAAACACACAAAGATCAGCGTGTTCAGAGCCGTTGACATACCCACGCTCCTGTTCAGCTCCGAATCATGGGTCCTCTACAGGCATCACCTACGGCTCCTAGAACGCTTCCATCAGCGCTGTCTCCGCTCCATCCTCAACATTCATTGGAATGAGTTCATCACCAACATCGAAGTACTCGAGCTGGCAGAGTCCGCAAGCATCGAATCCATGCTGCTGAAGACCCAACTGCGCTGGGTGGGTCACGTCTCCAGAATGGAGGACCATCGCCTTCCCAAGATCGTGTTCTATGGCGAGCTCTCCACTGGCCACTGAGACAGAGGTGCACCAAAGAAGAGGTGCTTAAAGAAATCTCTTGGTGCCTGCCACATTGACCACCACCAGTGGGCTGATATCGCCTCCAACCGTGCATCTTGGCGCCTCACAGTTCGGCAGGCAGCAACCTCCTTTGAAGAAGACCGCAGAGCCCACCTCACTGACAAAAGACAAAGGAGGAAAAACCCAACACCCAACCCCAACCAACCAATTTTCCCTTGCAACCGCTGCAACCATGCCTGCCTGTCCCGCATCGGACTTGTCAGTCACCAACGAGCCTGCAGCAGACGTGGACATACCCCTCCATAAATCTTCATCCGCAAAGCCAAGCCAAAGAAAAAAAAGAAGAAGAAAAGAAGTTTTATATAGGTCATACTGAAGAATCAGTGGGGATGCTGACTTCTTCAAAGGTTTGAAGTCATCCTTGAAACTTTTTCGCTGACTGTCTGGTAATCTCTTCCTGTGACAGGTTGGAATGGGCTGTCAGATTTGGGAGTTTGGTGTCGAGCATACAAATGATTAAAACACTTTTTAAATGTTTCTGGCTGTCATATAAAAAATATTAAAACAGATTTAAATATTTAAAAATCTATTCAAAACATTAAAAAATAATTTAAAATACCATATCAATAACAAAAGGGAGAGTCTAGGACAAGAGGGCACAACTTCAGGATTGAAGGGCTTCCACAGAACAGAGATTGTAGGAATTTCTTCAGCCAGAGTATGGAAAATCTGTGGAATTTGTTGCCACAGGTGGTTGTGGAGGCCAGGTCTTTGGGTATTTAAGACAGAGATTGATAGGTTCTTGATCAGTTAGGGCATCAAAGGTTACGGGGAGAAGGTTGGGCAGTGGGGCTGAGTGGAAAAATGGATCAGCTCATGAATAAATGGTATAGCAGATTCAATGGGCTGAATAGCCTATTTCTGCTCCTATGTCTTATGGTCTTATGGTCTAAATAAAACCATATAAGTAAAATAATGTACCTTTACCTAATTGTGATATCATTTAAATGACTGGGGCTGTGCCAACACTTGCTGACTTACACTGAGGCACCAATGATCTCCAGTTTGTCTCAGACTTCTACGTCTGTCCAAGCCAATGCAGAGGTCCAAGAAGATCTGGGATATAATTGATTGTCAGCTGACCTTATGCTTCAGTGCTGAGTTTAACACCAACAATCAAACACTAATAATCAAACTCAGGAACCTAGGACTTTATTCCTCCTTCTGCAACCGTATCCTTGACTTCCTCATTGGTAGACCACCAATCATTGCGGATCGGTAACATTACCTCCTCCTTGCTGACCATTATTGCAGGAAGACTACATTCTTCATCCCCTGCTCTATTAACTTTACACTCAGGATTGTTCAGCTAAATTTGGGTTCAATACAATCTATAAATGAATAGCAGATAATGATGAGTCTGAGTGTAGAATGGAAACCGAGAATCTTCTTGGGTGGAGCCAGAACAACAATCTTCTTCTCAACATCAGCAGGACCAAGGAGCTTATTGTGGATTTTAGAAAGGGAAGGACCAAGGGACCACACACTTTTCTTAATTTGCAGGAAAGTGGTGGGAAGGGTTAGTACTTCAAGTTCCTGGGAGTCCACTATCAGAGGACCTCTCCTGGAGCCAGGATACAAAAGCCCAATAGTCTGAATATGTCCGAGATTGTCCAATCTTGCAAGCTAAGCAGCTTAGGCTTGGTCAGTACTTGGAGGGAGACTGCCTAGGAATACTACATGCTGTAGGTTTCTGTGAGGGGCGCTGGACAAAGTGGCGACTCTCTGTCTGCCTTATGGTACACAAAAGTTAAAAAAACCATGTATGTACATTATAAATGTAGTATTACATGACAATAATGGAACATTTACCTTTACATTGAGGCAGCTGTGAAGAAGTCACACCAACACGATGACATTCTAAGAGGTCAGAGGAGATTTGTTATATTGTTGTATGCTCTGTCAACTTTTTACCAGTGTACTGTGGAGACTATAGTGAGTGGTTGCAACACAGCCTGGTTTGGAAATTTGTGTGCCAGGGAATACAGAAAGCTGCAGAAAGTGGCAAACCTATCCAAGTGGATCATGGGCACATCCCCTCATTTATTGAAGTCAAGAAGGCAGCCAACAACATCAAGGATACCCATCATCCAAATCATGATCCTTTCTCATTGCTACCTTCAGGAAGAAGGTACACACATCTGAGGTTCAAGAACTGTTTTTTACCAACAACTATCAGGCTCTTGAACTACCCTAAACTCAGTAATTCTCAACCTTTATTTTCCACTCACATACCACCTTAAATAATCCCTTAATAACCACAGAACACCTATGGCGGGGATGGGGGGGGGGTCCTGCCATTAGCTGCTGTGTGGTTAGTAAGGGATTACTTAAGGTGGTATGTGAGTGGAAATAAAATGGTTGAGAACCACTGCCCTTACCCAAATTGCAAATTACTATGGAACTACCAAACAAATCTGTCTGCACTATTGAAAATTCACTTATTTCACATTAACTATATTTACCATTTTTTTTCTATCTCATGGCATATTGTGGTCATTTTAATTTATACGGTACAAGTACCTGCATGTCTGCAGCAATCAAGATTGCACGTGTATAATTTAATTATGTATGTGACAATAAACTCTCATTCTCATTCATTCATTTATTCTGATTACACGGCATGAAATGATTTCTTATTACAATTGCAACCTCATCCACTCCTCATCAGCTTCTCCAGTGATTTATTTAATTGTGGAAATAAATGATCAATGTCCAGCTTGTCTATTGCCTTCACCAATTTGAACATGTCTATCAGCATCTTTATCTTAACAGCTGAAGAGAATCCAACCCTAATGATAACAAAAACTTGTAATCCTTTTCATAATTCGAGTACATCTCCAGGATTATTGTGATTCCCCTTGAGCGAGGATCCGAAGTTTGATGCGTATTTCCAGATGTAGCTTCACAATTATCTTGTAAAGAATCATAATTATCTCTTTGCTTTTTTTTCAATCCTTGACAGCCTAAACACTAGAAGCCCTTTTGGTGTTCCAGAAGGCTTCATCTTATCCTGTCTGTCCACACTTAGGCATTTCTGTAACTGCCCACTGAGAAATTTGCTGTTGAGGTGAATCTCCGTTCTTTTGATCTATTATCAAATATTTTTGTTGACTTTATATTTTCTTGCGATATGTGGCAGTTGCCATTTAATTCTCCATTTATACTGAGTGGTCATGTAACTCATCTCTACTATTCCAAACCTTTATTATTCTTCAAATCTAACAAAGTTGCCTGGAGCAATAGACAAGGAAGGAAAAGGGGGAGGAAGGGAAATATTAAAAGAATGAATGGATTGCAAAAGAAAGGGGGATACATTTAATATTGTCATGTAGCAAAAACTGGATAAGAGAGCAGCTAAAATAGAGTGATGAACTCCCCCATTCATTCCAGTCCTGGTCCAATGGATAATAACTTAAATTGCAGAAAGCAAAGACACCCATCTAAGTTGGGGGAGGGTAAGGGGAGAGGCAGGATGGAGGTAGAGTGATGGGTTAAACTATTTAAATATGCAGATTAGGCCCTATTTATGTCATTGGGATCAGACTGTGTGGTGTGTGTGGTGACTTTTCCACCAGACCAAAAGTTTCAATGGGCCAGAGCAGGAATTTCTTTTAAACTTCTCAAGAGAAACTTTGGTCATATTCTGCCCAGGTTGCAGCTCACCTTTACTTGATCTCATTTTCTTACCTATGGTTGATGACTTTTTGTGGTCTGGGTTAGTATCTTACTGCTGACCACCAGGGTTACTTGATTAGAACACTGGCAAATAGGACAAATGGTCTGCTCTCAATAATTAACAGTTGAGTGCCATGTATTCGTAATTTATTGCCATGAGCATGCGTCACAAACTTCATTGTTTTGCGCCAGCATTACATATACAAAATTTCCATAATGTACATTTTACAAAAATAAATAATTTAGTGCAAAAGGAGAGAAAAAATGATGTAGTGTCTTTGGTTCATTGACCACTTAGAAATGTGATGATAACAGGGAGAAGAGGGCATGGCCTGGGTGGTGAGGCTCCTTGTTGATAGAAGCTGTTTTCTTGAAGATGCCCTTAATGGAGTGAATCCTATTGCCCATGATGGTACTGGCCAAGTTTACAACCCTCTGTAGCCTTTTCCTGTCGTGTGCATTGGCATCTCCTTACCAGACAGTGATGCAACCAGTCAGAATGCTCTCCATGTTACACCTGTAGAAATTTTCAACAATCTTTGGTGATGTGCCAAATCTCATCAAACTCTTAATGAAGTATAGCTGCTGGCGAGCCTTTTTCAAGATTGCATCAGCATGGAGGCCGCAGGATAGATCTTCAGAGATGTTGACACCCTGAAATGTGAAGTTAATTTCCTTTTCCACTGCTGACCCCTCAATAAGGACTGGTTAATCAATAACATAAGCATCCAAGCACAGCTTTCACCAGGGTTACGTGGGTCTTAATCTCATCAAGGCCTCGGAATGAACTTAAACTAATGATCTGAATTTTGTGGTCAGGCGAGAGTGACTACCCTTGACATCAAGGCAGCATTTGGCTATGTGTAACAGCAGGAAGCCAAATAACATAGAAAATCAATGGGCATTGAAGTGAGAACACTCCAGTGGTTATGCACCGCATAAAGGAAAAAGTCATGGTTTGTTGGAAGTCAATCATTAAAGCCCAGGTCATCACTGCAGCTGTGATTCAGGGCGATGGCCTTGGCCCAATCATAGCGTCACACAGCATGGAACAGACACTTCAACCCATCTCATCCAAGTGAGCATTTGCCTGGATTTTGTCCATATCCTTCCAAACTCTTATTATCTATGATCAAATGTTCTTTGAGTGTTGTAATTGTACAGATACAGTCTGAGTGAAAAAGTTGCCCACAGTTGCTTCATCAATGACTTTCCTTACCATGAAAAGTTGGAACTGAGGATAATGAGTATAATGAGTATAACTGAGTATAATGTTCAATCCATTCATAATTCCTCAGAAAATGAAGCTCTCTATACCTCCTTGCAGCAAGGCTTGAATAACATTGAAGGGCTCAGGCCCGAAACGTTGGTAATATTTCTTTATCTCTTAAGGACACTATAAGACCTGCCGAGTTCCTCCAGCATTTCTTTGTTTTGTAGTGCAATCACAGCATTTGCAGACATTTGTGTTTCACTTGAATAATATTCACTTCAGTAATTATTGCACCACAAACATACAGGGCAAAGAAGTCTCCTACAACAGAGAGTGGAACCATTTGCTTATTATATTCATTGACACTACCACCATAAAGTCCCTCATTTTTAAAATCTTCCAGTTATCATTGAGGAGGAACTCGCTCTTCATCCTACCCCAGCTCACGCTCCACCTAGCTTTGTGCCATCACCAGACTTTGAAATATTATATCTGATTCCTTCATCAGAATCATTAATATTTGGTGTGAGTGGCTGGAACCCTGCTGTACCCCATTGATCACTGCTTGCAATTCAGGAATTGGTCCAGTTATTCCCATCAGCTACCAAAGTAGTGGTTAAGATAGGCATTCTTGAGGGATGAGAGAAAGAGAAATTCTTTAAGATACCTCCTGGGATCTGTCTGAAATTGGGAATTGTAAAGAAGATGATGAACCATGAAGTTACACTGTGGTAAAGAGTAAATTTCACAAATGAAGCTAGTATCTGTTGGACGAGCGACAGAGTTCAGAGTGTGTATGTGGTGGGGACAATTACTTGTGTGGGGCTATCATTTCTGCTGTTGATGGCAGGGAGGGACAATCTGCTTTTCAGACTGAGTTGACCTGTTGTTTAAAATAAAATGTCAGCTGACTCATCATGAGCAAAGCAACAAATGATCCACTGAAATGAAAATAAATTATTTGCTCCAAGGTTATGCACCAAAACTTTCATTAAAATAAGAGCCGATTTGTAAGTGGGAAATGCTAAACTCTTTTGATTAAAATATATTTCCTGGATATTTGGAGTCTTTGTTACAATATTTTTATGTTGAATTTACATCAGTTTAATCAGCAATAAAGCCGACAGCACAAAATATCTTTACGCTATTTATGTGAAATGGAGAATTTTCTGTTTTTAATTGCTCGAGAAAGTGAGGCTGTTGGGGTCAGTCTAGAGATGCATCAATATAAAAAAAAATGTTCATGTTCATGTTTAATTGCTGTATATGTCATATATTATTTGTTTTTTGAATGAATAAATAAAGTTTAACAAGCAGGTTGTTTTATAGTAGAAAGGATTGTCATATAGAGAGGGGTGGATTGATGCGCATGCGATGGATGGGGGGCAAATCAACCTGTCAACCACCAATGCTAAGTACAGTAAAACCCCTGGTATCCGGTACCTATGGGGATTGGTAGATGCTGGATACGTGAATTTTCCTGTTTCATGAAATGGCAAACTAATGGTGAACCACATCAATTTTAAACTTCATTATTTTTTACCTGTTTATTTTCCATGATTTTTTTTGCCGATTGTTTTAGGTTACTGGTTGCTTGAATTTGGAATAACATGGGTTTTACTGTACTAGTTGTGTGAAATATCAAGAAAACAAAAACAGTTTGAACTGTTTTCTTTTGTCCTTGAGATACTCGGGAATGACATTCCTAAGCTGTATGTTCACCATAATGCATACTGGCATTATCCTGATTAAGCACGTCAGAATACCAATAAGATCAAGTTATCTGAATGTGTGACAGGATGGTGATCAGCTGCTGAGGGCAGCCACTGCCTCACAGCTCCAGTGACCTGGGTTCAATCGTGACCTCCAATGCTGTCTGCGTGAAGTTTGCCTGTTCTCTTTGAGACTGTGTGGGTTTCCTCTGTGCTCCAGTTTCCTCCAACATTCTGAAACCTTGCAGGTGAGAGACACATTGGTCACATAAGTTGCCTTTATTGGTGGATGAGTAGTAGAATCTGGCTTGGTAGAGTGGGAGGGTAGGGGTGGGGAAAGTAGATGGATATGTTGAGGAAATAAAGTAGGTGGAAGTGGGTCTTTGATGGCCAGTGGATCTTTAATCCGTTGGCCAAAGGACCCATTTCTGTGCTCTATAACGCAGCAACCAAAGGGTCCTGATTCAGTCTAAAAATCATCGGCTTGGATCTCAGAAGTGTCACAGGAAAGCTTGAGGCCTTCTTTAGTCCTGATGACCAACCTCACAATCCCCAGCTCCAAACTCTTAGTGTAGCCTCAGCCCTGCACACTTACTGAGCTTCTCTTCCAAATCCACGTTTCTGCAGCGAGAGAATAAAATCATTCAGGAGCTTTAAGCTAAAAGAGGTGTTTTTGGGAGAGTGGCTGCCCCCCCCCCCTTCATTGTTTCTCAATATTTTTTTTACTTAACGCTGCATATTAAAGATTTTAGTTGTAATTGTGAAGTTTGCTCCTGCTGTGAAAGCCCAGATGGAGTAACACAGTCAGTGCAAGTACAATGCAGATTTACAAAGAAGATACTGTAATGCGCGTTGAAAGAACCAAGGACTTGTTGATCCAAACCAAGGCTTTTATTAACTAAAAGACTGGAGCGTATCACAAGTAGGTCGACCAGTCCAGAATGACCTGGTCTGGCTAGGAGCAATCCTTTAAGACCTGCCAGTAGGTGTGGCTACACTCTCAGCCCATCACAGTCACCCTACACGACCATCTGTACATATGTACATAGACACATTGGTGATAGAATCTGTACTATCACAGATACTTATTTTTCTCAGTTCAATTACTATTTGACCAGCCCTCTGTCGCCATAAGGGATGACTCTCTGTCTGCCTTACGATTGACAAAAGTTAAAAGATTTCATGTATGTTACATTCTAAATGTCGTATTTCTCGACAATGTGGAACCTTTACCATTATTTTACACACAGACTTCATGTGTGTTGGGTTTAGGTGCTGGGCTAGATCGAGAATGATACAACTCACTATGGAGAGTGGATTGAGTATACAAACAGAAGATATTTCTGTTGGTTGGGAGTTCAGGCCAGGGTGCTTGTATTAACAATGAGAAGGCCCTTGAGCAGATGTAAACATTTAAATTAAATTGCAGTTTTAATTTTTAATTAAATTTTACATTTTTAAAATTTGGACATACAACACGGTAACAGACCATTTCGGCCCACGTGTCCGTGCAGCCCAATTTGCACCCCATTAACTTACACCCCCAGTGCATTTCTGAACGGTGGGAGGAAACCAGGGAAAACCCACACAGACACAAGGAGAATGTACCAACTCCTTTCAGAGAACGTGGGATTCGAACCCCGGTCCCGATCGCTGGTGCTGCAATAGCATGGCTTTAACCGCTATGCCTAACCGTGCAATTAGGAAATACTTCAAAGTAGAAATTTGGAACTCTTTTTTACTAAACAAAAATTGTTTAATTTTCAACCTGAGATTGATATTTCTTTTGTGTGCAGTATTATTAAGGAATATAGAAATGGGATGCAAACCAACATTGATCACACTGACTCACAGAATAGGATTGAGTGGGGGGTGGGGGTGGAAGCTTTTGTTACTAATGTTCCTAAAATGGTAACATTTTATAATTTCAATAAATGTCTATTGAACAATTTAATTTATTATCATCCATAAAGTATGTGATTTACTGAAAGCAGTACAGTCTCACGTCATTCATTATTATTAAACACTCAATGATATAAATATAGAGCAATAAATATTTCTAAAAATCCTAACTTTTAAGACTTCAAAAGGAGTACAATTTGAAAAAAAATGATAATCAATAAATTGGAATACTGTTTTAGGAAGTTTAAACTTGCTTGCCTTTACCAGGGTGCATCTGGCTATAGCTGTATCAGGGTGTATGCAGGAATAATTGATAGAGCCAGTTAGCTATACATATCTGGTAGCATATTACGCAGAGAGAGGCCAATGGGGACTGGAATGAGTTCCGTGGCGCAGAATATCCTTTTGAAGCCAACAAACAAGAATTACAGAGGGGAAAAGGGAACAAAATGGACATGTTTAAAATTTGGAAAAAGTTAAATTTGAAAGCCATCACTCTCTTCAAATCAAAGGGCAAATATCTTTTTAGCTGATACGTTTATCTGAACTTGTCTTAGTTGTAAAATATATATCAAATACTCCAGACAAATGAAGATTTGATGTTTTAAAGGATTTAATTGCAGACTCAGTCAGTCAACAGAATAAGATGTTGTCTCTTTAATCTTGCATTTTTCTAATCCTTTATTTTACTGTGAATCTTAATTGCTTGCATGCATCTTCCAGTAATAAAAACCTCTGATCTTTCTGCGTCATGTTAAGGAGAACTGATTTAAATCTGCTCACAATAATCTGGATCCAATTTGAGAGGATGTATTTTGGAAATGTAACTTGATTCCTTCTCTGTTTCTTCAGATATATTACAGTAAAACTGTTATGCTTTAAGAACCCAGCCCATCTATTCAATCACTTGTTATTTTTGCTCACAAGCTTGTTCAATCTTCAGTTATACAGTTTTGCATTAAATTTGCAATTTGTTCTTACCCAATTATTTCAGTGAACATGTGCCAAATTTACAGCTTCTGTAATGCAAAGAAATTTCTATTGAGAAAACATATTTAAACAAGCAAGCCAAAATTCACAGCATTGACAATTGAAGGAAGTTCAAGACACCTGGATAGGTTACTTCAAATATTGACAGAAGAGTACCTGCCAATTAAAAGCAGATTGCCTGGATATTCATTGGATTTTGTCTGACTGAGCAGGTCTACTCAGCCAATATCCCTGGTACTAGCTTTTGGAAAGAACAACTTAATTAAAAATTTTTTTAGACATAAAGCACAGAAACAATGCCTTTTGGCCCACCAGCCTGTGCCGCCCAAATTCCTCAATTAACCCATGACCCCAGTATGTTTTGAAGGGTGGGAGAAAACTGGAGCACCTGGAAGAAACCCACACAGAGAAGGGGTGAATGCACAAACTCCTTCCAGAATTCAAACACGGGTGCTGCCGCTGTATTTAGTTTATAAATATGGAAAATAAGTAATCTTTTACAAATACCAGGTTTGAAATTCTACCATTCCTCAGAGAAACACTAAGGTAACTGTGATGAATCTGTGTCATGCTGTCAGTCTTTTGCTCTGCTTAGTCTGCTCTACTGACATTGGACGTGTATTATCTCCACCACTAAAGACACTCCCCTTAGCCATAACTGTGTATGCATCCATTATCATTCATTATTGTACTTCTGAGTTTCTACTAATAAAAGCTATGATTCCTGGTTAACTACACAGCCTTCGATTTCTTCATTAATTGGCTCTTCAGTAATGATGTTGAGAATCCCAGGCCTGTTGCATGTGGAGCCCTACCTCAAGTTAAATTCTATCATAAAAGAAAATTTATTTGCTGTTACATGTACTCTTATTTTCCTTTACAGATTTAGTGGAGGAAATCAGGTAAGTTGTGGGTCACATTCCAGGGAGGACTTGATAAGGCAGAGAAGATTGATTGCAGCGGGTGAAGGTTTTGGACTTTAAAGTTCGGATTGGGGGATCATTGTAATGTTCAAAGTTGGGCTTTGAGGGTCAGTGATGCAAATAGATGGGACTCTGACTGTGAATGTTTCAATGGTAGATAAATGTGCTTGGAGAAGAGGCTGGACCACATATTCAAAATTGCTTCCTTCTGATAACCTCAGACTGTTTCCCAATTTGTCCTTCAAGTAGGTTTTCAGTTGGTAGTATGAAAACATTGTATCTTATAGATTGAACTTCAAATAAATGGGGAAGGGGGTGAGGAAGGGAGGGAAGGGAGGGGGGAAAAAGGGGGAGAAAACAACACTGTATATATTTAAGAAGAAAAATGTCTGTATGTATCTTGGTCAATATGGTTTATAGTGTGAAAAATAAAAAAAATAAAAAAAAAGAGAAGAGGCTGGACCCCTGAGTAACATCAGAAATGAAGAGAGGGTTGCAAGAGGGGATTAGCAACTGGCATCAGAACTAGTGAAAAGTGGGGTGGGAGGAACAGTAAAAAGAAATGACAAAGGACCCTTTGAAAACTTTGAAGGAAAAGCAATACGAAATGAAACCTTGGCTGATATTTACAGTATCCTTCTTCTTCAAGAATGGTCTTGGAGAAAACTCCTTCGTGGAGCAAGTCCATTAACGTGACTCAATACAAAGAAATTGCAAGGCACTAACTTTCTTTTCAAAGCTAAATATACATACCATGCCTATCATGTTATTTTTGTTAACCATTGGGAACACTTTTGTTTATACCAATCAGCTGCTAATTTATTAAAACACCGTGGGTATATCTTAACATATTCTGCTGAAGGGTCGAGTAGCATGAGCGGGAGAAAAAAAAATGTTCAAAGTTTTGGAGTAGAGGGCTCCTGCCTAAAACGTCGACCATGCTTTTTCTCCAACTCGTCCCGCTGGGTTTGGCCATCAGATTGTGTTTAGTTTCAGATTCCAGAACCTGTAGTCTCTTGTGTGTTTCCATGGGTTATATCTTAATAATTCCTGCTCACGGGGCCAAAACATCAGCTGCATTTGGAATTAATGTGAATTTTTGTGAATACTCGTATCCATGATTTCTTTAGTGCATTTAGGATTAGGGTTAGGGTGGAAGTTACTGATAAGGTCCACATTAATTGTTCTTGAGAAGTTGAAGGTGATCTGCTTTTTTGAACTTCAATTCTTAAGATTTTCATAATTTTTATTTTGCAATAAATCTCCATGCCTTTCACTAAAAGCCAGGTGCCAATCAATTTCATATTATGAAAAATAAAGGAGAAGAAATTCCAAGGGTATCAAAGTTGTACAACTCCAGTTCCATGCTAGTTGCCAAACTAACCTTACCATCCTGACATTGAACACTGAAGATCTTCAGCAGGGAAGATGTTGACTGTGGGAAATACAAGGACTGTAGATGCTGCAATCTTGAGCAAATAATGAGATGTTGAAGGAATCTAACAGGCATGACAACATCCATGATGAGAAGTGGACAGTCAACAATTAAGGTTGGATCTCAAAAATGAGTCACAACCCGAAAAGTTGACTGTTCATTTCTCTCCATGGATGCTGAGTCCTTTCACTTTTCCATTGTTTGCTTGTGGCTGTGGGCCATAGGAGATGACTAATCGGTGGCATCATCTCAGATAATATTCAGCAATAGACTGCTCTGAATTTTTGCAAATCGAATGGTAATTGATTGCCTTGCATTGATCCTGGTTTCATTCCTTGTGGTTCAGAAAGACATTCTCACCCAGCCTCACCAGATTGTACGCACCATAAGAATTAACCACAGACAAACCCAGGTGGTTTGTCGAACAGTCTTGTTAATGGTAAAAGCTGCCCCGCCCCGCCCCCCCCCCCCCCACCTCTAGGATTGTGATACTTTGAGGAAGATGGGACATCTGGTGAGTTTTTATTTCAAATTCTTGTTCCTTAACCTTTTTGAATTCTGATACTCCTTCCCCTATTACCCCTCTTCTCCATTCCAAGTACTCACATGAAAAGGTACAATTTTCTAAAGACAAAGGTAACATGATTCTATGTATCATTAAATATAACAATAAAACATACTTATGCTTCTATTCTCTTGTTATTTTTATCTTTATGACAATTCAATCATATGAATTATTTGGGGCTCATTGATTGATCCTTGGTGCTGCTTTAACAAGGTAAATAGCAATGTTTCCAGATGAAATTCAAAGATTGCAACTGGGAGCACAAAGTCACCATTTTAAGGTCATGTAATCAGTTCTTATTTTTATATTCCTCTTATAAATTATTTTTATCTACATTTATATTGATACTGCCAAAATAAATTTGTCATGGAACAAATATACCTCCCTTCACCTGTATGTTGCAGAGACCAGGCTGGCTGGAGAGTTCAGCTATCGTGAGATGAAGTTGTGCTTCTGTCAATCCTTCACTGTCCTTGGTCTCTCATTTCATTTTTCTGGACACAAAGGTTAGGAATTCCTTCCCCAAATCTCTTTAGCTCTCCATCTTCGTAGGGCTGATTATATAGTCACCTGTCTTGATGTCCTTCTACTCGATCATTCTGTTGAGGAGTTCATGGAGATGTTTTACTCTGTTGGCTGCCATTGTCTTTGTCAAGTTTACTCTGTTCGTCTGCATTATAAAGTTGGAGATGGTTGTCTGTTAAAGAAGACAAGGATGTTTACACAGCATTCTGAAGACTGCAGGAATGTTGTAATAGCTGTGGTCAAGGTTTCTGATGCTATTAATTATCCAAAGCACACATTATTTTATCTGCTGTATTGAGCCCTTATATGATCCAGGGATTGAGGGTGAGTTGAGATAATTGGGGGCAGAGAGTTGGTATGATTGCAGGCCTGTAGGTGTGACTGGTGATCTTTGCTGGGGGTGGGGGGGGGGGGGTAAGAGAACTTGCTTAAAGAGTCTGGGAAGGAAGAAGGGGTAGAGGAAATGTAGTAGGATCTGGAGATCATATTGTGCAGAGGCAGTGGGATTTCTAGAAAATGGAAATCTTGAGAGCAGTGGGCCTGGAGAATTTGAAATGTATCAGGACTGATGTGAAGTGTGCAGACGGCTGAGATGGGACTGGATGAATTTATGGAATACTGCAATTTGACCCAGAAATGTTCTAATTGTTCTCCACTCTGAAAATAAGCGAGTTTCACACATAGAGCGCTGAAAGAGAAAGCACACTTGACTGAATTTCTCCACCAGTAGATTTCACTTGAAAGGTTGAGGGTAAGCCTTTGAAGAAAATGGAATGCATTTTCCTTTTTTGTTCATGATGAGGCAGAAGATTCAAGGGTTTAAAACAAACAGATGTTTATGCCATGTGTGATGTCACATCCATTGACTTAATGTGTCTGAACAGACCAATGATCGTTTTAATTAACAAATATTCTAGGATATTTGCTATGCTTTGGGGATGAAGTTGTGCAATTGATACAATTTTGTACATTTTGTGTAAATAAAATTAGCAAACCCATCCTTTATTCCTTTATCTCTTACTCATTCTTAATTTTGAGGTATGATCACCAATTGGGCAGTGTGTGTGTGATCACTTGGGTTCACCATGGTGCGAGAACCATGGATGATAAGTGTTACTGAGATAGATGGCCTGAGCTTTGGGACAATTCACAAAGGCTATAAATAGCTATTTGTGGGAACCTGGTGGCCAGACTTGCCAATTGTTACGTTATGCTTACAGAGACAACCACCCCCCCACCCCATAACTGTTAGTATAGAAACTCAAAATAGAACAATAACTAAAGTGTGATAACACATTAGAAAAAAGGATTCAAGTTGTGCAGACTTAATGTTCAGATATAAAAGTGGAAGAAGATTTAAGCAACAGCCAATCAGCTCATTCAAGCCATCGTTCTTGGTTTAAGTAATGGCACGATCAGTGTAATGGTTAGTGCAACGCTGTTGCAAAGCCACTGACCTGGGTTCAAATCCTGCACTGTCTGTAAGCAGTTTGTATATTCTCCCCATGTCTGTGTGGGTTTCCTCCAGGTGCTCTGGTTTCCTCCTACCCCTCAAAACATATTGGGGAGGTGGGGGTGTTATAGGTCAATTAGGTGCAATTTGGGCTCGTGGGCCAGAAGGGCCTGTGAGCTTTATGTGTCTAAATTTAAATGTAAAAAGTAAAATTTAAATTTACAGTGCAATCAGAGAAACTTCCAGTATCTCCGATGCAACATTGCAATGTCACTAGGTGCAGGTAGCTGTAGGTACATAGCACTCTCACCTTTTGGTTGCCCTTTGTAGACTTGAGCACAAATGCAGTCAGTACAAAAGTCATGCTTCAGCCAAATTGCATCACTCATGGTGAACAAACTTACTGAAAATTCAAAGAAATTCTTGTTCCCCTGTGAGGGAACCTGGTGTCAGTGTTGTACTTTTCAAATGAGCCATAAACTGGAAAGGAAATCCTGAAATATTTGCTTCAATCAAACACAAGGTTTCTGTCTGGACTTCTGCCATGTAACAGTGCCACCAAAGTTACAGGTCGCTGCATAGATAACAAATGGCTCCATTGTGGTAGTGTCTGTCCTCAATTGATGGGTGCAGGAGAAAAGCTTATTAATGACTTTAAAACTGCTGATAAATTCAAACATTTCCTTGCCAAAGCATATTTGTTAGGCTAATGGTTGGACATCAAACATTTCCATATTGGACAAACAGGATGGAAATGATATTATCAAAAGGGAAGGTTACATGAATCAAATTTTCACTGGTGTGAGTTTTGGATCATAAGTAAAGAAGACTCAGAGAAAGGGTTTAACTTGCAAGGAGCTATACGCAAAATAGCCTGGGTGGCCACCATGGTGACTTCTATCCAAACTTTGCTAGACTAAAAAACAAGCAATATTTGGAGTTAAAGGATAGTGAAAGAAAGGTGCCAGGAGCTTTAATTAAATGTTGAAGGTTAAAGATGCACAAAGAACAGAAGACAAGGGTCACTTTTCTCTCGTGCAGGGCTGAAAGAATGCTGTAATGTAAGAGGTTGCAGTCTTTCAAATCTGTAGCCCTGTAAAAGTTCCCAAGAAATTATTATGGAAACTTGAACCTGCTTCTGTTTGTTGAAGTCATCCTGACATTTACTGGTCCAAGGTATCTGTTATCTGGCAGGTAGGCCCCTTTAAGTAGCTTTGTACTGCTGTTTGCCCCACAGACTTCCACTACCATATCCTACCCCTTCACCATAGCTCACTTGTGTGGCTGCCCTACCCCCAGCCCAATCATGTGTCTGATATCCCCAACCTTCTCCCCTGTACTTGATGTACATTTTCAATGATAATCCCTTTCTCTGATATCCTGCTCTCCCATTCTCAACAACCCTCTGATCTGCTCCACTAGTTCCCCAATGGCAGAGCCAATGGAAAGGATATTTTTCTTTGTTTAAAGTGTGCTGATCTATTCTATCATGTGTGATATCTTACACCTTATGCATTATTTCACTAATGCAGGGGAGGGGGACATTGCAGAAAGTGTTTCTTTACACATCTGTGTGAGTGCTAAAGAATCAGAATCAGAATATATTGTCATGAACAAGTCACGAAATTCGTTGTTTTGCAGCAAACATTCATATACAATAATAAATGAAAATAGTGCATGAAAAATCAAAGTTAGGCCGTGTCTTCGGTTCATTGATCATTCAGGAATCTGACAGCAGCGTCGAAGAAGCTGTCCTTGTGCTACTGACTGCTCCTCTTTAGGCTCCTGTACCTTTCCCCAATGGTAGCAGAGTGAAGAGGGCATGGCCTGGGTGGTGGGGGTCCTTGAGGATAGGGACCGCTTCCTTAAGACACTGCCTCCTGTAGATGTCCTCGATGGAGTGGTCTGGTGCCCGTGATGTCGTAAGCCAAGTTAACAACCCTCTGGAGGTCTGTGGTGCAACCAGTTAGAATGCTCTCCAGAGTACATCTGTAGAGGTTTTCATGAGTCTTCGGTAACATACCAAATTTATAGGTTATAAGATTTCCTCTAAATTTTAATGATTATCCAGTTTTGTTGATAGTGAAAATGCACACAAGGCTTCTTGAACATTTAATTTCCTTGGCCAAAATCTAGCCAGGAATTGTGGTAAGAGTCAGAAATAAAATATGGGACATAATGATGGAAATTAGTTGAAGATTCCTTTAAAATGTTTATGCACTCAGTCTCTATAATATCACATTTAAATAAATGGCTTTCCACTCTAAGCTATGTGTTAGTCTTTATATTCATCTAAAACTAGCCATGCTTCAGATTTTAAAACATTACTAACAATGTTAAAAAATATAATCTGAATTATAGGATTCATTTTCATTCTGTTCTGGAAAGAATTCAGTAGACAGGAATCTGCAAATTAAATGCATTTTATGGCTTCAATTTATATAAAAATATGGCCATAATTCAAATGTCTTCATGCTGATTGAAGGCTGAGGTTGTAGAGCTGGGTTCAGCCGAGTTTCTCACTTGTTATTTCATATTCTAGTTGAGCTCAAAATTCAAATAAAAATTCTTCATTATCCTTACTGCACTTTACTTTGGTGGCTTTTTGTGAAACCAAATAGGATGCTTCTGAATGTCCTTGTATTACAAGAGCATACCTGAACAACAAATGCATCCAATTTCTTTAAGTTTATAGGACAGATGCTCACAGATAATCTTTCTAGTTGTACTTACATGTGGTAGAACAAGAGATTAGTGAGGGATAAAATTGGACCCCTTGTAGATAGTGAGGGTAGGCTGAGTGAGAAGTCAGAGGAAATGGGGGAAATTTTGAATGATTTCCTTGCCTCGGTATTCACTAGGGAAAAAAATATTGAACCAGTTGAGCTAAAGAAAAATAGTGGGGAGGTAATGAAGCATATAAGGATAACCGAGGAGGTAGTGATGGCTGTGTTTAAAAAGATAAAGGTAGATAAATCTCTGGGACCGGACAAAATATTCCCAAGGACACTCAGGGAGGCTAGTGGACAGATAGTGGGGCCATTAACAGAGATATTTAGGATGTCACTGGCCACGGGGGTAGTGCCAAAGGATTGGAGGATGGCACACGTGGTTCCGCTGTTTAAGAAAGGGTCTAAATGTAAACCTGGGAATTATAGGCCTGTGAGTCTGACGTCTGTGTGGGCAAGTTGATGGAAAGTGTTCTGAGGGATGGTATTTACAATTATTTGGAGGTACAGGGATTGCTAGGGAGTAATCAGCATGGTTTTGTCAGGGGTAGATCATGCTTGACAAACCTGATTGAGGTCTTCGAGGGGGTTACAAAAAAGGTTGATGAAGGGAAAGCTGTGGATATTGTCTATTTAGACTTTAGTAAAGCTTTTGACAAAGTTCCCCACAGGAGGTTAGGATAAAAGGTGGAGGCATTAGGTATAAATGAGGAGGTAGTGAAATGGATTCAGCAATGGTTGGATGGGAAGTGTCAGAGAGTAGTGGTAGAAAATTGTTTGTCCAATTGAAGGCCAGTGACTAGTGGAGTTCCTCAGGGATCGGTCCTCGGTCCACTATTGTTTGTTATATATATTAACGATCTGGAAGTAGGGGTGGAGAATTGGATAAGCAACTTTGCGGATGATACAAAGATTGGTGGTGTTGTGGACAGTGAGGAAGATTACCGTAGATTAAAAGGTGATTTGGAATGGCTGGAGGTGTGGGCTGAGAAATGGCTGATGGAATTTAATACAGATAAGTGTGAGGTGTTACATTTTGGAAAGACAAATCTACATAGGTCATATGCATTAAATAGTAGGCTATTGAGATGTGCAGAGCAACAAAGGGATTTAGGAGTTGTGGTAAATAGTACCCTCAGGGCTGATACTCAGGTAGATGGTGTGGTGAAGAAGGCATTTGGAATGTTGGCCTTCATAAATCGGAGTATTGAATTCAAGAGTAGGGAGGTTATGATGAAATTGTACAAGGCATTGGTGAGGCCAAATTTGGAGTACTGTGTACAGTTTTGGTCACCAAATTATAGGAAAGATATAAACAAAATAGAGAGAGTGCAGAGAAGGTTCACGAGAATGTTGACAGAATTTCAAGGTTTGAGTTACAGGGAAAGGTTGTGCAGACTGGGGCTTTTTTCTCTGGAGCATAGAAGATTGAGAGGGGATTTGATAGAGGTGTTTAAGATTTTAAAAGGGACAGACAGAGTCAACGTGGATAGGCTTTTTCAATTAAGAGTGGGGGAGATTCAAACTAGAGGGCATGGTTTAAGATTGAAGGGGGAAAATTATAAGGGGAACATGAGGGGAAATTTCTTTTCGCAAAGGGTGGTGGGGATGTGGAATGAGCTTCCGACAGACGTGGTCGAGGCGGGATCATTGGTTACATTTAAGGAAAGACTAGATAGTTACATGGATAGGAGAGGACTGGAGGGGTATGGACTGGGCGCTGGTCAGTGGGACTAGAAGGGTGGGGATTTGTTACGATATGGACTAGTAGGGCCGAACTGGCCTGTTCTGTGCTGTAAGTGGTTATATGGTTATATAGTTATAAAGTCATAGCATTGTAGCTTCATCATCAGTCTTTGGATTCTCAACAATTTTTCTTGAGTATCGCTATTAATGACTTGTGGTCTGACTCTGCCATGCCATGAATGTTGGTAGAATGTATAGATAACTGCCCATTCCTAGTACCATGTGATGTTTCTTTTATGATAATAAAGAAACTTGGGTTCTTTTAGAACAACTATACTTTATTAGCTATAGAACTCATGACCATATGGAGGCATCCATCTTGAATCTAACTGAGCTGCAACGAACTAGTCTCCAACTCCCTCTAGCGGTCAGGAGTATCACTAGCACTCTATCACTACACATAGGAGGTAAAGTTTCAGCCTTGAGCCCTTCTTCAAGGTATATGCAAAGAACAGGAAGGCTCAAAAATAAAGATTGAAGAATGCAGGAGGGAGGAGTCCAGACTAACAAATGGTATTGATTCAATATGATAAGAGGAGAGGTGAGAATTGATTTTGACTCTATGAAAGGAGACAGACGGAAAAGGGAAGAGAGAGAGAGAGAGAGAGAGAGAGAGAGAGAGAGAGAGAGAGAGAGAGAGAGAGAGAGAGAGGCAGAGATATAGACGGTGACAGACCTGGGGCAAAAGTGACAGAGGGATGTTGAAGTGGAAACCTGAGAAATTTATGTTAATGCCATCGGTTAGAGGGTGCCCAGACAGAAGATGAGGTGTTGTTCCTCCAATTGGTGAGTGGTCTCAGTTTGGCAGTGCATGAGACGATGAACAGACATGTCAGCAAGGTAATGGGGCAGGAAATTGACATGGATGGCCACTGGGTGATCCATGTTATTGCAACAGACAGAGCCAAGGTGATCATCAAAGCAATGTGATCAGTGGGGACATGGGGTGCAGCTTATAAGGTTCATGTTTCAATAAATCTGCAGGTTGTACATTCCTGGAACATACTGACCCAGAGCTGAAATTGCCATCAGTGAACCACACTGATGCTTGATAACAATGCTTCTTTGTAATCCAATAATTTTGGTATTTTAAACAAATATTGGAGCTCATCTATGAAGTTACAAGTGGAACAGTTTTAAAATAGTAACAGAATAGAATGATTCTTCCTGGGGCAATGTTCTCGATGGTGATCTATTGCAAAATTTTTTGAGTTCTATTGTATTTAAAGCAGAGTCAATGCAAAGATTTCTATCACTGTGTAATATAAATGCCTAGTGGAAATGAAATATTTGGAGACTTGCTTTCCTGACTCCTGCTGTAACTGTAAATCTCTGGTGCCATTACTGACCTGAGTGACCTTCTTGTTGCAACATTTAATTCATGAAAATAGCCAGAATGTCTGCCACCAGCAAATTTAATGTTTGGCCATTAGCAAATTATGGAATCATGATTTAAATGAGAAACACAAGCATCAATAAAAAAGTTAGGCTTAAATTCAATACTGAATATTTTAACACAGTGGGCAGCTTAAGTACAGGAAACAAGTGTGTAAAGATTGCCTACAACCTGTTATTCATTACTGGTAACAGTTTAAGACAGACAAAATTAAAATCTCCTTTGTGAGATCTAAACTGTAAGGGAAATTTGTAAACCTGTAATAAAAGTGGAAAATGCTGGAAACACTCAGCAAGACAGACACATTTGTGAAAATGAAAATAAGTTAGTGTTTTAGGTCTTGTGTCCCTCAGTTCTGATTAAAGGGTTCCTGAACTGAAGCAGTAACTGTTGCTCTTTCTACAGACACTGCTGGACATGCTAAGCTTTCCCAACATTTTCTGATTTTATTTCAAGATTTCCAGCCTCTACGGTTAATAAAAAAAAAATCATCTGAAAAATCTATGCCTAGAATTTGTCTTTATCAAAACTGGAAGGAAGCCCAGAGACAACTCTTTAGGTTTCAATCTTTAATCACCTGGCTTTGCTTTTACCCACAGTTCTGAAAGGGAAGTAGGGAACATTTGATTTGAGCCAGGTTTTTATTTTGGCATGGAGCTGCAGAAGGCAGTGATTATGTTAATGGCTTGGATTTGCCTCATATTTGCAGTCTATTCATCGAGTTCCACTGGTCAGTTTTTGCGTTGCTAGTATTAATAGAGCATTAGAGTTGCAGAAATACCAATAGATTAATATTTTTCAGAGCTGCAGCCATTCCTATCAACGAAAGAATGAGTCCCCTTAGACCTGTTCTCACTCTGCATGATAGCCTTGAGAAATGCTTTTAAGATGTTTGAGAGTGGAATGTGAAACAGAGGTAAGGTGGTGTTTGCACCGGTGGTGAAGCTGAACTGATGAATGGGTTCTCTAATGCTGTAAAGTATCCCTAGATATAAAGCAAGAAGCTGAAGCTGAATTTCAAAATCAATAAATACAACTACTTAATCAGCAATCAGGCTCATTCAGATCAATGCATCGCTGAAGGAAGTGCAGACAAAGGCACGCTCACACAAGTGAAATGGAGCCATTCCACATCTCCTTGCTTCAGTGTGATTGCTGCTCTCTTTTGATGATCTGGCAAAAGAACAAATACCCTTACTCTAAATCACAGACTAAGTAGCGAGTTATCTTTATTTGGATAATTACTTGTCTCCCCCTTTTCTCAGCTATTGCTGGCAGTTAAGTTTAAAGTGATTTTCATTCATTTTTGAATGGTGCACATTCAGAACCAAAGCCTTTAAAATGTAGTGAATCATAAATCTGATTTCAACAAGCAGACTATAAATTTGTCGTGGTTCACTGATATAGTTTCCAGTGCTCTGTCTCAGAATTATGAAGAAATAAAATGGAGGTGTTTCATTCAGTTATCCTCCGAGGATATTCTGAGAGTCTTGAATGGCAATGGGCTTCAACTTACATGATGTCAATTCTAGATTCTTACCAATGACCAGAGCCTCTTTTGGGAAACATTTGCTGTGCTCTAATGTTGTGCAGCAAGGTTAGCAGAGAGGTTTGCATAACGTTGTTACATTACTAATGACAAGGGTTTGAATTTGGCCCTGTCTATAATGAGTTTGTATTTTCTCCCCTTGTCTGCGTGGGTTTTCTCTAGATGTTCTGGTTTCATCCCACCTTCCAAAAACATACAGGGGTTGTAGGTTAATTGGATGTGATTGGGAGGCACGGGTATGTGAGCCAGAGGGCCTGTTACTGTGCTGTATGTCTAAATTAAATTTTAGATTTTAGATTTATTGTCAGAGTACATACGAGAATATCACATACAACCATAATTCTTTTTCCTGCAGGTGAGACAGAATTATAATTTTTTGGTAGTGCAACAAAACAGTACACAACATACACATGTAAAAAAATAAAGAAATGTAAACAAACTGACTGTGCAGTACAGAGAGTCAAAACATCTATAAAATGCAAAAGTAGGAGTGCTTAAAGGAGTCTCTGATTGAGTTTGTTGTCGAGGAATCTGATGGAGGAGGGATATCAGCTGTTCCTGAACCCGGTGGTGTGAGTCTTCTGGCACTTATACCAATTTTCTGATGGTAGGAGCGAGAACAGAGTGTTTGTGCTGGGCGGTATGGATCGTTGATGATCGCTGCTGCTCTCCAATGGCAGTGTTCCCTGTAGATGTCCTCGATGGTGGGGAGGGTTTTGCCTGTGATGTCTTGAGCTGTGTCCACTACCTTTTGCAGGGCTTGATGTTCAAGGGTATTGGTATCCCCGTGACAGAGTTGGTCAGCACAGTTTCTACCACATATCTGTAAAGATTTGCCAGGCTTTCTGATGTCGTACCAAACCTCCACAAACTCCTGAGGAATTAGAGGTGCTTTCATCACGATGCCATTAGTGTGTTGGGTCTAGTAAGGATCCTGTGGGATAGTGACTCCCAAGAACTTACATTTGCTCATTCTCTCCACTTCTGATCACCCAATGATCACTAGATCATACACCTCTGGTTTTCTCTTCCTGAAGTCAACAAATAATTCCTGATTTTGGTGACAATGAGTGCAAAGATGGAAAGTGAGTAGAGCAAGGGGTTAAGAATGTCTCGAGAGGATTAGTCTTTCTTCCTTATCTGTGATTCTTTGCTTCCTCTCTCATGTCCTCCTTGAATAATAGTTTGCTGCATCTACACCCTTCCATTGTTTTATATGCTCTTCTATATTGTACTTTGAGTACCACAGTTCATTGTATTTTCTTACACAATGACAATAAAGTACTTACTTATAGAATTGAGAAGGAAAGCTCCTAAATTACATCACTGATAATCAAAATAAGAACATTAATGATGTCCACAGAACCACTTACTTGGGATAGAACTGATCTAGGCTTGAAGGAATTCCCACATTGTACTGCAATTATGGAGTGGGAGTAAAACCAAGCTAACTTAACAGTCCTTTGTACCCTAGTGACGTCAGTAAAATCCTGTCATAAGGCAAACACTGTGTGAAGTTCATAATTAATTAGGATTGTTCTTAATTTTTTTAAAATCATGCCATTTTTCTTGTAATATTGAAAGAATTTGAAATATCCTTAATGGATTCAAGTTGTATAGAATGACATGCCAAGGAGCAATGTATTGGATCGCCTCCAATTTTCCCATATTTTGGGTCTCTAATGTGTGTTTGAATTATATTGGCATAAATGAGGAGATCTGTCAAGTCTTTGTCAATTAGATGCCTAAAAATTATACTGGATAGATTTAACGATACAAAAACTTGTGTTCAATGCCTGCACCAGTCATGACTCCTTTTTAAAGATAGCTGAATTTGTTGAAATATTCTTAGAGAACATTCCTCTTTATTTCCTAGCTTGGAAGTCGTCATGAGTCGGGAGTAGTGCAATTCCCAATGGGAGCAACTGTAATGTTGCCACATTGGTGCATCAACACAGACCTTTAAAGAAATTCTTTCCAAAGTCAGCAAAGACCAGCTTCATGAAAGCTGCATGGACCAGAGAGGAGTACATAAGGGAGTTGTTTGTGTGCATGGCCACCCCCACAATACTTCCTACCCTGTGACCCACATTGCTGTAAGGTGGAGATTGATGAGTGAGGCAGCAAGAAAAAACATCACACATAACTTGTGTCATAAATCAGACTAAATGATGCTGTGATCAAAACATCAAAGTCAGGATGGAGACTTTTTGATTCTTTTCTCATTGGGGATCTAAGTAGTTCCTTGCTTTCCTGCGACTGTCATGAGACTGCCATTCTCCTGACATGGGAGGTCTGACTTCAATCAGGAGGGGTTAAACCAGATCTGAATCTGTCCCACATCTATTGCCTATCTGACAGTGGATGAGCATTACTGGAGAATAAAATTGTATTTGAAATGAGGTTGATATGGCCCCATACAAACAGAGACCAGTTACCTTTGACTTCAAAGAAAAAGGTCTTGTAATTCAAAGTCAAGGATACTTCACGATTTTGTGTTATGGAATTTTACCACACTCAATCCTGGCAACTCATAGCAAAGTAGGTTCTAAAACAGCAGCTAAGAATTTTTAAATTGTGATCACGGGCCACTTTGCACTTGGTGGTGAAAATCGCTGCTGGCAAGGATCCCAACTCATGGATTCAGGTGCAAGCAATGATCCATTGTTCCTGCTCGCTTGTTCAAACTACAACTTGGATATTACATTTGTGTAAATACGGGTTGAAAAATATCATGAACACAGTTAATGATTGTTTTACTAGTGATCTGTGACCAAAATATTTTCTCTCAGCTTTATTAAATGTGGTTTTATGGTTAATAAGAGTTTAGTTTTGGTGCTTATTAAAGATTGCAAATTTTAAGGAATATAAAACAAAGTTCAGCAAAAGCCCTTTGGCCCGTAATGTCGGCACCAAATACGAGGCCAAGTTAAAGTATATCCTTGCCTGCTGCACATGGTACAAGTTCCATTATTGACTGCAAATTCATGTGTCTATCCGAAAGCCCCTTCAACACTACTATTGTGTTTGTTACACCACTACCCCTGACAGCTCTGTGTGAAAAAAATTCTCTTGTTCATGTCCCTTCAACTTTCCCAGCTCTCAGCTCTGTCTGCTGGAATTTGACATTTTACCCTTGAGGAAAACAAGTCCTGATCTATGCCTCTCATTATGTATAATTGCTGAGAGAAGTTTATAAAATTCAATATTTGGTGAGAGGATTTGATGTTTCTGTCGTGATAAAGAAACTTGGGATTTATTGTATTACTACTATTTTATTATCAACTCACGATCTCATGGGACACATTCATTTTGTGCATCTAACCTTCACTGACACCCTCTCACGGTTAGGAGGATCACCAATTTCCAATCACCACATCCCCTTTCCTTAACATGTTCAATCTAGCAACATTACATGTGTTCATCTCAATTTAAAGTTAAACACAAACATAAACACAAGCATCCACAACAAAAACTTTTTAAGTGTGCAGTTCTTTTTGTTTTAGGGATTCAACCTGTCAGGTGTTTTGATAATGTATGAATTTTCTCAACACAGATGACTGTGTCGGCTCAGCTGGTCCTCTACTGTCTAGCACTGATGGTATTTTCTCTGCTCCTGTAAAGGCTGGATCATCTGCATTTGTCCGTTCTTGCAGCATAATTTGCATTTTCACCAGACTCTTTTGAATCCTCAGTATTTGACCATCCTCTATTCTGACAGTGTAGGATCTTGGACTTACTTCCTCCGGAACAGTAGCCTTTTTGTCCCAAGTGGGGAATCTCTGAGACTCACTGTGTCATGTTGTGCCAGTGGCCCCAAGTTTCTTCCTGACTTCTCATTGTTGCTTTATGTCTCCATTGCAGATGCATTTGTTTCCGTTCAACATCTTCAACATCTCTGTTCTTGTTTGACTCTGCAGAGTCGGGAAACATGGTGTGTAGTCTACGTCCCATCAGAAGCTCAGTGGGTGACATGCCATGTTCAAGTGGCAAAGTTCTGTAACTCAATAGAGCTAGGTATGGATTTGAGCCACTGTCTAGTGCTTTCTTATCAACTGTTTAACTATGTAAATTCCTTTCTCTGCTAACTGTGGATGCAAAGGACTTGAAGTCACGTGTCAAATCTCATACCCTTCTGCAAAATTCTGGAATTATCTACAGCTGTTGCATGGTCAATTGTCACTGAAGATGATTTGAGGAATTCCATGTCTTGCAAAGATTGACTTCAAACTGACATTTTGGTCTATTTAGCTTTAATCCATACTTCTGGAATCTTTGATGAGCCTCTCGTTGTGTGCTCCTGTGTGGATTCCCATAGGACCATGTCATCCATGTACCCCATTATGGCTTCTATGATGTGCTCCATTGTCCTGCAGAACACTTCAGGAGCTGAGAAAATTCCAAAAGGCATCCTTAAACAGGAATATTGGCCAAATAATGTATTGAATGCTCAGTATTTTGTGTTATCTTCATGCAGCTTTAATTGCCAGAAGCCCTGGGATGCATCCATTTTGGTGAAAAACTTTACACCGACCATCTCACTTGTAATTTCCTACCTGGTTGGAATCTGATAATGCTCCTTCTATATTTTTGCATTCAAGTCTTTTTTGGTCCATGCACATGCATAGGTCACTGTTCTTCTTTTTGATGCACACCATTGAATTCACTCATTCTGTGGGCTCCTCCACTTTCTTTAAGACCCCCAGTGATGTCATTTGGTCGAGTTCCTGCTTGAGTCTTTTAGTGATGCTGGAACCCACCTTGGGGAATGGACTACTAGCTGAATGGTGAAATACAAAACCCCTTGAAGATGCCTGGAAATCGATCCAGTATTTTCTCTACGCTGTTCTGTGCATTGGCACTGTTAATACGGTACACTCTCTTGACTAGACCTAAGTTTCATATGCTTTGAAACCAAACAGTGAGTCATGTCCATCTGGGACTACTACAAACATGAGTTGGCTTTCACTTGAGCTTACATGTGCCTTTCATGTCAATGCTCTGTCCTTTGTAGGCCTTGAATTGTACAGAATTTGGATGGATGTGCGGATTTATCTTCATTGCCCTGATGTTGTGCTTACAGATTAAATTGGTCTTTGTCCCTGCATGAAAGAAATATCTACTCCATTTGTATACAATGGCACCGTCCACTTGTCCTGCTCAACTCTGTTCATGCTTGGCTATTCAATGTCTGTTGATTTAAAACCTTCCTGTCCCTCCATCCCCACAAAGAATGTATCACTGAGGACAGTTTCTTCTATAGTGTGCACACTTTCACTTCTGTTTGGTTTCCCTTTGGAAAAACATTGCTTTGTATAGTGATTCTGCCTTTTGCACTTGTTACAAACTTTTCCTTAGGCGGGGCATTGCTTTGGTGCATGTTAAGTGCACATGTCACATTTTCTATTTATGTGTATGTGCAGACATTATGGCTATGGCTGTGCCTTCATTTTCACTGGCCCTTGCACTCTCACTGAAAATTTTCACATGCTGAAGAATTAATTCACTGGTGTGGCATATCTTCACAGCTCAGGCAAAGGTAAGCTCCTCTCAAGCAACCTCTCTCTCACCTTCTTGTCAATAATTCCGAACACAATTTGATCGTTGAATCTTGCAGCAATCCAAAATTGCATGTTCTTGCTTTCAATTTCGAGTCCATTTAAAAAGTATTAAAAATTCTCTGCCTGCAACTGCGTGTGTGAGCGAACCGTATACCTATTAAATGTTTAATTTTTCTTTGGTGAACAGCGTTCATCGAACATCTCGATAAGCTTGTCGAATTTGCCCTGGTCATTTGCCTCGGCAAAAGCAAATGTTCTGAAAACCTCCAGTGCTTGAGGTCCTGCCATGGTAAGCAGCAGTGAAATCTTCCATGCATCTGGTTTGCTATCGAGTCCAATGGCTTGCAGGGACAGCATGAATCATTGTTTGAACAACCACCACTCGCGGTCGACATTCCCAGACCAATTCACAGCATCAGGTGGCTTCAAACTTTCCACGTCTCCTGCTGATGTTTCTTCTATTGTAATAAACTTTGGTTTTTTTGTATTTCTTACATTTTATTATCAACTCATGATCTCTTGGGACACATCCATTTTGTGCATCTAACCTGAGGTGGGACATTCTGTCTCCGACAACCTCTACTGGTCAGGAGGATCACCAACACCCAATCACCACAAGATGTACTTTATGGCACTAATTTTGATTTTGAGCACTCCACACCTGCATACTGTGTAACTGTTCAAAATGTAAGCTTCCGTCAATCAACGGTAAGATTTGCTCAAGATCATTGACACCATGAGTGTTTTTTATGATATGCATAATTGCTATTTGATGTTTAAACATTCACTCTCCTCAACACAGGACATGTTTATCTGTACAGCCTTGAACACAAGAGTAATAACAGCTTCAACCTCAATGGTACAAGTGTGAAAACTATACCCATGTTACATTTGTTCATTTTCTCTTTCCTACAGAAGAATTTGGAGATTCTCAAATGCTCTTGTATTGTTTAAGTCATTAATTATACAATTAAAAACTAACCTCAAACTAGGATTTGGCATTAATGAAGCACCATCACTACTCAAAAGCTGACATTTGGCAAGTTCAGAAAAGACTGAATTGTCATGGAAATAGTATTACTTATGTGTATTGACAGATCAAATGAGAATTCTTTCTTTGGCTTGGCTTCGCGGACGAAGATTTATGGAGGGGTAAATGTCCACGTCAGCTGCAGGCTCGTTTGTGGCTGACAAGTCTGATGCGGGACAGGCAGACACGGTTGCAGCGATTGCAGGGGAAAATTTGTTGGTTGGGGTTGGGTGTTGGGTTTTTCCTCCTTTGTCTTTTGTCAGTGAGGTGGGCTCTGCAGTCTTCTTCAAAGGAGGTTGCTGCCCGCCGAACTGTGAGGCGCCAAGATGCACGGTTTGAGGCGAGATCAGCCCACTGGCGGTGGTCAATGTGGCAGGCACCAAGAGATTTCTTTAGGCAGTCCTTGTACCTCTTCTTTGGTGCACCTCTGACACGATGGCCAGTGGAGAGCTCGCCATATAACACGATCTTGGGAAGGCGATGGTCCTCCATTCTGGAGACGTGACTTACCCAGCGCAGTTGGATCTTCAACAGCGTGGATTCATGCTGTCGGCCTCTGCCATCTCGAGTACTTCGATGTTAGGGATGAAGTCGCTCCAATGAATGTTGAGGATGGAGCGGAGACAACGCTGGTGGATACTAAGCCCTTTAAATATTTAGATCAAACCAAAATAATTGTTTGCTTAACTTTGAATTTGGCTTCTATTAATGACGCCTTCATTTATGCCATTGGGCTTTGACTGGTGCTTGAATGGGGAATCTGATGATAGACTCATCTCCACCTACTGTTTTTTTTCCCCCCATTTCCCTTTGATTCCCCTACTATGTAAAAATCCACCAAACCTTGTCTTAAATATATTTACTGAGGTCACCTCCACTGCTTCAATGGGCAACAAATTCCACAGATTCACCATCCTCTGGGAAAAGCAGTTCAAGTTCATTTTATTTGGTCCCAAATGTGTGAAGAACTACTTTTAAAATAAAATAATATGTAGTTTGTAGGAATTAAAAGTGAAATTATTTGGTGTTTGTCCATGTCAGAAACTAAGCTTGAATCTTAAGCCAACTAACCTCTTTAGTTTGATCGACCCATTGAGCAGCTTCACTCTGCTATTAACTTTAAGTTTTACTGTATTTGTTCTCACGTCAAAGCTAAACTGCTGCTTTTAACATTTGCTGCACTTAACTGCAAAGGAACAAATGGGAATTGAAAGCAGCCTAGTATTTATCTTATAAATAAGTAGATTTGTGTTCATTGTGAAGAAGGTCACTTAAATATTTAATAAATACAATGAAAGCTGGAGTAACTCATTGACTATTTCCTTGCTTACAAACCACTGACAACCAGTCCAAGAAGAAGGTGTGATCACTAACTGTCAATTAGAGAGTGGTACTGAGGATAAAAATGTTTTGTTGGTACTAACTAAAGCATGGTATAGTGGATTTAAGCCAAATGTGTCCCAAACAACTAAATCCTGAGATAAAACCAATTATTTAAAGACTTCACTGGTCTATAAGAGAAAAGAAATCAACAATAGTGTTCCCAACCACAGATTATCCAGAATATTCTATTGCCAACTGTTAACTGCTTAAATTTGTGTGGATAATTGTATCAAGAAAAGAATATCATTATTGACAATATCCATGGAAGTATCAGGTGTCTTCCAAAAAATGGGTAGTACTGTATTTAAAGTACTGAGTAGTGGGAAGCACTTCATAATGGAAAATTAATTGAAGTTTGTAGCACCCGTTTGATCTGAGATAAAGGAACAATGTAGTTTAGCTATGGGTGCAGCGGGCTTTTTTTTGGTAGGGGCAAAGGTTTTTAAATATACGTGACAGAATGTGGTTTTATGTGAAACTGTTCATTTAAGTTAATAGTTACACTTAAATTGATTAAGATGGATTAGTGCAAGGATTGTCTTTTTCAAAAGATCAATTAGTGGATGTTAGAGAGAACAAATATAGTTATTCTGAGGAACATATGAATAGTGTGTGCAGAATAAAACGGGCTGGTTGGTCACCGTAAATATTTCTGGAATGTTCCAGTGGGGGAGGGGGCACAGTTGGCGTAGCGGTTAACGCAATGCTGTTTCAGCATCAGCGATCGACACCGGTGTTCAAATCCCTCGCTATCTGCAAGGAGTTTGAATGTTCTCCCCATGTCTGCATGGGCTATCCCCTGGGGCTCCAGTTTCCTCTCAGCATTCAAATCATACTGGGGGGTGTAGGTTGATTGGGTGGCACAAATTTGTGGGCCGAAATGACCTGTTACTGTGCTGTATGTCTAAATGTAAAAAAAAAATTATGTGTTGTATATTTAAAGGAAAATAAATAATAATGGTTGATAATATAGACACTGTGGGGAAATAGAGATTCAGCACGGTAACAGACCCTTCCGGTCCATGAGCTCAGGCCACCCAAATACCCTCAATTAACCTTCAACCCCCAAATGTTTTGAAATAGCTGCATATTAATAAGTGGCATGGTGTTGTCATAATGAATAGGAGGAGCTTTGAAGTGATCACTATTGAATAACAGTCTTGATATCACTTTCTTATTCTAAACTAATTATTATCTGTAGTTTTGGCTCCTTCTACCCCAACAGGATTTGGCCCAGATTATAGATTAGGTACAATGTCTCCTGCAATTATTTGCATATAACAGTTAGCCATCTGGAAAACTTATTTGAAATATTGTGCCATGGGAGCTCCTTATTTGAAGAATAGCATTGAAAATTTAAATTTAAATTTTAAATTTAATTTAGGGATGGCAGGTCCCATGAGCCTGTGCCACACAAATACACCCAGGTGACCATTTAACCTACTAACCCCGTGGGTGTTTGGAATGTGGAAGGAAACTGGAGCACTTGGAAAAAACCCAGGCAGACATGGGGAGAACATACAAATTCCTTACTGACAGCGCCAGGTTTGAACCTGGGCGACTGGCATTGTAATAGTGTTGTGCTAATTGTTAAGCTAACCATGTCATTATTCAAACAAAATCTCTCACTTTCACAGCAATCCACTGCCGAGTAGTCCTGGCTCTTGCGTTGATTTATTTATTTTTTTGGTTTCATAAAATAGCCTTTTGCTCTCCTTTTTGAATTAAGATGGTCTATCTCTGATTCAGTAAATGCATTATAACATCATCTGCAAATAAACTAATCTTATGATCTTTCCTATCTACTTTAAAACCTATAATATTGTTATTTAGTCAGGATAATGTGAACTCTTTTGTAACTGTGTAAGAATACACCTTTGTAACTGTTGTAACTAGTGCACCACAGTGGGGCGTGTGTGTGTGTGTGTGTGTGTGTGTGTGTGTGTGTGTGTGTGTGTGTGTGTGTGTGTGTGTGTGTGTGTGTGTGTGTGTGTGTGTGTGTGTGTGTGTGTGTGTGTGTGTGTGTGTGAGCAGTTTCCTGAGATGGTGGAAGACATCAGTAAGTAAAGTGTCTTTTGTTATTTGAATCTTGCATCTCTAAGTTTTTAAGAAGCCTCCCAAGTAACACAGAGACATAACATGGTGGCAGCTGTATAAAAGCCATACAATTGACTGTAAGTCACTGAAATACGAAGGGGAAGAAGAGAAAAAAAATGACTGAAAAAAATGGCTGGAGCAACAGCAGTTCACCCAGTGATGGACGGGGAGGTTGAAGATATTGTTGAATCATTTAAAATGTTTCAGCAGAAGGGCAATTTAGCTTTTAAAAGCTATTTTAAAAATGCAACAGCAAAGGAGAAGGTCAGTTCTATACTTCTCTGGACAGGGGAGCAAGGCCTTGACTTATTTAATCACTGGGAGCTTACAGAGGTGGAGAAAAATGATCCAGAGCAGATAATTGCAAAGTTTGCTTCTCACCCTGAACCCAGGTTTAATCTTAGAATTCAACGTTATGAATTTCAAGGCTTAATGCAAGAGACTGATGAAACTGTTAATAACTTCCTCACTAGACTAAAAATTGTTGCTGCAAAATGCAGATTTAAGGATATAGAGGAAAGATTAGTTGATCAACTAATATGGGGAAGGCACAAGGATGCAAATGGAATCCTTATCTATACAGACCCACCCACAGCAAAGAGAAGGAAAGGTTGATGCTATAAAGAACACAATCAGAAAAGTGCAAATCCCCAAGACCTTCAGAAAGGGCAGCAGACAACACCCCTTTGTTAACCAAAACAAATGCCCTGTATACGGTTCTGAATGTAGAGCCTGTGGTAAAGCAAACCTCTGGGCGAAGATGTGCAAGTCTGGTATGAAGAAAACAGTAAAACCAGTGAAGAAAAAGACAAGAAGATCAATCACATAAAAGGAAACAACAATGAGGACTCTGATACCCAGATACTGGACACCTTCACGAGATGTCGGGTGAAATGAAAGAAGGAAGTGAGTTGCACACAAGGATCCAATCCAGAACAAGCCTACGATACTTAATGTAAAGGTGAAGCTGAATCTGAATACTGGATCACAAAACAACATCCTTCCACTCAAACTCTACTGCCAGATGTTCCAAGAGAACGTAACAAAAGGGTATCCAAAAGACGGTTCATTAGTAGCATCGAGTCCACGCTGCTGAAGATCCAGCTGCGCTGGATGGGTCACGTCTCCAGAATGGAGGACCATCGCCTTCCCAAGATCCTGTTATATGGCGAGCTCTCCACTGGCCACCGTGACAGAGGTGCACCAAAGAAAAGGTACAAGGACTGCCTAAAGAAATCTCTTGGTGCCTGCCCCATTGACCACCGCCAGTGGGCTGATAACGCCTCAAACCGTGCATCTTGGCGCCTCACAGTTTGGCGGGCAGCAACCTCCTTTGAAGAAGACCGCAGAGCCCACCTCACTGACAAAAGGCAAAGGAGGAAAAACCCAACACCCAACCCCAACCAACCAATTTTCCCTTGCAACCACTGCAATCGTGTCTGCCTGTCCCGCATCGGACTTGTCAGCCACAAACGAGCCTGCAGCTGACGTGGACTTTTTACCCCCTCCATAAATCTTCGTCCGCGAAGCCAAGCCAAAGAAGAGAAGGAAGAGAAACAGTAAATGTCACATTACAGCCTATGGTGAACCATAGGGAGAGCTAAGATCAATGGCTGCCATTAGGGAAAGGACATCCTCTGTACTTTCTACATGGTAGACACAGACGGACCAGCAATACTAGGTCTGGATAGCTGCCAGGAGTTGCAATTGATCTCTCAATTATGAGATCTAGACAAAGAAGATGCCAAAAGTACAAAAACTGTGAACCGCACACTAGTTACGAGCAACACCTAAATGTTAGGAGATATAAAACAACACTGCCAAGCAAAATCCAGAAGATGAGGAGGAAACCAGAAGAAGGCTGGCTGACATGCAAGAAGAAGGATAAACATGCACAAACATTGCCAGAACCCTTCAGAAGGCAGCATATGCATATTCAAGAGCCTATGTTTCAAAGGTCATCAGAGAAGCTGAGACCCCAAGATCATACATTGTCGAGACAGACTCTGGCAATCAGCTGTGGAGGAACAGAATTCACATCCAGTCGACGCAAGATGTGATGAAGCATCAAGCTTTAATACCAGCAAAGCCTGCAACACCAATATCAAGTGAAGAGACCACAACCATTAATACCAAAACATCAACACAGCCGTTATCAGGTGAAGCACAAAAAACTACATCACCTACACGTGTACCAGCAACACAGAGCCCAATGGTCACACTATATCCACAAGATGGCAAAGGAACATACTACTGCGAGTACGATATCGATAAGAACGATCTAAAAATAGTTGTGTAAATAAACTAGTGTACAAGTTCAGTTACTTAAGTTGCACTGGAATGAAACTGATAAAGAACATTAAATATTTCTATATCTTGAGAAGGATGGATGTTATATAGTCAGGATAACATTAATTATTTTGTAACTGTGTAAGAATACACCCTTCTCACTGTAGTAACTGTAGTGCACCACTGTGGGCTGTGTGTGTGTGCATGTGTGTGTGTGCATGGGTGTGTGCGAGCATGTGTGAGTGTGTGAGTGTGTGCATGTGTGTGCACATGTGTGTGAGTGTGTGCATGTGTGTGTGTGCATGTGTGTGTGTGTGCATGGGCGTGTGCAAGCATGTGTGAGTGTGTAAGTGTGTGCATGTGTGCACGTGTGCACGTGTGCATGAGTGTGTGCATGTGTGTGTGCATGGGTGTGTGCGAGCATGTGTGAGTGTGTGCATGTGTGTGCACGTGTGTGTGAGTGTGCGTGCGTGTGTGCATGTGTGTGCATGTGTGCGTGTGTGCATGGGTGTGTGCAAGCATGTGTGAGTGTGTGAGTGTGTGCATGTGTGTGCATGTGTGTGTGAGTGTGTGCATGTGTGTGTGTGCATGCGTGTGTGTGTGCATGGGTGTGTGCGAGCATGTGTGAGTGTGTGAGTGTGTGCATGTGTGTGCACGTGTGTGTGAGTGTGTGCGTATGTGTGTGCATGTGTGTGTGCATGTGTGTGCATGTGTGTGTGTGTGAGTGTGTGCATGTGTGTGCATGTGTGTGTGAGTGTGTGCATGTGTGTGTGTGCATGCATGTGTGTGTGTGCATGGGTGTGTGCGAGCATGTGTGAGTGTGTGAGTGTGTGCATGTGTGTGCACTTGTGTGTGAGTGTGTGCGTGTGTGTGTGCATGTGTGTGTGTGTGTGTGTGTGTGTGTGTGTGTGTGTGTGTGTGTGTGTGTGTGTGTGTGCGCGCGCGTCTGTGTGTGAGCAGTTTCCTGAGAAGGTGGAAGACATCAGTAAGTAAAGTCTCTTTTCTTATTGGAATCTTGCATCTGTAGGTTATTTAAGAAATCTTCCAAGTAACACATGGACATAACTAATATCATTATTAAGTCTAATTAATTCTGCCAAAGGCTCTTTTGCTAAAATAAATAATGAAGGTGACAATGGATATCCTTGTCTACTTGAAAAAGATTCAGATATTTGCCCATTTGTTACCACTTTAGATTTAGGTTTATTATGTAGAGCTCTGACCCAATTGTAGGAATTAAGTTGTAATCAGCCAACCTGAATCTTCCGACTTCTAAAATCAAGAAAATTAAGATATGTTAGATTTTATTTGTAGTTTTTTTAAAAATAATTACTATCCAGATGTTTTCTTTCCTCTTTTACTTACTTTTTTTCCCTTCTTTCTATTGGGTTGTTGGGGGGAGGATGGGAGGGGGAGTTTTTTTTAAAATCACTATGTATTTTTAAAATAATTTCAAATAAGAAATTTATGAATATGTTTTTTTAATGTATATGTGAAATTAAATAACATTTTAAAAAATATTGTCTATCTCAGCTAATGGGATTATGCTGTTAAATCCAGCATTACTGCAGTGTCTCCATTTTTTATTTTACTTTTACTTATATATGTTGGCGATCAATATGTGAATGACTATTAGTTTTGCTGGGAAACTAATCAGATGGGTGTCTGAGTATAATGACTATGCATAGGAATTGCTCATGTCACAATCTCACTATTGAGAAGATTAACAGTGATCAAAATCTGTACAATTAGATGCAGGTTTCATACCAGTTTTGGAGTTTGGCATCTATACTTTTTAATGGCTGGGTATCTTTTATAGACAGTGCAAAGAAGTGTTTATTACAAGCTTCATTTTACTGCTAATCCACAGTGCAGTATTACGCAGGATTTGATGTACTATTGGTAACTTAACCTGGCTTGAACATTGAATTAAATGTTTCCATTCAGTAGTGGCTATCAGGTTTGCCTTGGTGTGGAAACTCCTGGGTGTAAACCCCAGTAGAATGTGAGTTTAGATTATCAATAACAGAATATTAAACACTAAGACAAATGTGCAGTCTCCATTATCTGCATTTGATCTACTGTTATCAGTACATGAAATTAATACAGCACGCATTAATCTCTTTGTTCTGAGTGTCTTAAAATTGTAACTTTAGTAGCAAGAATATTACTGCTAAGGTAAATTGAAATGTGCTGTGATAGGATATTTAATTAACTGAACATTTTTTCTTATTTGTATTTTCTTTATTTTTGACATTTGCTTTATATCCTTATTTACTACTTCTCCTCATTTGAAAATTAACTTGCATGGTGATGGGGAAAAATTCAGTGGTGGATCTAAACTGGAGTCTTGGCATGGCCCTGTTTCTATACTGTAACATTATATTTCATATGCAATAATCAAAATAATTGATTGAAGCTACAAACTATTGCTGCAAAGGTGCAGTCTGGTTAATATTAGGCATAGACATTATATCATAGAATTCAGAACCTGGAGAAAGTTATTGTCAGTAAACTCTTTTTCTTAACCTTTTCTGTTTTGTTTTTTGTGTGCGATATTGAAGACGACTGAAGGAACCAAAATTACCTTTTTGGCCAGTTGTGTATTCAATTTCATATAATCTGCATAAATAATGCATGTCAAAATAAATTGTCCTGTGAAGATGGTGCTAAGTCTTTGCGTACAATGGCAAATACATTCTGTGAGAACCATACTAGTTGAAGTGTTATAGCCAGTACTATGTGCACATTAAGTGGTTTGAAATCACTTTTACTTGGTCATTGATGGACTTCAGACAACATCTTGCCTTTATTAATGGTTATTTTAAGTTGATGTACACAAATCTCAACGATATGCAATATACAATGCATGTTGAGGGACTGCAATATGCATTATATTTTTTGGAGCTTACTCCAACAACACTGAAACTATTGTGGATGAGATAATATCCACTGAGTGTTAACTTAGTGTTGAGACCAAGCATTGACCTTATTCGCATCATAAAATTCAGTTCAGAAACACGTTTAATAACTGAAAATAGCCACGTTCCTGTAAAACCTTTGTGGCCTCTTTCTCTGTGTGTAAATCTGATATACAGTAAAATCTCTATTATCTGGAATTCAAGCAACTGGCAAAAAAAATCAGAAAATAAAAAGGTAAAAAATACAGGTTTAATATTGGAACGCCTCGCTGTTAGTTTGCCAATCACGAAACACACAACCTCAAGCAACTGGAAAGTTCACTTATCCGGCATCTACCAATTCCCATAGGTGCTGGATACCAGGGGTTTTACTGTATTGGCATACTATTTCAGAATATTTTGTAAGGCTAACACATATATGTGATACTAAATATGAAATTTACATCAAAGGTTTCTCTGTGGCTGATGTTGGATCTGAAGTTCAAACCTTCCCAATGGATAAAGCCCAGAATTTTCAAAAAGATTAGTGATGGAAATAATCTTCCTTGTATTTGGTGAAGGTGCTGAGATGTTAATGCAGAAGAAACCTACTTAAGAAATTCCTCTTCTGTATGTTCATCATTGCATCTTTTCATACACAAAATATACAGTGATGAAGGAAATAGAAGAGGGTCATCCAGAAGAGGATTCTGGTGATCATTCTGGAAATACTCTAATTTCAGCATCAAATGATTGAGGGATAAAGTTTGTCTGATGAACATGGTAACTCCTTCTATCTTTTCAAGGATGCACTTTTATGTTCAGTTTTAAATTTAACAAATAAAAAAAAGTATTTTTAAAAAGTTAAAATTTATAATTTACAAGAGGTGGCCCTCTTCATAATAATGAAAAGGAATAAGTCTTCTTTGTCTCCGGTTCAGAGTCGTGCTATCTCTTTTGGCAAGGTGTGTGATTTTACTTAAATCGAAGGATGCTGCCCCCCCTACTCAGGATCAATGGTTGCGTGACATCATGTCTTGTTTGAATATGAAAAAGCTTTGTTATTCAGTTAATAATTCAGATAGAAGATCCAATTTATGAACTCATATTCTTATTTTATAATTTCACTTCAATGTCATTGAATTGTTTGACTTGTGTCTTTTTCACATTTTTTTTCTCTCTTCGTTTTTCTTTTAACGTTAATCATATAGCATCTGGCAACACTATTAGGGAGGGGTACTGAATTTTTTTCTTTTTGATTTGTTTCTCTTTTTTATTTTATTTTCCTTTTTTCTTTTTTTTAAACTATTAGTTTCTTTTTTTTAAAAAACTATCTGTACTATGAATTATGGATATGTTTTACAATTTACAATTGTTTTTGATATACTGATTGTTTTATTAATTATATCATATGATATTATTCATATAATCTCATTGTATTTTATTATTATAAGATTATTAAAATCAATAAAAATAGTTTAAAAAGAAAGAAAAGTCAAAATCAAAGTTCAAATTTATTGTCAGAGTTTGTACATGAAATTCGTGTTTTGTGGGCCAGAATATCGATAGTGTAAACTGTACTAGAGAAAAATATATGCATGCAAAAAAGAGAAACAAACAAACGAAAAAAATATAAACTTTTTGTTGTACAAATACAGGAAAAAAAAATCAGTAATAAATAATGTGCAAAGAGTCCTTAAGTGAGTCTCTGAATCTGTTGTTTAGAAGTCTTATTGTGGAGGGGGAGCTGCTGTTCCTGAACCTGGTGATGTGAGTCGTGTGCACCTATACCTCTTTCCTGATGGCAGTTGTGAGAACAGAGCATGTCCTGGGTGGTGTGAATCTTTGAAGATAGCTGGTGCTCTCCGACAGCAGGTTTCCACGTAGATTTTCTCAATGGTGGCAAGTTTTGCCTGTGATGTACTGGGCTGGGTCCACTAACACTATTACTGTGGGTATCATCAGAAAATTTGTAAATGATACTGTTGTCATACCAAGCCATGTGATCTTAGATGTAAAGTGAATAGAGCAGAGGGCTAAGTACATAGCTCTGTGGTTCTCTGGTACTGATGGAGCTTGTGGAGGTTCTTGCCAATCTGCACTGATTGGGGTACGGTGGTGAGGAAATCCAGGATCCAATTACACAGTGGGGTTAGGGTGAAAGCCAGAACATATGTTAGAGGGGGGCATTAGCAATTTAGAATCCTACCTGTCGACATGGGGGGGGGGTGGATGTACCTGTTAATTGCGGTGGGGGGTGCTGTTAGGGACCTATCTGCCATTAACACCATCCGCCTCTCTGACGTGGGGCACGAAGATGCTCTTTTTATTGCTCAGTCAGGTTCTCTATCTGGATCAAATCTTTTCCTTGCATTATTCTGCAGTACAATACAATTATATTTTGGACTATTGTCATCGGAATGGCACTATATAATGAGAAGATGCTGTAGTATCTTGTCGAGTTCTAATCCAATGTCAATCTTTAAACTGAAAAGTTTAATGAAATACATTCAAAATATATTGCAATAGCATCAATATTGATTTATAAATGCCTGGGAATGCTGCTCTAATTGAATTGAAATCCAGGAAGTCAGTTAATGTAACTGACAGTGATATAGGAACCCAATCTCCTGTGGCACAGACATTTGCGACTTTTCCTTTGCTCAGTTCTGTCAGTGGAATAAATAGTAAATCAATTTGTGCTTCACTCAGACATTGAAACAATCCTCGATTTGGACTTTGTTATGCAGATTATCTCAAGATCCAAATTAGTCGTGCTATTCTTTGGATGTGCTTTATTCTGATCCGTTTTACTTGATCTGATTTGAATTATTTCATTAGCTGTTCGGGCTACAACACTTGCACTCTAATTCTCACTGAATACATTTGGTATTATGAATATGGTCTTTACACTACCTAAATAGAACAACTTTTTTTTTCATATGCACTCCGTGATACGAAGGTAGTTGGAGGCGCAGGTAGTGTAGAGGAAACACGGAGACTGCAGAAGGACTTACACAGATTAGGAGAATGGGGAGAGGAGAGGCAAATGAAATATAATGTCAGAAAGCATATGGTCATGAACTTTGGTGGAAAAAATAAATGAGCAGACTATTTTTTTTAAATGGAGACAAAATTGAAAATACCCAGATGCAAAGGGACCTGGAAGTCCTTATGCCATATAGCCTGAAGGTAAATTTGCATGTTGAGACGGTGGTGAAGAAGGCAAATGCAATGCTGGCATTCATTTCATGAAGAATCGGGCATGAGCTGGGATGTGATGTGAGACTCTATAAGGCACTGGTGAGACCTCACTTGGAGTATTGTGAGCATTTTTGGGATCCTCATTTAAAAAAAAGATGTGCTTACATTGGAGAGGGTTAAAAGGAGGTTCCACTAAGGTGATTCTGGGAATTAAAGGGTTATCATATGAGTAATGTTTGACAGTTCTTGTCCTGTACTTGTTGGAATTTAAGAGAATAAAAGGGGATGTCATTGAAACATTTTGAATTTTGAAAGGTATGGACTGAGTAGATGTTGAAAGGTTGTTTCCCATGGTGGGAGAATCTAGGACAAAAGGACACAACATCAGGATTGAAGGGCGTCCTCTTAGAACTGAAATGCATAAGAATTTCTGCAGCCAGAGTAATAAATTTTTGGAATTTGTTGTCACAGGTGGTCATGGAGGCAGGTCATTGGGCATATTTAAGGCAGAAGTTGAGAGATTTTTGATCAGCCAGGGCATCAAAGGTTATGGGGAGAAGGCTGAGTGGGTGAATGGATCAGCTCATGATTAAATGGCAGGCCAGACTCGATGGGTTGAATAGCCTATTTCTGCTTCTATGTCTCATGGCTATTGAATTACTGACTATTAAATTAGAAATTATTTGCTCTCAAAAACACAAGTTTGAGTGCAATTCTGGGCTCGAGACCCCTGAAGCTGTTTACTTGACCTTAACCTCCTCCAGAAGCCATCATGGATGTGTGTGTGTGCTTAGTATTCTGCACCAGATTTAAATGTTCTGCATCTTTCCTTTGAGCTATTCCCCTCATCCGCATGACCTTTTCTCCTCCAGTGCTAGTGTCTTTGGTGACCCTGTGCCAATTCTACCCTGTGTGAAGGGAAAGGAAGATCGAAATGTTTTATTCCACCTGTTCTCCCTCTCATCTCCTTGCTTGTGTATCCAGGTATTGTATGCAATTAAAGGTCTCAATTATTGTAGATATAGTCAGGGCGTGGTTTCCTACCCATGATCCTTGCAAGTCTTTAATATTCTAGACTCCGATAAAGGAAGTAGTGGTGAGCATTTCCAATCTCCACCCTTACTTTCCCAACCATTTTGCTTGGAAAGGATATTCCTAATAATACATTCGAAGTTGATTGTATTGATTTTAGTGTGAATTTGGATGTGGAATAGAATGCACAGCCTCTCCTAATCAAGGATAAATATCTGGGTAAATGCTTCTTGGTTGAAATTGTCAGACAAAATTTCATATTTAAGTAACTTTGGAGGGAATGATGGTAGAAATCAACATGAGAAGTCACAAACTGTGGTTTCACAGTGACTGTTTTAAGAGTTCTAAAGATACTGTTAGTGAGGATGTTGACATGTGCAGAGCTAATGTCTGCTGGAATGAGGCAGGGCAGGCAGATGTGATGCCAATATTACCTTAACACTCTTGCTGTTTCCACAGGAGTCATCTGCTGCATCCAGTATCCGCGGGATTCATCTACTGCATCCGGTGCTTCTCTACATCAGAGAGTCTGAACGCAGACTGAGCACCTTTGCGCTGTCTGCATCAGTGATTGGGATCTCCCAGTGGCTATCTATTTCAATTCTGTGCCCCACTCCCATGCTGATGTGTCTGTTCATGGCCTCATGTACTGTCAAACCAAAATCACCCATAAATTGGAGGAGTAACACCTAATTTTCAGTCTGGGCACTCTCCAGCCAGATGGCATTAACATTGACTTCTCAAGTTTCTGCTAGCCTACTCTCTATTCTCCCACTCATTCTCCCAGCTCTCCACCCTCTTCCATCTCCATTCACAGGGCCATTCCCCCTCCACTGTTGGATGATGTTCCCCCCTCCCTTATCTACTTATTACCTCCTGCCTGTGGGACTATGCTCCTCCCCCTGCCCCTGTCCCCCAGGCGCCTGACTACATTTTATACATACCTTGATAAAGGAAACATTACATATGTATCTTTATCTTTGCTATATAAAGTACTCTGTTTGACCTGCTAAGTTTCTCCATCCCTGTGTTTTTACTCTTGAAGACATACCTGTTTACCTTTGCACAAATGAGATGGTTTCACCAGCAGGAAGTTATCCAGTGACCACCAAACCTCTTCTCTCTTTCTTTGGCTTGGCTTCGCGGACAAAGATTTATGGAGGGGTAATGTCCACGTCAGCTGCAGGCTCATTTGTGGCTGACAAATCCGATGCGGGACAGGCAGACACGGTTGCAGCGGTCGCAAGGGAAAATTGGTGGGTTGGGGTTGGGTGTTGGGTTTCCTCCTTTGTCTTTTGTCAGTGAGGTGGGCTCTGCGGTCTTCTTCAAAGGAGGTTGCTGCCCGCCGAACAGTGAGGCGCCAAGATGCACGGTTTGAGGCGATATCAGCCCACTGGCGATGGTCAATGTGGCAGGCACCAAGAGATTTCTTTAGGCAGTCCTTGTACCTCTTCTTTGGTGCACCACTGTCACGGTGGCCAGTGGAGAGCTCGCCATATAACACGATCTTGGGAAGGCGATGGTCCTCCATTCTGGAGACGTGACCCACCCAGCGCAGTTGGATCTTCAACAGCGTGGATTCGATGCTGTCGGCCTCTGCCATCTCGAGTACTTGGATGTTGGTGATGAAGTCGCTCCAATGAATTTTGAGGATGGAGCGGAGACAACGCTGGTGGAAGCGTTCTAGGAGCCGTAGGTGATGCCGGTAGAGGACCAATGATTCAGAGCCGAACAGGAGTGTGGGTATGACAACGGCTCTGTATACACTAATCTTTGTGAGGTTTTTCAGTCGGTTGTTTTTCCAGACTCTTTTGTGTAGTCTTCCAAAGGCGCTATTTGCCTTGGCGAGTCTGTTGTCTATCTCGTTGTCGATCTTTGCATCCGATGAAATGGTGCAGCCGAGATAGGTAAACTGGTTGAGCGTTTTGAGTTTTGTGTGCCCGATGGAGATGTGGGGGGGCTGGTAGTCATGGTGGGGAGCTGGCTGATGGAGTGCCTCAGTTTTCTTCAGGCTGACTTCCAGGCCAAACATTTTGGCACCCTAATGGCAAAGCGGAATGTGTAGAGTGAGCCTATGGCTTTGCATATATTGCAAATTTCTTTGTTCTTGTTGCAAGCTGGAAGATGTGCGGTACTTGTTGACCATCCCTTCATTCGTTTCAGGGGCTGTTCAGTTAAATTCTCAGCATCATTTAGAGTTAATACTTCACTCCATCTCATTCATTTGCTTCAGCACAAATTGTAACTGAGACCAGCACTCTGAAGGTATTGAGCATGTACTCTGGAAATAACTAAATTGCTGAAGCATACATGATTAATGGAGTTCTCTGAGCTGCAAGTCTTTAAAATTAATAATGAAAATGGGTCTTGATGTATAATAAAATTAACGATAAGTGACTCAAATGTTTATTTTTCTCTAAGAGTTGAAAGAAACAAATGCTAGGGAAATTTTCAGTGACAAACTTTGTGATGCTCTGTGAAGTGCTGGCTTTTCGTTTAGTTGCTGTCTTTTTGGATCTATTTACCTGAATGTAAAAGATTAACAGCAATAATTGTTGCACAGCTGTTCCACAGTGGCCACAGACATGTTTGTGTTTTATGGCCAGTGGAGTGAATTTGTTTCGGTAAACTGTCAGGACTGATTTGCCGCCACCCAGCACATTATTTTATAACTATCCACTGATAATTTTCCTTTTTCGCATCCTAACTTCATGATGTGAGCAGTTCCCAACAGAACAAAACATTTTAAGATAAATAACGAATTTCCCAAAAGCATGTAAAAATTAATTGAAGGATGTCATTTTAAAAGCTCACCAGGTCAATACTTCCATCAGCTTAGTTGCATCAAAATGTTCTTGTCTCCTGCCAAGATCTACAAGACCTTGGCCCCAAATCCATCAACCTCTAAGGCTAAAACCAGTTGTGTGTAACCATGGCATTTTATTTGACCATTAGCTGAGCTTTCTATCCCAACCTGGTCCTTTGCCAAGACCACATTAATCCATCTATGATGCCTTGACTCTGCAGTGGTCTACCTTCCCCCAATGCTGACAGCTTAATTTCTGACTTCACTCTGTCGATTGCCTTCTCCACCACTCACCATACTGACCACACTGCCTCTCAAGACTAAGCTAATTTAGAGTTCTGTGTTGTACATACTCTGCAATGATAAGGGTTAGTAAAAACACCCATTCCTCCAAATCACTGATCAGCTTTCTCTGATGGTCCAGTAATGAATGCAAAATCCCTGTTCTCATTTTCAAATTTTTACGGGGTGATTTCTGCTCATTTGACATCCACATCACTGCCAAATATTGACCATTCCAAATTTCCCTCTGAATTGAATGGTTTGCCAGTGGTTTCGGATGGGAGTTGAGTCAATTATATCGGTAGTTCTGGAGTCACACCGAGATAAGAGCAGCAATATCTCCTTTCTTCATGGTTCATGATGACGTTTCATAATTATTGTTAGAGATATGGGGAATTCATCTTGAATGAATCGCAATAGTAAAATTGCATTGTCTTTGCTTTTTAACCAACTGCTCTCTATCTCTGTAACCACATCTTTACTGTCTCACTTCCTGTACTATGTATGAGAGGCACCGAAGATGCACAGAGGAGATTTACCAAGATGTTGCCTGGATTGGAAAACATGCCTTATGAAGCAACGTTGGCTTTTCTCTTTGTCATGTCGACAGATGAGAGGTGACTTAATAGGGATGTATAAGATAATGAAGGGCTTAGATACCACCTTTTCCTGGGGTGACAATAGTAAATAGCAGAGGACATCTTTTTTAAGGTGTCTGGAGGAAAGTTAGGGGGGATGTCAGAGGTAATTTTTTTAAACACAGTGAGTGGTGGGTATCTGGAATACATTGCCAGGTGTGGTGCTGGAGGCTGGTACAATAAGGACAGCACGGTACAAGCCATTCAGCCCTCAGAGTTGTGCTGACCCATATATTCCTTCATAAAAAAGAGAAAAAAATGCTCTAAACCTTTATATCCCATAACCCTCTATTTTTCTTTCATCTATGTGCCTGTCTAAGAGTCTCTTAAATGCCCCCAATGCTTCAGCCTCCACCACCATCCCCAACAAGGCACTCCAGATACCCACAACTCTCTGTGTAAAAAATACTTTCCCCTGATGTCTCCCCTAAACTTCCCTCCCTTAACTTTGTACATATTTCCTCTGGTGTTTGCTGATCCTGCCCTGGGAAACAGATGCTGGTTGTCCACCCTATCTATGCCTCTCATAATCTTGTAGTCCTCTATCAAGTCTCCTCGCATCCTTCTATGTTCCAAAGAGGAAAGTCCCAGCTCTGCTTACCTAGCCTCATAAGACTTGTTTCCCAATCCAGGCAACATTCTGGTAAATCTCCTCTGCACCCTCTCCATTAGCTTTCACATCCTTCCTAACTGAACACAATGCTCTAAGTGTCATCTTACCAGAGATTTATAAAGTTGCAACATGACCTCTCTACTCCTGAACTCAATCCCCCTATTAATGAATACCAACATCCCATAGCCTATTAATCTGTGTGGAAACATTGAGGGATGTAAAGATTTGAACCCCCAAGGTCCCTCTGTTCATCCACACTATTAAGTAACTGACCATTAACTCTGTACTCAGCCTTCTTGTTTGTCCTTCCAAAATGCATCACCCCACACTTATCCGGATTGAAATCCATCTGCCATTTTTCTGCCCAACTCTGCATACTGACTATATTCTCTTGTAACCTTCAACAACCTTCAGCTCCATCCACAACTCCTCCTACCTTCGTGTCATTTGCAAACTTCCTTCCTTCGTATCTTCATCTAGGTCATTTATAAAAATCACAAAGAGCAGGAATCCCAGAACAGATCCTTGCAACACTCCACTAGTCACCGACCTCCAGGTAGAATACTTTCCTTCCACTACTATTGTCATCTTTCTTCTACAAGCCAATTTTTTATCCACACAGCCAAGGTTCCATGACTTTCTGGATGAGTTTCTCATAGGTCACCTTGTCAAATACCTTGCTAAAATCCATGTAGACCACATCTACTGCCCTACCTTCATCAATTTCTTTAATTTCCTCCTCAAAAAACTGTTAAGGTCGTGAGGCATGACCTTCCCTTCACAAAGCTACACTGACTATCCTTGAGTAGCCTGTGCTTCTCCAAATGCTCATAGATCTATCCCTAATAATCCTTTCCATTAATTTGCACACCACTGATGTAAGACTCACTGGTCGATAATTCCCAGGATCCTCCCTATTAACTTTTTTAACAAAAAGACTACATTTGGCATTCTCCAATATTCCAGCACCTCCTCTGTGGCCAAAGAAGATTGAAAGATCATAGCTACTGCCTCAGCTACCTTTTCTCTCACTTCCCACAGCATCCTAGGATATATTGCATCCATCCCCGGGGACATAAATCTTTGTTTTAAATCCAACACTTTCACTTCCTTAATCTCAACATTGACCAGCACACAGGACTGTTCAATTTCAACATCACTGTGATCAAGGTCCTTTTCTCCAGTGAATACTGATGCAAAGTATTCATTTAGGACCTCCCCAACCTCTTCTGCCTCCAGGCACATGTTGTCTCCTTTATCCTTTAGCGGCTCCACCTTCATTCTCGTCATCCTCCTGTTTTTCACATATGCATAGAGCACCTTGGAGTTCTCCTTAATTTTACATGCCAAGGCCATCTAATGCCCTCTTCGAGCTCTCCTAAGTGCTTTCTTAAGCTCCTTCCTGGAGAACATAAACTTCTCATGAGCCCTTCCTGTTACCTACTTCCTATGTCTAATGCATGTTTCCTTCTTCCTCTTGACTAGTTGCATGACCTATTTTATCAGCCAATGGATGTAAGAAAAAATGGAGGATTATGTGTGTGAAGGAGGGAAGGGTTAGATTGTTGTGGAGTTGCTTTACATTCGTTATTACACCAATTTTGGGCTTAAGGCCTATACTGTGCTATTATGTTCTATGTTCCATGCCCAGCAAGACTGTTGGCAAAACAAATTTTATTACAGCACCTTGGTACATGTGACAATAAATTGGAACTTAACATGAATTTCACAGCTGTCAAGATGGGATTTTACCTCATGGTATAGGCCTCTGGAATCATCTAGTAAAGTAGCCGCAAACCAGACTTTAGGACAGCAGTATTGCTTAGTGCTGCTTTCCTTGATGCAAGTGCGTAGCATGTATGCCTTGTATCTCTGCTTGAAATAAATTGATATCATGGAACAAAGGTTGGTGGATGGAGTACAGTATCTAGTGATATGGTTTCTTGGTGACGATATCCCGTTATCTATCCAAAGATTCTATTGAAATTAGTATGTGTTTTGCCTGGGGGAGATCTTCAGTGTTAAGCTGGTACGTTCTTGTTTCTGGTTCTATTTCCTAACCTTGTCAATTTATTGTCACTTTTTGTTTAGTGACTGCAATGGCTTGGAGTAACAGCCTGGTGGCCAGGAACATAGAAATATTAGTTTATAAGGTTCGAAATTTGGACATTTGCTTCAATGGGAGCACCACATGAAGGCTACTGAAACTTGCATGTGAAAGGCTTACAACCAATTCGTTTCATGATCAGCAACTGACAGTTCCAGGTGCATTTTGAAGATTGAGTCAGTTGTCTCTACACAGTGGTGAGCTCTATCCCACAAAGTGATAACTTTTCCTGTACACTGACCTAACCTGTCTTGTCATATAACTATATAACAGTTTTTGGCATGGAAACAGGCCATCTCAGCCCTACAAGTCCACGCCGGTTCACTCAAACAACTCTGCTAGCTCCCCCCACCTATTCTCCACCCATAATCCTCTAACCTCCTCTTATCCATGTATATATCCAGCCTCCTCTTAAATGAAAGAATTGACTCTGCCTCAACTATTTCCTCCGGGAGATTATTCCATTCAGCCACCACTCTCTGAGTGAAGAATCATCCTCTAATGTTTCTCCTAAAATTTTGCCCCCTTACCCTCAACTTGTGTCCTCTTGTTTCAACCTCCCCTGCACTCAGGGGGAAGAGTCTACTTGCATCTAGTCCATCTATTCCCTTCATAATTTTAAACACCTCTATCAAATCCCCTTTTAACCGTCTACGTTCCAATGAATAAAGTCCTAACCTCTTCAATCTTTCTCTGTACTCTAGGTATTTTAAGCCAGGCAACATCCTTGTAAATCTTCTCTGCACCCTCTCCATCTTATCTATATCCTTCCTATAATTTGGAGACCATAACTGAACACGATACTCCAAACCTGGCCTCACCAATGCTTTAAACAGTCACAGCATCACTTCCCAGCTCCTCTATGTTATGATTTATGAAAGCTAGCATACCAAATGCCTTCTTCACCACCCTGTCAACATGGGAATCCACCTTCAAGGAATGCTGCACCATAACTCCAAGATCTCTTTGTTCTTGTGCATTCCCCAATGTCCTCCCCTTTACTACATATGTCCTATTTTAATTATTTTTACCGAAATGAAGCATCTCACACTTCTCTACATTAAATTTCATCTGCCATCTTTAAGCCCAAGTGTCCAGACAAACCAAATCCCTCTGTAATCTCTGAAAACCTTCCTCATTATCCACCACTCCTCCTACTTTCATATCGTCTGCGTATTTTTGTCCAGTTAACTATCTCATCATCCAAATCATTAATATAAATTATGAACCACAGGGGACAGAGCACTGATCTTTGAGGTACTCCGCTCATCACAGGGTTCCATCCTGACAGACAGTTGTCCACCATGACCCCCCTGCTGTCTCTCCTTCAGCAACCTTTGAACCCATCTCACTATTTCTCTATCAATCCCTAACTGAACCTTCCTTATTAACCTTTCATGTGGAACCTTATCAAAAGCTTTGCTAAAATCCAGATAGACCACATCAACTGCCCAACCTTCATCCACCTTTCTTGCCACTTTTTCGAAAAACTCAACAAGGTTCGTCAAACGTGACTTCCCCTTCACAAACCCATGCCGGGTGCTCCTGATCAATCCCTGCTTATCTAGATATTTATACACACCATCGCTAATGACTTTCCCTACCACCGAAGTCAAGCTTACAGGCCTATAATTATTTGGCCGACACCTCGTGCCAAACTAAGAAAAAAAAATACTCGTGGAAGATTTATAAACTGTAGAAAGTTACTTCAGTTTCTGGCATACTTGACTAAATGATGCTTCAGCTAATCCATCAGAACAGATTTAAAAACCAGGGAAGAATTTATGCCCTTTTCTGCACCGGCCACTCTTCCACCATTCAACTAAAGATCATTGGCAAGTGTTAGCTCATCATTAATACTTGTCAAATGTTCGAGTTAAGTTCAAGGCAAGAATGAATCACATCCAGATACTGGCAGGGACAACTGAATACTTTGCTGCTTTACCTACTGGTCTTCCTGGCTCTAGAGGTTTGATGCTCAACTTGACTTGGGGCTACCACATGGATGGCCATCTCTGGGAAGCCATGTCTCATCCCTAGAGCTCTGAGCTCAAGTGGTAGGACACAGTGAAAATATTATAATGATAAAGGTCCAGTGATTGACAGCCAGTGCAGCACTACCCAGTGACAAAAATTATGGAACCCCTTCTGTGTGCATCTGCAGTTTTTACCAGAACAAATTCAAACCCAATGGGCTCACCCTCTCCTCTCAATAACTCTTAAATGATTGGAAACACCACCAATCGCCACATAACTTACAAGGCTAATGACGATACCCCAGACTTTAAGCTTCAAAGTAAAACCTGGGCAACCCTTTATCATAGGGAGAAACACAACAGGCTGCAGACGTTGTGAATGTATTAAAAAACACCAAAATGCTGGAAGAACTCAGCTGGTCTATAGGAGACAAAGATACTTTGCCGATGTTTCAGGCCTGAGCCCATCTTCAAGGATAAATTAAAAAAAGGCAGAAGCAGGATATATCAGAAAGTTTCAGAATTCAAACAGTGGGGGAAGAATCCAGACCAAAAGGAGTTAATTGGATGTGATAGGGATGAGGTAGAATTGATCATATGTATGCAAAAGGAGATGGAATGGAGAGGCAATGGGGGAAGGGGGGGAGGGTTGGGGAGTTTAATGAAAGCCAGAGAAGTCAATATTAACTTAATCTGGTTGGATGGTTCCCAGTTGGAAGATGAGGTGTTGTTCCTCCAATTTACGAGGGGTCTCAGTCTGGAAGTACATGAGACTATGGACAGATATGTCAGCAAGGAAATGGGATGGAGAATTGAAATGGGTGGCCACTGGGAGATTCATGGTGAACAGAGCCAAGGTGCTCAACAAAGTGATCTCCCTGTCTGTGTCCAGACTCTCCGATGTCAGATGACCCCTGCATTTTCACAAGTGAAATGTTGCTTCACTCGGAGGACTGTTTGGGACCCCGAATGGTGCTGAGGGAGGAGGTGTGGGCACAAGTGGAGCATCTCCTGTGATCACATAGGTAGGTCCCAAGGGGACGATTGGTGGGGAGGGAGGAGTGGACAAGAGAGTCATGGGGTGGAGGAGGCCAAGGTAGATGTGTGGGCAATGGAAGATATACTGACAGAGCAGAGAGGGTGCAGAATACAAAATCCCAGAGTAAATGTGATTGTGGCCAACCAAGTGAGACCATCCTCCGAATCTCCTCCTGTCCTGAGAGATCCATCTGGGGTTGTGTTACAACCACTCCCTCTGCTTTTCTCAAACCCATCGATTGGATTGCTAACTGCAACATGAACCTGGGACTGCTTCATTAGCTTGATGGGTACTTCTAATCTAACCACAAATTATTTTGTTCCTTGCACCTTCTTTGGATCTAGGTTACTGCCTTTCGAAAACTCACACCCTTCTGCTTTTTGCCCAGTTATTATCCTCCAATTTGTTTGCGAGGTAATTAGTTTATTTTCCTCATTGCTATTTTTCCCTTCCACCACTGGAGAGTTGTACAGTCATGATCTTTTCTTTCAAAATATCCATTGATTTGTTCCCTGCTTCAAAACCTAATTCAGTTCAACTGCATTGTTCACTTCTTTGCCTCACACCTTCAGTGAGGCTGAATATCAACAAAAATTTGGAAACAGCATGATTATATTTCATATTTCCTGTTATTTAATGGCAACAAAGAAATTCAAGAGTTTGGCCGACAAAGATTGTTTTCAATGCTTTAATGCCTGCAATTAATGGAGTATCCAGATCACAGATTATATCCTCAAAAGGTAACACCATTTAGATCAAAATGATACAATATGAATATATTTTGTTTATTGCAAATATAGAATCTCTTTGAACCTATCTGTATAATTCTAGCATTCACTAGCATCCAAATGAAAGAGATGGGAAACAAACTTTCAAGAGAAGTTTCTGTTGGTTCTGCATTGGATCTAAAAGCCAATCCACCTTATTTTAGATCATTTGAATATCTATCATTTTCCTTTAACATGTAACCATAACCATATAACCATATAACCGTTTACAGCACGGAAACAGGCCATGTCGGCCCTTCAAGTCCGTACCGGTTCACTTGAACAACTCCACTAGCTCCTCTGCAAACTCCTGAGGAAGTAGAGGCTTTCTTCATGATGCCATTTGTAGAAGTGTGTTTTTCTGACTTTCTGGGCACTTTTATAACCTTCAACAAATGATAGTGAGGAACCAGATACTTCACTAGGATTGATTTGTATCATTAACAAACAGACCATGATCTAGTGTTTCTTGCATTGCAATAAACATCTGGAATCTGACGGTTCTACTAGATGTGCAAGAAATAAAAACAATCATTATTAATTGTTGCCAGTAATTACTGGCAAGAGAAACCGGTGGATTTGTGGTAACTGGGCTTTCCCTCACTGTCATTCCATGGTGGTTTTTTCAGTGTCACAATTACAATTAAGCGTGCTGGTTGAGTTAATTAGATTAATATTGTTCCACAGTAGTGAACCACAACATTCTAAACCATGGTGGAGGCAGGAATGAGAGAACCAAAACCACAGCTTGGTGAGGAGGAAGAGATCATATTTATATTGCAGATGTATTTGAGGTTCTTGCTGTTATAAAGTACAAACATGTCTCATTACCTTAGTGATCAGAGTATGAGGGCACATTGGGGATGTACAAATTTCATTCTGCCTCTAAATGCAGTCCAGCAAATACACAGTTTTCGGCAGGTTGCTCAGGATTAATGATGGCGTGGTTATTGTCTGGGGGTGGGGAAGGGGGGGTGGTTCTAAGGACATGCTGGTAACCATAGAATCTTTCTCAGATGGGGTAGGAGGTGCCAGTTGAGGCAAATAGGAAGGAGGTTCAGGAGGTGGTGTTTTTTTCCCCCTGTACACCTTGGCTTCTCTGTGCTCGCAATGCATGGACTTGTTTCTCTGTAGCAGCTCTAGCTGCTCCTCTGTGTGGTTCAGTAGTTATGTAATATGCTGACCAGGAGTCCAAATCAGGAGTCCTGGTGGTTTCTCTGACATTAGGCATTGTACTTGCACCTACTTAAGCCATCTCCAAGGATGGCATCTCCAGCTGTTCTTTTTGGGTGGGTAATTTGACACTTAATTTTTAAATTTAGATATACAGCATAGTATCAGGCCCTTTCGGCTCATGAGCCCATGTCGCCCCATTATACCCAATTGGCCTACACCTCCATTATGTTTTGAACAGTGGGATGAAGCCGGAGCACCCGGAGGAAGCCCACACTGACACGGGAAGAATGTAAAAGCTCTTTACAGTCAGCACAGGATTTGAACCCTGGTTACTGACGCTGTAACAGCGTTGCGCTAAACCATGCTGCCCTTTCCATGCAAGCACCACTCTCTGTAACTGTAATATGTAACAGCTGGATGGGAATTGTGTTGTGTAATAAATATAACACCATAATTTACTCAAGATCACAAAAAAATAACCAGTGGTGTTGCCTCTAAACTCCAACAAAATTGAGCTACGTCAAGTTAGGATCTGTGGTGAAATTATTCAATTATTGGAATTTTCAGTGATCTTTGCCTCACAGTTGGGATAACTGCAGTGCACTATGATTTGGGATTGGGTTAAAATTTGCAGAGCAAATTGTGTGGAATTGAATTTGACCATTTCCATTCAGTATCACAGGGAAAATAAATCTTTTTTTTTAAATTGAGTATCTCTGCTGTGAGAGCATCAGAAGTTATACTCAATCCCAGGCGCAGCACCTGACATGACCACATTTCCATCTGAGGTTGTGCCTATTGGCCATGTGTTTGAAATGTGCTGAATTAAGCTTTCATCCCCTTGAAGCCCCTCTGCCCTTATTTAAAGTACTGGAACCATTACAAATGTATTTTTCTTTGATTCTCCTTTTTCCATTTTCTGGATTTTCCCCAATCTCTTTTCATCACCTTAACTCTATCTTTTTAATGAGATTTTTTTTGTTTTCCTTGTGAAACCAATTTTACATCCTCTAATCATTTCATGATTTCCTGCTGAGTAATTTGTCTCTGCCCAGTTCATTCACCTCCTTTATATCTTTGGAAAATCCAGATTTTATATTCCTATTGTTTCTCTCTTTTCCAATCCTGTTAAAATGATTTCAGCTTTCAATTCTATTGACCTTTAGTTCAGTCTCAATTAAATGTAGTTTCTACATTTGATTTTTGGTTTCTATTTCCATTTTTATCATTAATTTGGGAATTAAAGCCCTGGCAATAATAACAGAGCAGAAATTTTCTCTGTGGGTGAGTGATGTATGGTAAAATTGAGGTGGCATATCCACCATATGATATGGTCACAAATGGAATCTGGCAGGTTTTCATTCTTGTAACCCTGGAAATTCTGCTCCATTTACTCCTAATGTTCATGGAGCTAAGAAGGCCTCACTTGTGGAAATGAGGATCGTTGGGTGTTTTTAAGGCAGAGATTGACAGGTTTTTGATTAGTCAGTGCTACGGGGAGAAAGCCAGGTAGTGGGACTGAGAGGGAGGATGGATCAGCTCATGATTAGAATGGTGGGGCAGACTCAATTGGCTGATGGGCCTACTTCTGCTCCTACATCTTGTGATCTTGAGAATGAAGTGTTTAACTTTTTTTTTAACCTTGGGTGGTTCCCACTCTTAGTGCCCTTCTGTAATCTGTTTTCTCAGTGTTCTTTCTGATTGGGACAGAGTCAACTGCAGAAAATCAAAAATTCATCCTTGTGAAGGGTTTGCAGACTTTTATATTAAAATTATTGGTTATTTGAATTTTAATGTCATTGAAGCTGAATCTGACCTTGACAATCAGAAGCCATTTAAAGTACCTTTTTATTGATTTCACTGCTGTGAAAAATCTACCTCTTCATATTGCTGGAAATGTTTTTGAACTTCTAACACAAATTGGTATGATTTCTGGTCGTCTCTAATTCAGTCACTGAACTGCTGGTTGTAATACATTGTAGGAAAAAAAGTGTTATCTATTTTATAGCTATGCTTTTTTTTAACTCTGTTAAACAGCTGCAAACTACTAGTACAAATTCTGTCAGTAACATCTGAAAGAGGAATTGCTTATACTTGGACAAGGTTGTGTTTTTCAGATTCCAAAAAGGACATTTGGTCTGTAGCTTTTGAAAGATTTGAATGGAATAGGACATGAAAATAATGTAACCTTATGACTGATCTCTGGAAAATTACCACAAGTTCAAGTTTATTAATATCTGATTCATATACAACCAAACAAAACAGTGTCCCTTCACACACTCATGATTAAAATAAATATGTAAATATTTGGTATGATTTACACAGTGACAGGATACTGTTCATCAGTGTCACGGCCAGCGGGAAGAAACTCTTCCTCAGCTTGGCAGTCCTGATCATGATGGTGCTGCTGGACTTTTTTCTTGATGGCAGTGGGTTGAAGACACTGTGTGCTGGATGGAAAGGGTCATCTATAATTCCTTAAGCACATGAGATATGTGCTGATTATTAAGAATCTTTGAGCCTGATGGTAGATCACTAGTGAGTTAGGTTGTGATTTAAAAACAAATTGCTCACTGGTCCATGCATTAAAATGCATTGTTAAGATTTTAGCCATTGATTACAACCTACGTGGCATTGGACGGTGTGCACAGCTTTGGCTTGGATGTGCTAGAGACTCGTATACATTTCACTTGTACTAAACTTCCTTAAGGCTCGTGTGGATTTTGGGATCAACCAACAGACAGCAATAAAAACCAAAGCTTCTAATACATTGCTCAGAAATAGTTATTTTCTTAAACTATGGATTAACTCAGAGGGTAAACCTGGCCAAATGACAACTTTGCCAGTGAATGCTTTCATGAAGAATGTAGGATAAAATCTTTTTCATTTAGAATTGTGGTCAACGAACTATTAAAATCAAGATTACTTGTTTTTTTTTTATCTCCTGATTATAAAATGCAACCTAAAATGTAGAATTTAAGGCAGTCTCACTGTGTAACAGTGCAGCCAATGTAACTGTATCTCTTCCTCAACGACTGCTTAGTCCACAAACTAACCACAAAGACCGTTTTAATTTCTCCCTGTCGCCAGAATCAAAATTGTTTTGCAAGCAGTCGGAGGCTAGCAATCCACTAGAAAACAACAAAAAACATTACGTTTTGATAAGAAGCATTGCCATAATTTGTGAGGTCTGAATACGTGCCTTTCCCCCCCACTCCACTGCTTCTTGAAACTCATTTAATTTGTCTAGCATTTTCTGCGAAAGTGAATGCTTTGTTACCACCCCTCCGATGTGCAGAAATTTCTCCAAGATATTGTTCCTGATGAAATCCACAAATTTAAGTGAGTGACATACCCTTCCATAAACAATGATGATGCGTATTGCACGAAACCTTTATACTTCAATTATTCATTGGAACAAGTAATTATTTTGTTCTGCTCATCAGACTGGACACTTACAATGGGAAACGAAGCATGGCAGAGAAATGAATAAAATGTTAGGATGATGCAAAGAAATAAGCGCTTCTGTTATCATTGCTTTTTTTAAAAAGCTATCTGTGGGAATTAATGGAAAATCTCAGTAGTGAAGGCTGGCTGCACCAATTTATCATCATTCAATGGTTTGCTGGCGTCTCAGGCTTTCTAAATGCTCTTCAACATCTTTCTTTAACAAATCCCTTTTGAAGATGAGGTAACGTAACATACAACAGAAACAATCACTCTCAAGATCCTAAGAGGCTTATGTTGAACTTTTTGCAGGCTGGAAATGCATGAGATCAGTATTAAAGGCCAGTGACCGTGGCAAATTACCACCCTTGAAGATTTAGAATGTGATTGTGGATTGTAGGCTAAAGTCACTGGAGTATCCCTTCCCTTCCCCCCCCCCCCCCCCACCCACCATTGGCATGATCTATTGGGATCATTGGGATCCATCAGGATCATTATTTGAAGGGGGCATGAAAAACCCCTTCCACTCTGCACATAGCATCTTTCAGGTGCTCCTGTCGGGAAAGAGATACAGGAGTATCCCCAGGCTGAGGAACAGCTTCTTCCCACGAACTGCTCACACTAACCATCTGAGACTCATATTCACTAAACAATTTTTAAAAATGTATTTATTTGTATATATGAATACTTGTCCTGCATATGTATTGTTTATATGATGTGTGTTTATGTCTGATTGTGTGTCTGTGTGCGTGGCACCGAGGACAGGAGAATGCTGACTTCATTGGGTTGTACTTGTGCAATCAGATGACAATAATCTTAATTTGTAATTAATAGCCATTTTTAGGTACTGAATGAAAAAGTTAATTTCATATTACTGTATTCATATGAAAATTAAATCGCTTCAAGTCACAGGATCCAGCTGCAATGACCATTTCCATTCATATAAACACCTCTTTAAATGTTCTTATGTTATATTTTATATTCTATATAGATATGTTTTATAGGAGATAAAATGTGGCAGGTTTTTTAGTGTAGGTCACATACAAACACTTCAAAACAGATCTCATTTAAAATGCCAGGGCTCTGCTCAAGCCAGACAGTCCAGGCTCTGAATGTCTTTGCACAAACTTTGAAGAGTGCCTATAAGGTCTTCACAAATAGGTGTTAATTGGACATGCTGTGGAGTAATGGATTATTGTTTTGGAAAGCAAAAGATGAACAACTCAGAAGATTAGGTCCAGAGCCACAGTCTGTCTGAGTGCAGTTGGATGCTCTAAGAAGGTCATGTGGTTTTTCTCTGAGTGAGAGAGAGAGAGAGAGAGAATTCAGTTCTACAGTTCAGCAGCAGCAGCTGGGACTGGAACAGGACAAGCTGACAAACTTGTGGAAAAACCCCATTCTGAAGCGTTGTGAATGCTTAGTTCAGCCTGTTCAAAGCCCTTGTGGTCCATACAAGAGGAGAGGACTGGCTGCCTAATATTTCACTTGAAATAAGGGAAACAAAAAGGAACTCTCTGATGACCTGAAAGAAAGAGGTTATCATTTGGAAAACCCTGATGGGGCAAGTTTCTTCAGGAAGACACTGAAGTGGCTGATCAGAAGGAATCAGTTGTGGGTGTCCAATGAACAAATATCTCTCTGAAAACTGACAAAAACCTTCCCAAGCGGTAACCATTTACCTTTCAAGCACCAAAGCCTGATGAAATCCATATTTGTTAAATTCTGTGCGCAGTATAAGAATTGCCTGATACCAGTGATCTTGGAGGAGTGAGAAGTGAGATTGGACTGTGAATTAAAGAACTTTTTTTGAACTTATACACATTACATACACGTGCGCTTAGAATTAGAAGGGGGTTAAGTTAAGTTAATAGTAATAAGCTAAAATTTGATCCTGTTTTCATGTTTAAAGATAATTAAAAGCAACTTTTGTTTAAGAAACCATTTGGTGAATATCTATTGCTGCTGGGTTTTGGGGTCCTCTGGGCTCATAACTTTGGGAACTATGTTTAGTAGGTACCGCAAAATCTGGAAATTCTTTTACATCTCAAGCTGTCATTTCAACCCCTCCATCCCACACTTCTGATCTCTGCATTCCCTCATGATGCATTTGTCCGTGCCAACCTGTCCAGTCCTGGATGGGCCGGGAAAGTACCTGATTTGTGGTGGGCTCATTTCATTATTTGTCGGGAGCATTTGTATGTTCCTGATGCAAAGGCTTGGGTTTCTCAGTGCCATTACAAATTCTTCTCCATTTGAAGCAATCATTGATCAGGCCTTCTTAAGAGTCAGCGGCAATGTTCTAACTTTTAAGGAGTCCTTAAATCTTTTCCTTGGTCCACCTTTTAATCTCCTCCATGACAGAATGTGGAATAAAATGTCAGTTTTGGTTCAATTGCTCCAACTCACAACTGAAACATAAAAGAGAAACACACTTATAAAATTGTAATGACAAGCGTGGACAGGATATGGCAAATTAAGCAAAGTAGTTTTTCAATAGGACAAATTTAATCAGAGCTAATCAATTCAATTATACCCATGGAAAGTGGCAGCAATGTCAGTACTAGTGCGATGCTTCCTTCCTGATGGAATGAGAACATAGATGATGCTTGTTATCTGAAAAGCATGTTAGCTAAAGCTGTAATGTGGACCCTCTGGTCCAAAGGATTCTGCTCACTGAATAACTGTGGCCCTGTGTATTTGTGTTCTGCTCTTTTAAGGACAGAAATAGCCAAGGTTACACTGACTGCCCAAATTCTCAAACTTTCTAAGCTGTTTAACATTCCGATCTTCTTCCTCCCATGAGAAATTAAGATACATCACATTATGTTCTGACAAATACATTGCATAAACTCTGAAGAAGAATTGGCTGTGCTCTCCTGTGCAAAGGCAGTATTACTTCTGAACATTCAGCAAATCCCTCTTCCACTCATATAAATTATGGAGTTGAGGAAAGAATTTGAATAACTACTTGAACACAGGGTCTAATGAAAGAGCATTGGAAGAAGGAAAACTATTCCTCCACATTTGGAAGATTGAAGAATTGAAAACTGTTAAAGAGCTTCAATTCCATCAGTGTACTGGGAAAAGGCTATTTCTGTCCATGATGTAAATAGGACATTTTTTGTAGTTGCTGTTAAAATAATGGTTATGTAACCATTTATAGAGGAAATCTCATCCCCAACATTTGGAGCACTCTGCAGAACCCGTGAAATGAGGATGGTTGGATGATTGCTTCAAGTCTGCCATCCTTTTACTTGAATGTTTGCTCCCAAACACACATTATCCAGACGAGGAGCCCCCAGCATGGTCAATGTTTTTGGTCAGGGCTCTTTTTTGAGATTGGTCTTTTGAGAATGGATCTAAACCAAAATGTCAACTGTTCATTGATCTCTGGGGATGCTGCCTGACCTGCTGAGCCCCTCCAGATTCCAGCACCTACACCCATTCTACCTCAGTGTGTGGTCAATCGCCAAGATTGATTGTTGTTCCCCCACCTACACTGGCTGCAACCTGGAAATAATTCTACATAAATACTACATAACCAGGCCTAATCTTTGGCTTGGCTTCGCGGACGAAGATTTATGGAGGGGGTAAAAAGTCCACGTCAGCTGCAGGCTCATTTGTGGCTGACAAGTCCGATGCGGGACAGGCAGACACGATTGCAGCGGTTGCAAGGGAAAATTGGTTGGTTGGGGTTGGGTGTTGGGTTTTTCCTCCTTTGCCTTTTGTCAGTGAGGTGGGCTCTGCGGTCTTCTTCAAAGGAGGTTGCTGCCCGCCAAACTGTGAGGCGCCAAGATGCACGGTTTGAGGCGTTATCAGCCCACTGGCGGTGGTCAATGTGGCAGGCACCAAGAGATTTCTTTAGGCAGTCCTTGTACCTTTAATTTGGTGCACCTCTGTCACGGTGGCCAGTGGAGAGCTCGCCATATAACACGATCTTGGGAAGGCGACGGTCCTCCATTCTGGAGACGTGACCCATCCAGCGCAGCTGGATCTTCAGCAGCGTGGACTCGATGCTGTCGACCTCTGCCATCTCGAGTACTTCAACGTTAGGGGTGTAAGCGCTCCAATGGATGTTGAGGATGGAGCGGAGACAACGCTGGTGGAAGCGTTCTAGGAGCCGTAGGTGGTGCCGGTAGAGGACCCATGATTCGGAGCCGAACAGGAGTGTGGGTATGACAACGGCTCTGTATACGCTTATCTTTGTGAGGTTTTTCAGTTGGTTGTTTTTCCAGACTCTTTTGTGTAGTCTTCCAAAGGTGCTATTTGCCTTGGCGAGTCTGTTGTCTATCTCATTGTCGATCCTTGCATCTGATGAAATGGTGCAGCCGAGATAGGTAAACTGGTTGACCGTTTTGAGTTTTGTGTGCCCGATGGAGATGTGGGGGGGCTGGTAGTCATGGTGGGGAGCTGGCTGATGGAGGACCTCAGTTTTCTTCAGGCTGACTTCCAGGCCAAACATTTTGGCAGTTTCCGCAAAGCAGGACGTCAAGCGCTGAAGAGCTGGCTCTGAATGGGCAACTAAAGCGGCATCATCTGCAAAGAGTAGTTCACGGACAAGTTTCTCTTGTGTCTTGGTGTGAGCTTGCAGGCGCCTCAGATTGAAGAGACTGCCATCCGTGCGGTACCGGATGTAAACAGCGTCTTCATTGTTGGGGTCTTTCATGGCTTGGTTCAGCATCATGCTGAAGAAGATTGAAAAGAGGGTTGGTGCGAGAACACAGCCTTGCTTCACGCCATTGTTAATGGAGAAGGGTTCAGAGAGCTCATTGCTGTATCTGACCCGACCTTGTTGGTTTTCGTGCAGTTGGATAATCATGTTGAGGAACTTTGGGGGACATCCGATGCGCTCTAGTATTTGCCAAAGCCCTTTCCTGCTCACGGTGTCGAAGGCTTTGGTGAGGTCAACAAAGGTGATGTAGAGTCCTTTGTTTTGTTCTCTGCACTTTTCTTGGAGCTGTCTGAGGGCAAAGACCATGTCAGTGGTTCCTCTGTTTGCGCGAAAGCCGCACTGTGATTCTGGGAGAATATTCTCGGCGACACTAGGTATTATTCTATTTAGTAGAATCCTAGCGAAGATTTTGCCTGCAACCAGGCCTAATAGCCAGCCAAAAAATAACAGAGGATCTTTGTGAATTTCATTGGTATTCACAGCATTCAGAAATAATCAAAACCCTTTAAAACTTTTCAAAAATATTGGAAACTTCATCTTTTGAACACTTTAATAAATGAGGATACACTCAAAGTAATTAAATACAGTTATATTATGTGAATAGATAGGAAATGGCATACAGGAGTCGGCAGATGCTGGAATGTGAAGCCAAACACTATCTACTAGCAGAGCTCAGTTTAACCACTTGTTCTTCTCCCACTGATGCTACTTGACCTGATGATGTCAGATGACTCTTGTGCATCTCTTACAAAGCCATTCCTCCCTGCTGAATGAATGGAGTTGTGGAGCCATTCTACCAGGTTTTGCCATCTTGAGCCATCTTTGGGGTCAATGCTTCTGGTTGCATGGTTAATGAAACCAATGTGGTAATTGCAGACTCTTCCAGAGATTGGACAGGTGTTGGCTGAAAGGCTGGACAGGTGGGTAGTTCACAAGGGGGTACACTCTTTACTCAGTCTTTGAGTCCTCCTGAATACACTTTCTCCACATTAACCTGACCCAGGTTCACTTGGCTGAGTTCTCAGATTAAATGCTAGGAAACTGTACAAACGTGATGCTCTTTTGTTGAACTTCATTGAAAATACTGGAGTCCAATCAGAACAATGCAGGTGAGGAGATCTCAGCATACTTCAGATTTCTATTCTTGCATAAGAAATAATTTGATTGGCCCTGACTACCTAAAAGCGGTACACCACTAGTTACAGAATTTCTGTTTTATATCTTAGATTTCCAGCATCTCCAATGTTTTTGCACAGCCACCTTGTCACTAAACAACACAAAGTTCTCTTAACTCTCAGGCCTGAAACATTGGTTAAATATCTTTACCTCCTATGGATGTTGGGAGACCTGCTGGGCTCCTCCAGCATTTTTGTGTTTTTATTGAAGTATTCTAAAATGTAAGACATTTCTTTCACCTGTTTGAAAGCTTGATCATGTGTGATTTTTATTTAAATTTATAGTTTAGCAGTCTACAGACACAATGCATATTTTCGCAAAAGATTTATAATCTTGTTCTCACCTTTGAAAACACTAATCCATTCAATCCTCACATAAATAGGTCAGTTTATTGCCTCATTATTCACTAACGATTGGAATCAAGCCAGTGCAATCAATGCATATTGAGCCATAATTTTATTGCAAACTTCGACTTCTCAACCATGTATGCATATGTGTGGAGCTCTGATGTAACCCAGGGACCTGTATGTTTCAACAAGTCTTTTTGAAGTACAAATTAATTTGACATTGGTTCAAATGTCCTCACAGTATCATGTCTTAGCTTAACAAATGCAACAGATTCTGTTAATTTTAATTCCAATGATGCAAAACAAATGCAACAAATATTGGGCGCAAAGTGTTAGAAATCTTTACAAATTAGTAATTTTACATGTTTATTTACAATGATCCCAATGTAAAAATTATGGTAACATGGGAATGTCATCCCCAGGGGATCCAGTGGCAGAAGGGTTAAAAGTGTTAATAAATAAATAGAGAACTTGTTGTTTTCTCTGGTAGAGAAATAAATCTGTGAAACAGGATGTTGAAGAAACCGCTGACACTGAAGAACTGGTTAACTGAACATTGTGATTTCCTGAGCGCAATTACTTTTTTTGATGCCAGTCAAAGATTAAAGCCAGGACAATCTGGTCAGACTAACCTAATTCTGGACATTTAATAAAGCAGTTAAAAGAAGAAAGAAATTGCAATCAAGACCTTCCCATGTCACTGTGACCTTCACAAACTTTTTACAGTTGCATGATGCAGTTTAAAAATAAAGACAAAGGGATTGTTTTTGCACTGAGGTGGGCATAGAGAAAGGGGCTTTGTCAGAGAATGGTTATCTGATGTAGGTCACACCCCTTAATTCTTCACAGTCTACAGCCGGGAGCTCTCACTAACATTTTATCAAATAACTTGCATATAACAAACCAAGCAACCTTTTTACACAATTCTTTATAACTTCACATTCCCCTATGATGCTTTCCTCACAGGCCTAAACAGGTCAGTTTATTCACAAACAATTGGAATCAAGCCATTGCAATCTATGCATGCTGAGCCATAATTTTATTGCAAAGTTTGACTGTCAACCATATATGCATATATGCGGAGCTCTGATGTAACCCAGGGACCTGTATGTTTCTTGATCTTTAAATACTCTGTTCCTCAATCGATCAATGATCCTGCTAGTGCTTTGAAGGTGGTGGTGAATTTCATCGTCTGTTATCAAGGAGAGGTTTCTCCACAAATATGAAAAACAATCTGCTTTTCTTGATGACTCTGTTTAGTTAAGCCTGTAGCAATTATCTCTGAGCTATAAAAACAAGACATAGGCACAGGTAATGATGAGGTCAACTGAGGGTTGCAGACAGGTAGAAGGTGGGTTGATGGGTTAAAGATGAGGAATGTGCTCTGATGCAGTTATTTCTGAGAAAAAAATTAACAGAGCTCTTTGTATTTGGAATTGTAGCTCTAATGCAACATAATTTTCAGTTTAATATGTGCACAATAAAGTTTGAAAATGTCACTGGCAACTTTATTGAAATCAATTAAGTTGGACAAGACAATAAGCAAGGCGGTTTAACTATAGATTATGGATCATACCACTGAACAACATGATCACATCAGAGATGTATAAAATATCTTTATTTGTATAATTTTTGTATTTAATATTATTTTTGGATAGTATGAGTTATTGTTTAATTATACTTATAGAATTTGATGTCCTGAATGAAATAAGTTCTGTAATAATTATTTATGGCTATGCTTCTAATTTACCTTGTATAAAGGGTTTTTGTTAAATTCAATAAAAATATTTCAAAAGAAAGAAAAGGCTAATGGGTGCTCTTTTTTGGTGAGGATTTCTAATGTGGAACATCCATTTTCTCAGGTAGCCCCCCCCCACCCCCGCCCGTGGGATAATGGATAACTTCTGCTCTGGTTTTCTGAGGTGGTTAATGAATTCAGCATGGAAAACGTACTCTTCCACAGACTGGGCAGTTGTTCAATGACTTGGTCTGTATGCCACTTACACAGACTTCTGTTTGTTTTTCGTGTAGGAGCAATGTTCTCCATATCATCCCAAATTCCATTTTGAGCAGCTGGAGGCCAGGGAGTCCCTGGATTTGGCAGGGATGTTACATTTCTTCAAGGACGCTTTGAGCTCATCCTTGACTCTTCTCCTCTCTCTCTCTCTCTTGCAATGTCTTCCCATTACATAGTTTGAAAAACAGTGTATATTTTGGAAGTCTGGTGTGAATGATATGGCCTTCCCAATATAGCTGATTGAGTTTAACTAGGTCCTCGGTGATTGGGATATTGCCTTGGCAGATGACACTGATGGATATGCTTGCCCTTTCAGTGAATTTGGAGAATTTTTTAGAGGAAGTGTTTGTGGTACTTTTGCCATGCCAAGAGTGGCCTGATGTAGGTTGTCACACCATGAGTTTTGAACCAGGTCAGAAGTCTTGATTTTAAATACCCTGTTCCTCAATTGACCAATGATCCTGCTAGTTCATTGAAGGTGGTAGTGAATTTCATCATCTGCTGTCAAGGAGAGGTTTGTCTTTGATGGTTTTCTGAGGTCTCTGCAGGGAGAAACATCAGTCACCATATTATCTTAATCAAGCATCAACTGGGACTTTGTCTCTCTTGCATTTGCTCTACCATGGAATGCAAACCAAGATTCTAACATATCAATGAACCCAGAAAGGCTCATGTCAAATAACATTGTCATTGCCTCAATTCTTTTAAAAAAAAATTTTGGTGCAATTTTGATCCTCTTCGGCAACAAACCTCCAGGTAGAGTACAGCTAATCTGCAGAACTAATGGTGAATTGTTCAAACTACATTGACTACCCTCCAGAAGAAAGCTTAACTAAATGGCAATAGTTGCACAGAAGTATTTAGAAGACAGTTGTGATTGAGTAGGTTCAGAGGCCAGAATTTCAAGCCATCATCAAGTCGTTCACTGAAGCAAGCAAAAGGAGTGTTCTTCCTCACATCCACTTTAAGTAGACATAATTTCCTCCAAGAATTCTTGCATGTCATCGTGAAATCCAGTGAAAATTACTCCAGAGCTGCTCAGATGGCTGATCAGTTTGTCTCTTGTGTATTGCCCATTACTGCTCTGCCAACCACATAGAAATGCCAAAGGTTTGATCACTCTAAATGATTGAGGTCTCTGAAATTAGCTGAGGCAGAGAGGGTCCAGGTTAGTGGGGATGAGGTTAAGAGCTAAGAATAAAAATCTTGTTACCATTCTGGCACTGGCTTCTCTTCTCAAGGCTCTCAGTCTTGATGAAATGCTCCAGCCAGAAACATCAACCATTCTTTTTTTTCTCCCCCAGTGATGCTGCTTGTCCAATGTGTAATGTGTGTAGCTTCAGATTCCAAGATCTGCAGTCTCCTGTGCAGATTCTGTTCCTGTTTTTAGAGGAAAATTTGACAGGAAAAGGGAGTTTTTACAAAATGGTGAATATTTAAAATCATCATGGCAAAATTAGGAATCATCTCATTGTCCAATATAGCACAGCGAGCCTATAAACCACATGGAATATAACAGACATTCCTACTTTTGACATACATTTGCAGTTATTAGATTGGATCTCTGAGACAAAGTTAATTATAATCAATCCTTATTGCTAATTCAGTTTATAATGACTATTAACCCTGTTCCAATAAACTGCAGAATGTTATTGTTTTAGCATCTGCTTGAATTAACTGGATCCATCAGCTTCCACTGGATTAAATCCTAACATTAGTGCCACAATGACAACTGTGGTGTAAATGTCTGACTTAAACATGAGAGTCTGTTTAAAATTGTAATCCTTGGTAAGAGAATCTACTAGTTTTTTTCCCTCCCCCAAACACCTTTTAAAATATTTTGACTGATTTAAACTTTGCAAATGTCATATCTCTTCCATGACTTGTCAATTTTAAATTCCCAGTGCCACAAATTGCTGATATTGTCTCTGAGGTGAGAACTTTTGCTGTATAATCAAATTCCATATATTTTTACAAGAGGGTTAGATTGTTTTGGCGATGGGGAAATTTAGAGTGCTCTATAGAATTTACGTTGAGTGATAGATTTCCTCATACAAAACTTATGCATCCTTCTTCTCCAGGTGGGACTCAACCTGCTATAGTGATTTTTTAGTTCATAATGATCTCCACATGAATTCAACAATGAACTTGTGGCTCCCTGAAAACTGCTAGTGCATTGAAGGTGGTAGTGAATTTCATCATCTGCTGTCAAGGAGAGGTTTGTCTTTGATGGTTTTCTGAGGTCAGGCCACTCTTGGCATACCAAAAGTACCACAAACACAGTAGAATGACTTAAAGTTTATTTGAATTACATGTTCTTGGCTAAAGTCACCCAAGTCTGTCTCCAGAACAGCTAAAATGCTTTTTGTAAATCTGATGTTGGGTAGATATATAACTACATTGCAGAAATGCTGGAGGAATTTAGCTGATCTCGTAGCACCGGAGCCCTTACTCAAGGTATGAGTGAGGCCCAAAACATTGGTAATAAATATTTATCTCCTTTGGACAACTGTAAGACCGTCTGAGTTCCTCCACCATTTCTGTGTTTAGACTACAATCACAGCATCTGCAGACTTTTATGTTTCACCTCAGGTTTATAACTAAAGTCAAATGAAGCCCAGAAATTCCTAACTGCCCAGCACTTTTTTCCCCCCACAATTGTGTTTTGAGTAGATTTGGAGTAAGAAGGTGTTGGGGGTGGGGTGGGGTGGTGGTGGGGGGGGGGGGGGGGGTGGTGGGGAAGAGAGGACATATGAGATGCTAGCTTTTATTAGCAGGGAAAAGAATATAAGAACAAGGTCATGGTGCAACTTTATAAAGTGTTGCTGAGGCCACAGCTGGAATACGGTGTACAGTTCTAGTCGCCTCAATCAGGGGTGCAATGGTGCTGTAGTTCTCCAGAGCACCTCTGGGGGCTGCTTCAGGCACCTCATAGGGTGGGTCTGGCACTACAAATTAACAATACAATAAGAATGTGATTGGCCTGAAAAGGGAGTAGAGGAAATTGACCAGGATATTGCCTGGGTAAGAATGCTTCACGTGAGGAGAAGCTGGATGGGCTGGATTTGCTTTCTTTCAAGCTGAGTGGGAACATAATTCTGTTCATAATTATGATGGGCATGGAATAAGTGGATTGTGAAAAACTTTTCACCATTACAGAGAAGTTTATAAATTCAGAAGATATAGGTTTAAAGGGAAGAGTAAAAGAATTAGAGAGGATCTTATTTTGCTTGGAACAATACTGCTATTTGCAGTTTGTTACCCAAGAAGGTGGTGAAGATGGGTGCATATGTCAAGGATGAAAAGGAATGAGAAGATTTCCAGAAGACATTTGATAAGATGCCATAAGAGAGATTATAGTGGAAAATAAAGTCTAATGATGTAGAATGTAACAAATTGAGATAGAAGATAGGCTGATAGATTCCAGCACTTCTTGTATAAAAGTCTATATTTGCCAGATTTTCTGGGGCTAGGATGCCAATCCCATGGGTGCCATAACTCCATTAATATTAATGCAACAAAATTGAAGAGCAGGAAGATTCCGCCAGTCAAGTAACATCTGTGAAAAGAGAAATCAGTCAATGTTTTGGGTAAATGACCTTTCCTCATGGCTTCAATCCACAGATCTTCAAGAACTTCTGCTTTAGGTTCAGATTCCACAATTTTTTTTTAGTTTTTAATGAACGTTGACAGACTATTTGACACTCATGGAACTTAAAGCTAAGATAATTTACACAATATCCAAAGATATAGATTTTTCTCAGGAGAGATTGGGGATAATATTTTAGGATCAGCTGATTTAATTTTTTCCCCTGCTTTCCTTTCTGGCACATCTTCCAATATTGCAGATACCTTTGGTGAATATTGGTGAAGAATTAGATCTGGGGTGATTAGGCAAAGTTTCTTATTACCAAACACCTTAGCAAGTGTGAGAAGTTAATTTAAGGAGCAAAAACCTGTCATTATCTTATATAAATTATTTTCATCAGATAATGGACTCCACTTTTCATTACTTCCTGCTGGAATAATAATGGAAACATTTTATCTTTAGTTTAAGTATAACCTGTGCTATCTTCAGATTGAAACTACTTAACTCAGAATTAGCAACAATCATAAACTGTTGCAGGGGAAATACAATTCTGAAGGAGGTAATACTCCACACAGACTTATAATAAGTGCTTTTAGAATACTGGCTCTTCAAGTCAATTAACAAGTCTTTTAACTATATATGGAGGAAGGTCAAAACTTGTTAGATGTAGAAGGTTGACTTGTACATGGCTGCACTGTCTCTAGAGGCATTAGACGCCTTTTACTTTCAATAATAAAAATACTTAACCATTTGGATACAAAAATAAGTAAGCTCCACTTTCAAAATGAACTTCTCTTAATTCTGACAATGGTTTAAAAAGAAGCAATGTGCAGACCAATGCCTTACCTTTACGTGGCGGGGCAGCCTGCCATAATGGCGCCGTCGGGGGTTTCCCCTTCTTCTCAGCACAGGGCTCAGAAGCCCGTGCTGGCGGACCATGTGATGCCCGGGTGACGTCAGCGCCCCCCAGCGCGGTCCTCAGCCAGGTCTGGGCTGGGAGTATAAGTCCAGCCCAGCACCCTGCAATAAATCAGTTCTGCTCACTGAGCTCAACCCGTCTGGTTGTGTGTTCTTTCAGTAGCAGTGCAGCTGCTGCCACAGAATCATGTTAAATTTAAAATCTTAAAATAAAGTCAAGAAACTACAATCTTTTTCTGTTCTAGTTGTCTGTTCTGATTGTTCAACAGCCTATTAAAATGGCAAGGTCTGAACAGACTGATTAGAAAGGTTGTAAAGTGTGCGTTTACTCCTGTAATTAACTTACAGCTGTCCATGATATTTTATAGATACACAAAGTTTATTTTTAAACTAGTTTCTGATCTTCTGAACTTCGGAAATTAAATTAACTTTAGAAATTAAAAAGTGTGCAGAATAAAGCAACGTTGAAACAATTGCCTGAAGTTATGCATCTTTATCAGTGCTCTACCATCTTTGGAATTGTATCGCTAATCAGCACAGAAACAGGCACTTCTGCCCATGATGTCAATGCTGTTCATCAAGTGCCCATCCATACTAATACCATTTGCCTGCACTTGGTCTGTGCTTCCAAACTAATTATATTGTGAGCTTGATTCAACCACTAGCTGACTGTATTGATAAAGTGTTGCATTAATCTTAAAAAAAAAGTACATTATTTTGACCTTTTCTCAAATTGACCAAACAAGATCAATGCCGAGTTTAACTGTGCAGAATGCCTCCGATGTTGAAAAGGATACAGGACTCTGTGAGGCATACAGGTAGGAATGTTGCTTTTTTTCCAAGTGTTAAAACCCCAGAAATTGCAGAAATTCAAGTTTAGCTAAGAAGATCCATAGTTGTAAGATCCTGGAAAATAACATTGGAAGAAGAACCCTGCATTCTTAGCCTTAAGTCAATACTAGGTAGTGCAGGGAGGGTAGAAAATATTTGAAACAGAAAATAAATCTGATGAACAAGAATAGAGTTTGGGAAATGTGTACAAAAAACATTGGATAAAGTCACATTCATGGCTCTTGGCAACAATAGTAAAGGTAAAGGTTCCATTATTGTCACATAATAAATACTACATTTAGAATGTAACGAACATGAAATTCTTTGACTCTTGTATACCGTAAGGCAGAGAGTCATTACTTTGTCCAACGCCCCACACAGAAACTTACAGCACATGGTGTTCCTAGCTGGCCTCCCATCCAAATATTGACCAGTCCTGACCCTACTTAGCTTCTGAGATCAGACAATCTCAGGTGTATTCAGGCTATTAGGTGTCATTCATGATATTAGGTGCTGTCAGTGGGAGGTGTACCTTCAGAAGGGCACAAAATTCAGCAAAATTTATGCAGATAACATGAGATGGTTACAAAAATTGGTGGCAGTGGAGGGATAGCTGAGGGCTTGATTGCAGAGATTAAATCTGGAGGAAAAATTGAACCAACCAATCAGCATACTTTTTCAAAGAGTCACTATCCATGTCAAGAGGCTACAATGGATAAGGGAATTTAAAGACAAGTTATCAGTGGAAACACGGCCTGAAGCGCAGTTACTTACTCAGAATGGTGGTTCTGCTGTGCTAGTGGAGTCTTCAATGGAGGCATCAACCTTCAGAGTTGTCCTCTGTCAGGGCTGCCCCATTGAAATGAATGGAAGGAATTGGCTGCTGCAAGAAAGGTAAAGGTGCCTGTCTGTTTTAACTGTGAATTTAAATGTTTTTAAAATGAAGTGTCATAAACATTGGGTGTGGAGGAAAAGGCCTTTTGTCCCATTGAGGCCCCGCTGAACGTCAAGCATCCATTTACTCTCGTCCTACAGTGATTGTAAGCAGAATTCAGTGCTGATGTAAAGGATGCAATGTCGTAGCTTGCATCAGAGATGTCACGACTGAACTCCAATCCACAATCTTCTTGGTGTTTGCTGTGTGGGCCACCAATCAGTGTCAGAGTTTGGTTCAACTAGACATGCAATAACTAGAGCCCCTTGATGTCACACACTGTGAAATATAGCCTCTGGTTTTTCTCCAAGCTCAATCAAAGCTATAATGATAGCAGGAGCTCCAAAGTGATATCTAATATCTTTGGTTTAGTTAAGAATAGGCTGCTGGGGGGCCACATTTGGAGGAGACCTGCTTTCTGTCCATTTTGTCAGATAGTTGTCATGAATAGGCAAGGGTACAACCATTCTGGAACATGTCCTGTTCTAACTGATCTCTTTTTATAACTTTTTACTGTTTTTTATTGATGTACTATGACGAACTGGACTCCACACAAAACAAACTTTCTATCTGTATCTTAGTACAATTGATAGTGAACTTGAACTGAACATGTCTTCCACTGTCCGGCTAAGATTTGCCTCACGTCTTGCTGGGTCCTGTTCATAGTGAATTGAAAAGGGGGAAAATTTGCTACTGATATGTTGAAGTTTTCAGGAATAGGTCATGATCGATTATTTACTTGGCCCTTTCAACTGAGGACTTGTTGCCTTTTACACTTTGTTATGATAAATATATACAAACCTCTAGAACAGGGGCAGGCAACCTTTTTTCAAAAATAACTCACACCTTATTCCATATGCTCTGTGAATAGTATTGCTTAAGGTGATATGTGGATGGAAATAAAAAGGTTTGAAAACCACTATTTTAATTGTACCTAACTGACTCGTTATGTGCATGGTTTCAGAACTCCAAAGGAAATGGGCCAATGACAGTTTTTCTCAAGCAAGATATTTCATTAACAATTAGGTCTAGAGCAGTGGTTCTCAACCTTCCCTTCCGACTCACATACCACCTTAAGCAATCTCTTACTAATCACAGAGCACCGATGACATAGGGATTACTTAAGGTGGAATGTGAGTTCAAGAAAAAGGACGCCCACATCTGCTCTAGAAGCTACTTATTAAATCTGGGGTTACGTGTACCCTGACCCTACATCACATTATCCTCCCTATTAACTTTAGTGTTTCCCTTCAGCATTCAAATTCTTTCTCTCTCTCTCTCTCTCTCTCTCTCTCTTAAAATCTATATCTTGGAACAAGCTTTTAGTCAAACCTCTTAACATCTTCTTTGGCTCAATGTCAATTTTTGTCTTATTATGTTTCTGTGAAACATCTTGGGACGATTTTGTACATTAAAGGCACTACATAAATGCCAGTTGTTATTCCATTGTCTGCCATTTTAATTGAAGCATTACCCCATTTAAAATAGATGGGTTAACATCTTTTCAAAGAAGCAGACAGGAACATCTTTCAAACATGTTAAGTGTTCATCTGCTATTATTGCCAAAAGTAATTTCCAGGTTTACATGTCCTATTACAAGGAGAGATGGAGGGAGAGAGGTCCAATTAGTGGCTTTTATTGGCAACGGCAATCATTACATGAGTGAATTGAAGGTCCACCACACTAACTTCAGGTCATTTTAAAATCTTTCACTAGCGCCAGCATCTGAAGAATTTAATTTAATGTTCATTGAAGCACAAGGTCTAAGATTGGGTCAAAATAAAACAAAAACCTCAAACACATCTACAGTATTTTCTTTCTACATGAAGTGTATTTGGATATCTTTACTGGGTCATCCATGATGATTGCACCCAAGTAATTCAATTAGGATTTAAACAAAATTATGTTGCTTATTAGCCCTTTCTTTTTCATTGGGCCAAATCACATTAACACTAAAACAGCATTCGAATCAACTCCCCAGCGTGGATAAGGTTTGACGTTAAAAGCATTCCAAAAGACGTTAAACTTCAAGAACACCTATTATACACAACGTGTTAATACTGCAGCATTTTCATTCAATATATCAGTCAGAGTTGAGGCTCATTTTCTTTACTCTTTCCAACATCCTGAGGCAAAGTCTGCTCTTTTATTCCTAAGCCCAAGATACATCAGAGAACAAGGTGGCAATGCAAATGATTGGTTTAATCAAGGGAATAGGATACAATATTAAAACTTTGCTGTCGAATTTTCACTGTCATAGCACTTTTCCCCGGCCATTTTGTTAAATTGAGCATGCTCTATGTCATTTACTATTTGGATGTTTATTGACAAGATCTAGGGTAGTAGAGGACCTCTGTAAACTTAGTATCCAGCTGTGCCATTTTGACAGTTGAAGCTGGAAATCAAACGGCCTTTTTAAATTGAATTGGGAATGTCTCAACATTTAAAATCACTCTGTCCCAAAGGCACAGGCAGTCATGGACACTGATAAACATATATAACACATTAAAAAGTTTAAAAACCATTTACTTGCATTTCATCTTGTAGCTTTTTCCTCCTATTCATTTTAATGAGCCATTGTACCTGCACCAGGCTATGATGTACTGAGCTCAGCAAACCAACTTCCTGGCTCTCAAGCCAGGAAATCTACTGAAGTGTTTTCTGCCTTTTGGTTTGTGAGGAGTCCTGCTGAATGGAAGATTATACCAAAGACTGGAGAAACACAGGAGACTACAGATTCTGAAATCCGAGGCTAAATATATGTTGGCGGAACAGCAGTTGAGCAGCATGAGTGGGAGGAAAAAGAATGGCTGACATTTTGGGCCAGAGCTCCAGACCGAATGTCGATCATTACTTTCCTCCCACTGCTGCTGTTTGATCCATTGAGTTCTTCCATCAGATTGTGTTTAAGCCTAAATCTGGATTACATGCTTATCCTCCAGTATATCTACATGTATCTCAGTGGATGATTTGCCTCCAAATAAACTTGCTCCGTTTGACACCATCAATCTTAATGAGAGAGTCTGGTTATCCTTCAGCATATTTGTTGCAGTATTAATAGGTTGTCTGTAATATACTTGATGTTTAATCTCACTTGGAATACTTTTTAAACACGAGGAAAAATTCAAGTACTCATTTGTGTTTGTTTTTTTAAGTAAATCCATCATCTACATTTTTTGTGTAATTGAGAGTAATTTTTTTTTGTAATGGGTGTAAGCAAGTTATTAGCCTGACAAATTACTGAAATTAAAATAGCATGCAATGTCTTTTGTCCACATTTGTAGATTAAGAAAACACATCTGTTAATTGAGTGATATTTGCTGACGGGCTCAGCAGGTTTCAGCATAAACCAATTGAATCACAGCTTCATAAACATTTCAGATTATTAAAGGACAAATCGGTGAACTGACTGCCTTGGCTGCAGCAAGTTTCATAGGAATGCGTATCTCGACAGCTCAAATAACTGTTAATGACCAGATATTAGTGCTTTTACTACCTGTTCATTATTTTATCCTCAGTGAAGGATTGCCACATATCTAACAAAATCGCTGACATCGAGCACTCAGCCACGGATTCATGTATTCACTTACATTAAGGCATTATATTCAGTTTACAAGAGAAGTAATATTTACTTATCAGGGAATATGAACTCAACAATAATTCACACTAAAATGTATACTGCTAAGTATTTGTTCACAACAAAATTGAATAAACTTATCATAAATGCACTTAAAGATAAAGCACACTTCCAACAGTTTAGTCAATACAGGGAACAGTCTGATAGTATAATGTTTCAACCCTTAATTCATTTTTGTTTTTTTCATATAAACTAATTTAATTATTCTTGCACAATGTCCACATGTTGAAATAATGTAGATGATGCGCACAGAAGTAAAATGGTGTCAGATATTAAACTGGTCTCTATTGTCAGCAGTATCCTTTGGTATGAAACCATATATGTTAAGTAGCAGTCATTAAGACAGAAGAGTATGTAGTAACAAATTCATCTATTGGTAATTAGATGAATAGCTGCTAATTTGCAGCTTATATTGTTCCAGAAGTTAATTTGTCCCTGGACACTTGAAAGCGACTATCTGAATAATCAATGAATTAAAAGAGATCAATTACCTACCCTCTGTTCTTTGAAAGGGGCTGGCCCTAAATATTTACATATCTTTGCTCTTTCAAATGTAGCCCAGGTTTCTACTTGTTTCTTCGCTTTAGATTCCCGTATTCTGAGCTATTCTTTACACTTTCTTCCAATATTATTGGGCTGAAAGTTTGACCTCTTCCTGTCAGTAATTTATTCAGCCATGGTCATAATTACCAACTCAATGCCAAACAGTTACTTGTCAGCTGTCAACAGCCTATTAAAATACATGATCACTTCAGAGGTGACAAGTGGTAGGTGCTGCATGGTATTTGTGGTAAACCACTGCTATGCTATGATTGGCTGCTGCCGGCTGGACATGCCTCCCAAGACCGATCCTCCCCATAGCCCTTTGCAAGCTCCCCATTTCACTCTTCTTTGATCAGTCAATGAGGTTGATGGCTGTTCCAATCTATAGGTAGTAAAAGCCTATCAGTTTCACACTTCCATTTTTTGTGATTATTGATGCTGCATCAGTATTGAAGATTACTTTGTACAGTGACATACTGATCTAGTAGAGGGAGCCTAATTGAATTAATTATTCCCTTCAATAAATTCCTGGCTGAATTGATGAAGGGAATACAATATGGCTGCCCAAGAACCAACACCAATACCTTGTAACAGGCTTTTCTCTCGTTTTAATGAAGACCTTATGTACCAACACTGGAAAAACTATAAGTTCACCAAAAATCAAAGTTAGTTAGGCAGTGTATTACAAAACTGTTTCATTGTTGTTCTTAAATAACATATGGATGGTTCATCATTTGCATTTTGATTGAAATGTTTTAGGTTAATGCAAGAGTCACAAAAATGGGCAGCATGGTTAGCATAGCAGTTAGTGCAATGCTGTTACACTTCCAACATCCCAGGTTCGAATCTAGCACTGTCTGCAAGGAGTTCGTATGCTGTCCCCATGTTTGTATGGGTTTTCCTGGGTGCTCTGGTTTTTTTCCACCCTTCAACTGGGGATTGTAGGTCAACTGGGTGCAATTGGGCTTGATGGCTCATGGGTGGGAAGGGCCTGTTACCATGGTCTATGTATGCCAAAATTTTGCTTTGCTTTTTCCATTCAAATTTTGAGAACGCAGAGCTGAATTCTAATGTGTGCGCAATTGTTTGCTTCTCCTTTTATATTCCAAAAAGGGCTTTAATGAAAACTCATGGAAGAGGAGAACCTGCTGCAATAGCGTGACTTTCGAAATCACTTTGCCAACTTGCTCCAAGGGGGGTTTTAAAGTATTGTGTTATTTCCGCTCCAAGAGGACTCAAGCCTGCCCATTGCAATTAAACTCAACTACCATTTTGGTTTCAAAACTTAGTGGAACTCATCCATAGGCGCCTGGGGTAGTTGGGGAAAACATGCTTTCTGCTCTGATGTCTCTGTTTGATTTCAGCTGGGGCAGATTGGACGAAAATCTGTTTCCTTTAACAGATGTAGGAGGCCTCGCTGAAAGGGTTGACAGTCTCCAATAATTTCCTGATAGAAAATGGTCCTCAGATAAAAGAGTCCAACAAAAATTCCCATTATATTAAGATTACAATGATGAAAAGCAGAAAAGTGGTGAACTGTCAGATGTCACACAGGTATATTGGAAAGTATTTTTTTCTGAGATTATGAGTTGACTGTGCAGGCAGAGCAAAGCAAAGGGAACTTTGCTAACTCCATGTTACACATTTGGAAGATTTTGATGCTGATGCTGGGAAGAAAGATTTTAATGCTTTAGCATGAATTTTGTCTCAAAAAAAGAAATAAAATCTCTTCCAATAATGTTAATGAGAAGTTGGATGATGGTTAAGTACTTCAAACTTTCATATACAGTTATAATTTGATTAAAACGATCATTTTGAGAAAATTTGAATCTATTAAAGGTCAACTAAATAATATTCTACTTATGATCCTTAACGGTTTGGAGGCCATGCATTACTCTGAGGTAAACTTTTTATAAACCATAGCTCCCTGACATACATCTTACATCCATCCACTTACTATAAACATTTGCATTGATCAAGCATTCCCTAACTGGAACTGACTGCATCCATTATAAGGGTCAAAGTATTTGACTGCTCAGTTTGGATCACAGAACAATTGGTTACACATTTCCTGTAAACTAGCATAGATCAACAAACCCAGGATCCCACAGTATTGATTGTTAAGAAATAATAGAACCCTTTCAGACCGTCACCTTTGGCATTCTATAAACTTGGTGTTTGCTCATAATCAGTAAGAATGCAAGTATTTCACCTTCAGTGCAGGTTTAGGCTTTGTATTGGATAGATGTCAATATGGCAATGCTAGTCATTGCTGTAAATGATCTGAACATGCCTTGTCTTGGTAAGAACCATTCTACTTATCTGTTAAAACAAAGTTGTAACACAATATTGCGACAATACCGAGCAAACTGCTGGAGGAACTCAGCAGGTTAGGTAGAATCCATGGGTAGAAATGGTCAGTCAATGTACATGAAGATTAAAGTGGGAAGGGGAGATATCGACTATCTGAAGGGGTGGCAAAAGCTAGGAAGGGGCTCTATTGTAAAAATACTGATTTAAATTGTACAGCCATCTCTATGGATAATTTTTTTTCCCACACAGTCACAGGTTAGGTGAGACAAGAAGTAGAGGTCATGGGTTAAGAGTGAAAGGTGAGATGTTTATGGGTAGCATTAGGAGAAACCATGAAGAGAGGGGTAAGAGTGTGGAACGAGATGCCAGCTGAACTAGTAAATGTGGGCTCAATTTTGACATTTAAGAAAAATTTGAATAGGTATGTGGATGTGAAGGGCATGAAGGGCTATGGTCCAAATGTAGGTCAATAGGAGCAGGCAGAATAATATTTTGGCATGGACTAGATGGACCAAAGAGCCAGTTTCTGTGCTGTAGTATTCTATGAAATAGTTCTTTCTTTGGCTTGGCTTCGCGGACGAAGATTTATGGAGGGGGTAAAAAGTCCACGTCAGCTGCAGGCTTTCGGCTCCGAATCATGGGTCCTCTACCGGCACCACCTAAGGCTCCTAGAACGCTTCCACCAGCGTTGTCTCCGCTCCATCCTCAACATCCATTGGAGCGCTTACATCCCTAACGTCGAAGTACTCGAGATGGCAGAGGTCGGCAGCATCGAGTCCACGCTGCTGAAGATCCAGCTGCGCTGGATGGGTCACGTCTCCAGAATGGAGGACCATCGCCTTCCCAAGATGAAATAGTTTAAAGTAAGGTGAAATATACAAGTATACAACAAGTGTTAGATCAGTGGTTCTCAACCTTTTTCTTTCCACTCACATACCACTTTAAGTATTCCCTATGCTATAGGTGCTCTATAATTAGTAAGGGATTGTTTAAAATGGTATCTGGGTGGAAAGAAAAAATTTGAAAGCCATTGTTTCAATCATACCTAATTGATTTGTTATGCGCATGTTTTCATAACTCCAAAGGAAATGGGCCAATGACAATTTTTCTCAAGCAAAATATTTCAGTAACAATTGGGTCTAGAGCAGTGATTCTCAACCTTCCCTTCCCACTCACATACCACCTTAAACAATCCCTTACTAATCACAGAGCACCTGATGGCATAGGGATTCCTTAAAGTGGGATGTGAGTGGAAAGAAAAAGGTTGAGAATCACTAGGTTAGATGTAGCAATAGGTGTATGAAAGTAAAGTGGTTATGGATAAATAATCCAGAGCCCCTGGACTAATAAATCAGAGAATGAGAATTCATATTCCTCTGTGATATTTTTATAATCTTTATGATGTCAAAAAGTCAAAACGTTTTGAAACATGAACATTCAGACATGGGAAGGAAGAGGTTAAATTGAAAAGAATGAGAAAGAACAGATGATAAAGTAGATATAATTACCCTAGAACAATTGATATCAGCAGCTTTTAAACTTGTTTCTTGCAGTTCATAAGTAAGTGCAGCTGAGACTGGTGACAGCACTCACCATTTAAGGCAATTAACAAACGTATAACCAAATCACAGATAAGGTAAGAGATTTGAATGTATAGCAATGATTGAAATGAAGTGATGGTGTTATCTGAAGAAGTTGAAACTAAGCTTGGGTGTATCTTAGATATTCCACTGTAACATTATCTTTTACCCAAAAGATTTCACTAAAATGAAAGAGATTTACTTTTGAGATTTTGTGTAATGTTACACCTGTTTTATTATATGATAATAAAAGAATCTTCAATGGTTTTAATCTGCCTAATATAGCTGACAGAGTTAGGTTTCACTTAATTTTGTACTCAACGAGCTATGAGTTTGGCCAATGGCGAGGAATGGAACTTCCTCTAACTTTTATCCATGTCTTCACTTAGATTAAGTGTACAATGGCGTGAAGCAAGGCTGTGTTCTCGCACCAACCCTCTTTTCAATCTTCTTCAGCATGATGCTGAACCAAGCCATGAAAGACCCCAACAATGAAGACGCTGTTTACATCCGGTACCGCACGGATGGCAGTCTCTTCAATCTGAGGCGCCTGCAAGCTCACACCAAGACACAAGAGAAACTTGTCCGTGAAGTACTCTTTGCAGACGATGCCGCTTTAGTTGCCCATTCAGAGCCAGGTCTTCAGCGCTTGACGTCCTGCTTTGCGGAAACTGCCAAAATGTTTGGCCTGGAAGTCAGCCTGAAGAAAACTGAGGTCCTCCATCAGCCAGCTCCCCACCATGACTACCAGCCCCCCCACATCTCCATCGGGCACACAAAACTCAAAACGGTCAACCAGTTTACCTATCTCGGCTGCACCATTTCATCAGATGCAAGGATCGACAATGAGATAGACAACAGACTCGCCAAGGCAAATAGCGCCTTTGGAAGACTACACAAAAGAGTCTGGAAAAACAACCAACTGAAAAACCTCACAAAGATAAGCGTATACAGAGCCGTTGTCATACCCACACTCCTGTTCGGCTCCGAATCATGGGTCCTCTACCGGCACCACCTACGGCTCCTAGAACGCTTCCACCAGCGTTGTCTCCGCTCCATCCTCAACATCCATTGGAGCGCTTTCATCCCTAACGTTGAAGTACTCGAGATGGCAGAGGTCGACAGCATCGAGTCCACGCTGCTGAAGATCCAGCTGCGCTGGATGGGTCACGTCTCCAGAATGGAGGACCATCGCCTTCCCAAGATCGTGTTATATGGCGAGCTCTCCACTGGCCACCGTGACAGAGGTGCACCAAAGAAAAGGTACAAGGACTGCCTAAAGAAATCTCTTGGTGCCTGCCCCATTGACCACCGCCAGTGGGCTGATAACGCCTCAAACCGTGCATCTTGGCGCCTCACAGTTTGGCGGGCAGCAACCTCCTTTGAAGAAGACCGCAGAGCCCACCTCACTGACAAAAGGCAAAGGAGGAAAAACCCAACACCCAACCCCAACCAACCAATTTTCCCCTGCAACCGCTGCAATCGTGTCTGCCTGTCCCACATCGGACTTGTCAGCCACAAATGAGCCTGCAGCTGACGTGGACTTTTTACCCCCTCCATAAATCTTCGTCCGCGAAGCCAAGCCAAAGAGAAAGAGACAATGGAATGGATGCAAAATCTATTATTGTTGCTCCACACTAACTTCATACCTCAGCCTGTTTGGCAGGTGGAGCACACACACTCTCTCACTCTGGACATTTTTTCTATGTTCATATTCTCTTCTTTAAACCTATGCATGATGGGCTGTGTTGCGGAAAGGGGATCAGATTAATAGACGTGGAGAAGGATAGAAGGGAAAAGGTTTGAGAGACGGGGTGGGAGATAAAGGCTAAAGAGAGCTGATATAAAGTCAATTTCTGACTAAAGTGGCAACATTGGCAGTGAAGAAGGAAGGCATTCATGCTGATTGGGGACAGACGTTCTCTGAACAGAAAGAAAAGGCAGACTTCAGACCCTGCAAGGTCATGGCATGGAATCGGTGAAGGGAGATGGCTGTATTAGTGAGTGTCAATGCACTGAATTCCATAATAAAAGAGTTATTACCTAACAGGGCAGCTGACCTTTATTACCCTATTTCTCCCGTGCAATACAGTTTAAAGAGCCAACACTTGAACCACATTGTTTGGACCTCACTGAGTTCTCTGACCTCTTTAAATAAAAACTTTAGATGCAGAAGCAGATCCATGTGAACTACTGTTTGCCGGCTTTCTCATTCAATAAAGTCATGGCTGATTTTTAAAAAAAATTCAGTGCCACTTCCTCCACTGGTTTCCTTAAAATCAGAACATCGCTAAGCTCTTTGCTGAAAACATTCAGTGACTAAACCTTTATGGCTCTCTGAAGGTGGAGAGGTCCAAAGCTGCACAATTTGCTAAGTGAAGGAATATCTCCACCGTAATCCCACTTACATAGAGAACACATATTTTTAAATTAAATTTTATTTACAGCACGGTAGAAGCCATTGAAACACATGCTGCCCTAATTACATCCAAATTAACCGACTGACCCGATATGTTTTTGATGGTAGGAGGAAACACGAGCACCTGGAGGATACGCATGTGGACACAGGGAGCACGTACAAAGAGAGTCTGGATTCTAACCCATGATGCAGGTCCAGTAATAGTGTCGCACTAACCACTAGTCTAACCATGCTGCCCAAATATAATCCCTGATTCTAGTTAGCCTGGCCAAAGGGAATCACTGTATATATTCTGTAAAGTCCCTGGTTCTAGTTAGCCTAGCCAAAGGGAATCACTGTATATATCCTGTAAAGTCCCTGGTTCTAGTTAGCCTAGCCAAAGGGAATCACTGTAGATATCCTGTAAAGTCCCTGGTTCTAGTTAGCCTAGCCAAAGGGAATCACTGTAGATATCCTGTAAAGTCCCTGGTTCTAGTTAGCCTAGCCAAAGGGAATCACTGTAGATATCCTGTAAAGTCCCTGGTTCTAGTTAGCCTAGCCAAAGGGAATCACTGTAGATATCCTGTAAAGTCCCTGGTTCTAGTTAGCCTAGCCAAAGGGAATCACTGTAGATATCCTATAAAGTCCCATAAGAATTTCATTCATTTCTGAATGAGATCACCTCTCATTTTTTTCAACCCCAGAGAGTATTTATACCATGAGTGCACCTTCTCAAGATAGTTCTGCGGAATCTTTTCTGCATTCTATCACAAACGTGTCCTACTTTAGGTGGAAAAATTGGCTTGCATTCTACCTGACTTCTATGTGAATAGATCAAGAAGTCTCCACACATACTCATTTGTAATAAAGGCCAATGTGTCATTTGTCTTCCTAATTTTTACACCTTTAACTATCAATGGTGTGCATAACATAGGTCACTCTGAACTCTAATCATTTCATTCTCTTTCCTTATCAACATTTCTCCATCTCCAATGTGCCCTGAAATATAGTTTTAGATAGGATTGAAAATGTTTTGCATAGAGGTCAAGGTCACAAAAACTCTGTTTCTTTGACTCAGGGCCTCTCTAGGCTGTGCAGCTGTTGATCTCAGCCACATCCAACTATCACTGCTATTTTGAAGGGTACCTAATCTCTACCCTACTCATATTGAAGGAGAAAATAAACCTTTTCACTGCACCTCAGTACACGTGACAATAAGCTTGAAGAGCAGTTAGCGTGGATCAGGATATTAAGATGCATTTTCATAGAACACTACAGCCCTTGATGTTGTGACGACCTATATATTCCTTTTAAAAATCTATTAAACCCTCCCTACCCTGTAACCCTCTATTTTTCTTCCATCCGTGGGCCTGTCCAGGAGTCTCTTAAATGCTCCTAATGTTTCACCCTCCAGCACCATCCCTGACAAGGCATTCCAGGCCTCCACAACTCTCTGTGTACCCCTGATGTCTCCCCTAAACTTCCCTCCCTTCACTTTGTACTCATGTCCTCTGGTGTTTTCCATTCCTGCCCTGGAAAACAGGTACTGGGTGTCCACCCTATGCCTCTCATAATCTTGTAGACCTCTCATAAGTCCCCTCTCATCCTTCTAGGCACCAAAGAAAAAAGTTCCAGCTCTGCAAACTTTGCCTCATATGATTTATTTTCCAGTCTTGGTAAATCTCCTCTGCACTCTCTCCATAGCTTCCACATCCTCCCTGTCATGAGGTGACCAAAACTAAACATAATACCCGAAGTGTGGTCTCACCAGAGATTTGTAGAATTGCAATCTGATTTCTCTACAAGTCAGGTTCAGGCATTTCCTGAAGTACAGGCATTCATGGATTGCACTCATGGGACTCCTGTGACAGCTATCTGCTCGGAGTGCCTGATTGCAGCTCTTGTAAACCTCGATGGGCTTTATGCAGAGTGAACATGGATCCTGTGGATGCCATTCTCCAACAGGTTGTCGAATTCCCTCTAACCTCCTGGGATTACTCTCTCCGACCATCGGTTGTTGCACTCATTCATTGCACTTTATTGGAGCTGGAAGAGTGCTGCAAGAAGAATCATATGCCACCAGCTGCAAGAGCTTGCAATGGAGCAGGCTTTCCCAAACTTTTTAATTTTCACTCACATACCACCTTAGGTAATCCCTATGCCATAGTTGCTCTGCGATTAATAAGGGATAACTTAAGGTGGTATGTGAATGGGAGAAAAGAAGGTTGAGAACCACTGCTCTAGACCCAATTGTTACTGTAATAATTTGCTTGAGAAGAATTGTTATTTCCTTTGGAGATATGAAACTGTGCCCATAGTGAGTCAATTAGGTATAGTGGCTTTCAACCTTTTTCTTTCCACTCACATGCCACCTTAACTAATCCTTTACTAATCACAGAGCACCTATGGCATTGGGAATACTTAAGATGGAAAGAAAAAGTTTGGACATGTAATCTAACACTCAGTGGTGTTGGCAAGGATACATCACAGTGTTCTTTTGTGAACCTGGAAATGGAGCATATCAATCCCTGTGATTTTCATGAACAAAATTAGAATCACTCGCAATGCTCATCTTCACCCCTTGTAGCTTTTTGTCAGACTGATAGTGATTTGAAAGAAGATGGGAAATCAAAGTAGGTTGGCCTTCTCCACCACTGATCATGGTAGGACATTTCTAATAGACCATCTGGGTATGCCCATGAGAGGGACCAGACTAGAAAAATGGCTGGAAAGAAAAAATATATATTTTAGGCTACATAAAAATAAATTAATAGATATAGGATAGATTTTTTAAAATATTACTTCATTCTGATTTAATAATAACAAAAAAATTTGCACCTTCAATTATATCTGGGCGGCAGTATTGAAGAAGGATGCAGACGCTATTTCATTGTGTGTTTCTTATAAACAGCCCAATGGTCTCAGCAGTGGTAAATCCAATTATACAGAGAATGAGATCTATTTTTGAGTTTAGCACTCCTGGGAACTGGAGTATTTTGGCCATTCATTCTGTTGCAAATAATACCAATTTAGTTTTTCTCTTAACGCGTAATTAATTGACCCAGTCTGCATGATGAATATGAGAAAGTTTAATATCTTCACCCTTGCTAGAAACACCTCCTCAGACACAGCCAAGGAATTCTGGCAAATATCATTGGAATGGCTGCGCACTTTCCTGTTAGTTTTTAGGAATGCTATCACAGAAACAAGAGCATGGAGCAGCTCTATTCTCTCAAAAAGTGTCTGCTCCATGATATGAAATCTCAGTTCTGCAAAAATATAAATCCACCTCAGTTCAAAGTCATGATCAATTCAAATGTAAGTAAACTGATCAATGCAAGACAGGGAATACTTCCAGTGGTCACACCTGTGTCAAGCTGTATACGTTTTAGCTGGAATTTTCTTTTAATTCTACTTTATTAGAAACTGTATTGTTATGGACCTTGGACAATTTTATTTTTGACCAAGGACTGGACAGAACCTACTGAGGAAGATTTGACAGCTGCTAGGAGCAGTAGTAGCACTGGGGTACCATGAGGGTACTTTGACAGCTGTCAAAGCAAAGGAACCACGCGCTGGAAGTCCGTGGGCTCGCAGGAAAGTGAACCTGTGGTTGTTAACCTCTCTCCACCAATGGGGAGAGCTGGAGGCACGCTCTGGGCAGTTTAAAAAGCCCAGCATGCTGGTTTTGGGGAGGTTAGTTGGTAGATTGGACAGCAGTTGGTCTGACTGTGTGGGTTCACCCAGCAACTTCAGCAAGCCACACACTGAGTTCGTTTGTTCACGGATGCTAGCACTTTCGTCTGGAGCTGTACGCCAGTGTGGCTCATCCAGTAGTTTCAGTGGGAAAAGGAAGAGTGAGCTACTTTGTCCACAGATGCCAGCACTATTATCCTGACAGCAGGTTGGGGAACTCTGATACCCAGAGTGTGTGTGCGCCTCTCTTGTTCCCTTTCAAGAGGATGACTTCATGTGACAGGAGTCACAGGACCACTCAAGCTAGGGTGTCCAAAGGAGAGGACTTGCATGACAGAAGGTCACTTGGTAGCCCTAAAGAGGGCTTCGGACGAGTGAACCTCATGCGTTGTCTAGGAGGTCACTGTGAAAATTCCCAGTTGAAGGAAGGAAAGGTGGCTGTTGCTACATTTGAAACTCAAGCAAGTCTCATGTTCCCCTGACAGGGTTGTGAGTCTATAGGGACCACAGTCATCTGGATACAGCCTTAAACTAAAAGACCAGTGGGCAAGGAAGCAAATAATCCCAAGCCTGGAGACCAAATCTATGAGCTGATCCTTCTTCACTGACTGACTTGAGGTGACTGATTTGGGGCTTTTGGAATTCTTATTGATTTTTGGGGGAATTTCAACTTGGACTATAATGGTCTGGGTTTTTTTTTCCCACATATGCCGTATAATAATTTGTTTGTATAGAGTTGCCATTAAGACTTATATTTGGGTGTTAAATTTATTGGGTTAATTCTATTATTGTTAATTTCTTAATAAATTTTGTGTTAAATTTAACCCTTTTGTTAATGTGTCTCTCAATTGCTGGTGGGGAGTGTAACAGTATATACTTGTGTAATAGTTGATCCTGTGTAAAACATGACCCCCTTTTTTGGCTCAGAAATCAAGTATTTATCATATATCCATGTAAAAATTGAGCCCCCTATTTTTAGTCCTGACCGCTTACTCAAACAAAACAGATCCTCTCCTCAGCCGCCCCCAATCTGAGCTCCTGACGCTCAACTGTGATCCCTGCCTTGGCCACCCGCCCACCTGAGTTCCTGATGCCCTGACCACCTGACCATCCGAGCTCCTGATGGCCAAGGCATCCACTCATCTGAGGTCCTGAGCCCAACTGTGGATCCTCTCTCCGGCTGCCTACCCTCCAGAGGTCCCAACACCCTGAACACAGATCCTCACCCCAGCCACCCACCCATCCAAGTTCCAGCCAATCTGAACATGGACTTGCCACTTGGTCATGGCCATTCGAGCTCCAAAAGCTTTGAATGACAGACGTACTTTCTGCAATCAAAAGTAGTATCCAGGTAAAAATCACTCCCCATATTTGACCCGAAAATTGGTTCCCAAAGCTCGACTATTACCTGAGTATATTGTTATGGAGTCCAGAGGACCACAAAAAACCAGCAGTAATAGATATGCACCACAACACAAGGTTATTTAAACAAAAGTAGTTTTTAATTATATTTGAGCAAGAAAACAGAATTGAACTTTAACTTATTACTTAACCTACCTAGCTACTTAATTCCCCCTTCTAATACTAAGCGCAGGTGTGTGTAATGTATATTTAAGATTAGAAAAGTCCAATCTCACTGGCTGCAGGCAATTTTGTACCGTGCACAGCAGTTAGCATTAACAAAGTCTTTGGTGCTTAACAGGCAAATGGTTACCAGTCAGGAGGGTTCTTGCTGGTTTTCAGAGAGAGATTCCTTTTCCAGGACATCCACAACTGATTCCTTCTCAATCAGTCTTACTGACGAAACTTTCCCCCTTCAGGGTTCTCCAGATGATCCTCTTTCTTTCAGGTCACCTTTCAGATCGCCAACCTTCTCCTTTGACCAGGCAGCCTTCCAAAGTTTGCCAGCTTTGACCTTCTGGAACCGATTTCTGTCTCCTCTCTCTCTGTTCACACCCTCCCTCTCTGAAAGCAAAACTGTTCTCTGCCTGCAAAGATCACATGCTCTCCCAGGCAAGCTGCTGCCAATACTTTGTTGCCTCCTCCAAAAAGCACTCTGCAAAAGTCCTGCAAATATTCTGTTTTAAAATGTGTGTGTACAAGCTGCTCTAACAATTCCTATACAGCCATACTAGTCTTTAACCAGTCTATTGCACAGTTATTATTCTCAGCTCTCTTTTCCCTAGACATTAAGCTATTTTGCATTAAACTGTCACACACCTCTTGGTTGGAAAGAATGTTACTGAAGGGACTTAAAGTTGCTCCCTTTTTATATAAATCCAAAGGAAAGTACTTGTAATAATAAAAAAAGAAAGATTTGGACTACTCAGAATCCAGTGAAGAAAGTTAATGGCATTTCATAGGAAGTTGGGGTGCATGTGAAATTTATTGACCAAGTGTAAGCAGATGTTTGACCTAAATACCCTGATTAATGACCAATAATTTCCTGGTGGCTTTAGGCGGTTACCATCTAAGATTTCACTTGCAGTTTGTGGCAAAAACGTTCTTTGTAAAATTCATTCCAATTGTCGGCCGCACTTCTGAACACAAATCCCTTCACATCAAGAGGCCAGAACTCGACCAGTTTGCAGGAAAAAGAAATAAAATGTGACCAAGCCATATATTTGCTTTAGCTGACTGTCATAGTACAGTATTTAGCAAATAAAAAGAAATCATTATGTTGTAGATCCCAAGTGAGAGTTTGAACTTTCCCTTTCTAACTGAATGCATTTGACTTTCAGAGGACAGCAGGGGAAGTAAAGTGGTGTGGTCTCATGCTGAAAGAGCTCTTTCCTTCACACCAAGTGAAGTCCCAGAACTATTTAGCTACTGACAAATACATTACATCCTGATAAATGCAGCTTCACTTGAAATGTTCAAACAACTGAGAGATATAAAAGTTTAATCTAATTTTCTCAGGGAATTTGTAAGATGTAAATGCCAATGAATGAAGTGAACAGCAGATAAATAGTGAATAATTTGTGCTTTACGCCTTAAATTGAAGCTTATCGCACAAGGAAAGGGAATTGTGTTCAAAAAGATTTCCCTTTTACCTCTAGATTTATCTCAGCTCAACTTTCAGTAAAAGGGGATAGTGTCTCCCTTCTCTAAAGCACAACCAACAGTCAACCAATAAAAAAAGGTGAATTCAGTGTAACTGCTACCAGTTTATGCATCTAAAAATATCATGGAACGCTAGTAATGTTTAACCTTTTTTTTGGGAAAAGTTTGAAATTGGATTTGAGTTATTTTCAATTTTAATCTTTTTTATATACTTAATTAATGTGGAGCCCTTCTGGCTCATGAACCTGGCCAAATACCCCAATTGGCCTCCAAACCCTGCACATTTTAAAGGGTGGGAAGAAACTGTAGCATCCAGGGATGCAAGAAAGGGAAGAATGCACAAACTCCTTACAGATGGTGCTGCTTTCCAACCCGGGTTGCTGGCAGTGTAATAGCATTGCTCTAACCACCAAGTCAATCATGCTGCCATGCATTTGAAATGACATATAATTGGACTTGATGTTGTGTGTCATCAACGTGAAACAGTTATTCTGTCTCTCTACCCGTAGATGTGATCTAACCTGTTGAGCATTTCCAACATTTTCTGAGTCTCTTTCTTATTGGAGATGGTCACTCCCCGACTCTTTGTTTTGACCGCTTCTCAGCCCATTCTTAAAAGTTAACAAGATGTTCTGCATCCAGACATGGGCTGCAACATTTGGAGTTAAAAACAGAATTGAATGTTGCTTATTCATCCCTCATGATGGAAGGAGCATCAGTGATGAAACAGTGGAAGATATTTATGCCTTGGACACAGCCATGCAATGGTGTTCTCAGGGAGGGGTGATAGACCTTCAACACAGTGGTTCTCAACCTTTTCTTTCCACTCACATACCACTTTAAGTATTCCCTATGCCATAGGTGCTCTGTGATTAGTAAGGGATTGCTTAAGGTGGTATGTGGGTGAAAAGAAAAAGTTTGAAAACCACTGTTTTAATCGTACCTAATTGACTCGTTATGTGCATGGTTTCATAACTCCAAAGGAAATAGGCCACTGATATTTTTTCTCAACAAAATATTTCAGTAACAATTGGGTCTAGAGCAGTGATTCTCAATGTTCCCTTCCCACTCACATACCACCTTAAGCAATCCCTTACTAATCACAGAACACTGATGGCATAGGGAATACTTAAAGTGGTATATGAGTGGAAAGAAAAAGGTTGAGAACCATTGCTTCAACATGTGCATGATGTCAGAATACACAGCTATGTCTGGGTGTTGAGACAACAGCGTTTGCTTCCTACTACTGGAGGCAGATTCCTTGAGTGGTAGTAAAGTAAATCCAGCTTCTCTTTGGTGCCACTCATGCTAGGAGGGATGTAAATTCCATTTAAAAATTGTTAGTAGATGAATAGCGAGCTGGTTATTCTACCAATCTCATCAGTCCCATTCAGCTCAGGATTTGGAATCCTGGCAGTGAGAACCTACAAGTCAGGGAAATTCAATTTTCTGCCAGTGGCCTTTCAGGATAGTGAATAAAAAAGAAAACCTTTTTGGTCATTGGAAGATCTAAGTAAGCCCTGGCATGTAGCGGAGAGGAAAATTTATTTACAGTGTGATGTAGTAAGAAACTGTTGGTTGCGATGGGGAAAATAATATGCGAGCAACCAAGTTGTTCGTGACTTAGTGCATAATTCTGACCACATAGAGTACATGCCCTGTCCTTTAAACCAGCTTGCATACATTATTGTGCTTCCTGGAAGTAGATCTGACTATATTTGAATGCCTGGTCTGCAATTTATGTTTTCAAGATTGTGGTAATGTTAGAAGGTTGTTGCTTAACCTAAACCTGTGTTTGATTTAATTAAATTAGAAACACTTTTATTGTGGGAACTATCTGATTAAATCCAGAAGCTTATGTTGTTAACATGAATAATAGGTTAGGATTCATAATTTTGAAATATCAATATAAAATATTTGCAATTTGCCACAGCCCTAACATAATGCACATTCACAGTTCATCAGTGTTAACCTTCTTGATACATGTTATTATACCTGAACAGCTTTGTCAATCAGATATGACCTCCCTAACAGTTTATAATTACAACTGGTGCAGTGTTAATTCTTTCATTTTGCATACAGAGGAATATTCTGACACTAAATAACATATACTTGTGCAATACAAGTGATTTCTTTAAATCTGAGAACACCATGGGTCATTAAGAAAAAAATCTTGCATCCTTTGATTTTCAGTGATCCTTGCTGAAAACTATTTTAAAGGTGGTAAATGTTAAAGGCTAAGTGGCCTCCCATGAACTTCAGTCACAGTGGATTGTTCAGAACAATAATTGTTCACTTTGAGCATTGCTATGTGTTTGACTATGAAAGTAGGTGTTATTTCTGCAACGTGGTAAAGTGGTAATACACATGAATGGAAACTGAATTCATTACACACTTTTGCATTATTGTTCAGTGGCTGGTCAAGCAATAAACACCTACTTAAAATTAATTTAAAAGCTGTACTGAGGTACATGGTTCATTAACTTTAACAGAACATATACCATAGCTCAAGAGTGAATCAATAGCTTGCTTTCTTGCTGTGAAACATCATTCACTGGCAACACAGGTAGAAATGAAATACAACAGGCCTTCTCTTGAATGAAAGAACATCTTCATTGCTCTTCAATTTCTGGTACTGAATTGAAGGAAAACGATGATAATGACGAAAATAAATTTATTGTCACGAACATTGTATAAGGTGGATGTGCACTAAAATTCTTACTGTAGCAGCTGAACAGATACTTGGTTAAAAAAACAACTCCAATAGTGTACATAAATTAAAAAGTGCTAATAAATACAAAAGATAGATATCAGGTTGCAAAATAAAATTGTTACAATAGTTTAGTTAATCCTTTTGGTGGTGTCGGAGCAGTTTATGTAGTTAGGGGAGGTTCAAGAGTTTTCACTTGAAAAGAAATTATACTTGAACCTCGATGTACTGGATTTTATTCAGGCTCTGAAGTTAACAGCTAGTTGAGGTTGTCACCAGGGTGATGGGGTTCTTTTATGATGTTGGCTGCCTTCTTGAGGCAGCACTCGCATAAATGTCTTCAATGGATGAGAGGTTGGAGCCCATGAAGGACTTGGCTATGTTTGCTACCTTGTCCAGAGTTCATGGGCACTTGAATTACCAAATCAGGCTGAACTTTGCAGAAAGGATCTTGTAAGAAATATTCTCATTTTTGGATTTATAAATCTAATGCAAAACTGAAAAAAAGTCTATTAATGCTAAGCCAATGCTATTCATAAAACAATCTACAAAGAAAAGATTGGGGTTTGACTTTGACCCTGAGTGATCACCTTAAATGGTTAATGCAAATCAGCTGCCTGCTACATATCTTTACCAGTGGCTCTTTGCATTCAATTGATAATTTGGAGAAACTTGAATCAGGTAGATAATTCATTAATTTTGTTTTAGTTCAGTTAAAAATTTCCCCATTCTTGGTTGTAAGAATTATTTCTTGATTGAGGAAAGAATACTCAGGAGATTCATTCAAGTATTGCTAACAAAGGAAGCTGATACTTATGATCAAACAGGTAAATGTGTAACTTTTAGCAGAAATTTAAATTAAATATTTGTTCATTAAAACAATAAGTGGGTGGCACATATAAGTTTCTTTCTTCTTCTTTGGCTTGGCTTCGCGGACAAAGATTTATGGAGGGGTAAATGTCCACGTCAGCTGCAGGCTCGTTTGTGGCTGCCAAGTCCGATGCGGGACAGGCAGACACGGTTGCAGCGGTTGCAAGGGAAAATTGGTTGGGGAAAAGAAGTAAAATGAAAGTTTGCATTGCTATAATCATTTTTTCAATGTGGAAAACATAGCAGTGATTTGCATGTTACATTTCCTAAAATGGCAATGTGATAATAACCTTTTTTAGCAATGTGTATTAAAGAATAAATACAAGCAAGTTATTAGGTATAGAATATGCTGTTTTCTTATTTTAAAAAATGTTTTTTCATATTTCAGCTTTTGTATTAATCTTCGGTCTACGTCAACCTTTTTCTTTCCACTCACATACCACTTTAAGTATCCCCTCGTAAGGGATTGTCTAAGGTGGTGTGTGGGTGGAAAGAACAAGTTTGAAAACCACTGTTTTAATCATACCGAATTGGCTCGTTATGTGAACGGTTTCAGAACTCCAAAGAAAATGGGTCAATGACAATTTTGTCAAGCAAAATATTTTGGTAACAATTGGGTTGAGGGCAGTGATTCTCAACCATCCCTTCCAATTCACGTACCGCCTTAAGCAATCCCTTACTAATCACAGAGCACCGATGGCTTAGGGATTCCTTAAAGTGGTATGTGATTGGAAAGAAAAAGGTTGAGAACTTCTGGTCGATATCTTTTCTTTGGTAGATACAGTAGATTTCAGCTAAAACTCCATTGTATCAAAATAAGCTTTTCCCCTTTACACTATTATTATCAGCTTTTGAATTTATGGGATCAAAAGGGTATGAAGTTGGTGCAAGATTGTTATGAAGCAGAATATTTTATTTCTTTTCAAAGAATGAAAGAGAAATAGGATATATGTTCAAATACTCTTATTATTATCAAATTAAAGTTTTATTGTTGGATAATTTTGGGCATACTTTACAGTTACCTAGATGGCCTAACTTTGAAATTTTACTTACTGAGGGTGGTAAGAAGGGATTTATATTTGAGATGCAAGCTTTATTACAGAATAAAATGCTTAAGTTGGATTTACATAAATTTAGATTGAAATGGGAGAAAGATTTCTCAGGATGATTGGATGAATTTATGTAGGGATAGGATGACTAAAATTGTAAATGTAAGGTATCGATTAGTTCATTATAATTTTATTCATCAATTATATTTAACTTCGGAAAAATTAAGGAGATATAATTTTATTTCTTCGGATTTATGTTTTAGATGTCATAAGGATGTGTGTTTTTTTTACATTACTTGGTGATATGAAACAGTGAAACCTTTTTGAAATAGACTTAAAGAATTTTTAGAAGCTATTCTGAAAGTGAAATTTTCATTAGATCCTTTAGTATTTTTGTTGGGTAATATTAAGAGGTTGAATTTAGAATTAAAATGAAATAAATTTCAAATTGCATTTTTGACATTGGCATTAGCAGTAGCTAGAAAATGTCTGGAAATTACTGGAAAAATGAGAATGATTTGGGTATTCAGAGATGGCATATGAAATTGAGGTTTTGTACTTCATTGGAGAGGATACATATAACTTGTGTGATAATTATTTCTTTTATCATAAAACCTGGAGCCCGTATTTGGATTACATGGGGTTGATTTTTAAATCCCCTCACTGTACGGTAGTAGTGTTTCTCCAAACCATGGAAATTAACTGATGAATTTTGTTGTTATGGGTGATCTTTTTTCCTTTTTTGGCATAGGTTAGGGAAGGGGGGTGGTGGTTTAGGGAAGGGGGGTGGTGGGTTAGGGAAGGGGGGTGGTGGGTTAGGGAAGGGGGGTGGTGGGTTAGGGAAGGGGGGTGGTGGGTTAGGGAAGGGGGGTGGTGGGTTAGGGAAGGGGGGTGGTGGGTTAGGGAAGGGGGGTGGTGGGTTAGGGAAGGGGGGTGGTGGGTTAGGGAAGGGGGGTGGTGGGTTAGGGAAGGGGGGTGGTGGGTTAGGGAAGGGGGGTGGTGGGTTAGGGAAGGGGGGTGGTGGGTTAGGGAAGGGGGGTGGTGGGTTAGGGAAGGGGGGTGGTGGGTTAGGGAAGGGGGGTGGTGGGTTAGGGAAGGGGGGTGGTGGGTTAGGGAAGGGGGGTGGTGGGTTAGTTTTAAAATATGTATGTATTTTTTGGAATTGTTTTTAAATTTTATTCATTGTATGTTTCAATATACACGTCATGAATTAATAAATACAATTTTCAAAAAAGAAGATACAGTATTGTAGAGCTCGTCAAAAGAACCAAAGACGTTGATCCAAACCAAGGGTTTTATTAGCAAAAGACAGGAGCTCTTCACAGGTGGCCGACCAGTCTGGAATGATCCGACCTGGCTATAGGCGTGGCTAAGCTCTCAGCCAATCGCTGTAAGCACAGTCATTACATACTCTAGATACTGTAACTATATACAATGGTGATAGGTCTGTACTATCACAAGTATATATTGATCAGCACACGTTGTAGGCTGAAGGGCCTATAGTGTGCTGTAATGTCCTATGTTCACTGTAAAACATTCAACATGTTAGTTTAAAACTGATCATTTGGTTTCCTGTTTTGTCATACATGCATGTTTTTAGTATGGTTGGTCGATCAGCTAACTTGATAGCATCAGTGGAGTTGATAGTGTAAGGTAAAACATCATGAGATGGGAATGTGTAAGGAGTTACCCTGCCCTGTACAGGGCTGTAACAAGATGTAAATGCATCCTTGTACTTACAAGATAAGAGAGACATTGATGGATTGAGAGGCAGGAAGCTAGCAGGGAAAGGATAGCAACAGTTTTAGTCATTGGACAAGTAATGATATGATGATGTTCTAAGCATGTATCCAAGGGTATAAAAAATCACCATTTTGCTGATAACGGCAGAATGCATTCTCCGACTAACATGTTTAGTCGCAAGTGTTACAATCCGGTAATAAAGAACAAAGAACCCTGATTTCGACTCAGCCTGGTGTTTGTCTCACTCATTCATGAACAAAGCAGACCTAACAATTGCCAACAGTAATTTATGGCATGAAAGGGAAAGCCCACATCCAGAATTAACTGGACCTTTATAACCGCTCTTGGATTGGCTGCAAACTCCATTTCCACTTTATTCTTTTCTTGCAGGGAATCTTAGACATTTAATATGTTGATTAAGAGCACAGTGAAATAGTTTGATTGGATTTTCAGATAGAACGATGTCAACCAAGGAACTGAAATCGGTTTAAGCTTTTCATTAATACTGTCAATCTTCAACAATCTATTTGATGATCTTCTTTCTCATCAAAAATATTTAATGGGAAAAGGCTTATGGGAAATCGCATTGATTTTGAGCTTTTGTCTACACTCAATGTCTCAGTTCTGAAATTTACTGGAATAATTATCTGGATGTGATGACTTTAGATCTATTGGAGTTGCATTTTTTCCATATTCTCTTCAGGTAACCTACGATGTCATTTTAATCTTTCTTACTTAGTGCATCTGGCATTCCCTTACATATAGAATGGCCGTGTTTATTCCTAAATCTCACCCTGATCATTTATACATGCCTATAAAACCCACTTTAATTTCCTTCTCCTATGTTTTGTTCATTATCAAGTCAACAGGACCAGACGTTTAGGATAATGATTAAAGACAAGCTCCATCTACAAAGACTTTGCAGGACAATAATGCATGATTTGTTATTGCTTTGAGCCACAAAATCAGCCACTGCAACATAATCTTTGTCATGTTTCTGCCATTGAGAGCATTCTTTATTTAATGTATTGATGGAAAGGTTTTTAAACATTTTAAAAAAATTTAGACATACACCATGGTAACTGGTCCTTTCGGCCCACGAGTCCATGCCGCCAAATTTACATCCAATTAACCCACACCCTTAGTAAGTTTGAATGGTGGAAGGAAAACTCGTACGAACACAGGGAGAACATACAAACTCCTTACAGTCAGCGCAGGATTCAAACCCTGGTCCTGATCACTGGCGCTGTAAAGGCATTGCACTAACCGCTACGCCAACTCTGCCACCCCAAAACACAGATTTATTTTATTGACTTAGTTATTTAATCTTTCTTACTGGGGTGATAATTAGAAACTTATTTATTTCATTATAAAATTAGGTGATTACTTAAAATTTGTTAAAAAGCTGGTGTTAGTTGTTTGTAATCAAGTAATTTGGTTCATCCGACGGAGCTCTTAATTGGTTGCATTATTTTCTGCTCCTACTATTATATATTGCTAATATTAATTCTATTAAACGGAAGAAATTGCTTAACTTTCTTTTGCCCCTATGTTGTATGTAGAATGCTACTCCTGTGCTTGGAAAAAATATTTATTTGTGTGTAGTCAATAGAAAATGATCATCATTTGATTTAAAACTGCAGGTTCTCTAAAGACAAACTTGTATGGCAGAGGGAAACACATCACACTGGGAGCCTATAATGGGTCATTAATGTATTATGAGAAGTGAGAGACACGACTTTATATTCCAACAGTTTAGTAACACAGAAAGTGCTTTCATAGCAAGTTATGAAAGACAGCCTGCTGATTGCATCCACAGCTGCCAACAAAGAAATGAATAATAGATAAAAACAGTCGATTAGAGTTTTCCAGACAATAATAAGTCATTAGATACATTTACCTGAACATCTATTAAATGTACAATTTAGAAAACACGAGAAAGGATGGAGGTGATTTGTGTTTAGAAAATTATAGTCGTAAGGAGACTATTTAACGATGTAGTAACCCTTATGTTGAATGGCAAGATTTCAGCATTTCATGAAAACAGCATTTTTAGAGCTTGTTGAATAGAAACATAAGTTATTGGTGTAATGAGCATTTGTCATTCATCTCTGAGATACCGATTACACATGATACAGAACCATTTTCCCTCCATAATTCAATGTATTAAAATTCACCAGAAGGCATGATCTGGGATGAGTTTAAAGATATATCTTGTGACACCCATTTGTAACTTATTACGTAGAAGCCTTTATCATTAATTCCTGTTAACGCACACGAGTATTCCAATTCCAATGAAAGCCTACGGATTAGTGAGATTTCGAACTCCACAGCTTTCGATGGTTGTTCCCTTATGAATAGAAACCAGTGCTCATATTATTTATGGAGTGATACAATTAATCTAGAAGGCTTTTGTTGGAGAAGTTTCTACTGGGTATCAAGTAATTTTCTAAATTCTACTATTCTACTTACATTTTGTTTAAAACTGTATAAACTCTTGTACTGAATTGAATGAATGAGTGAAGAACTTGTTTATATACACGAATACAATGTATAGATGCAATTAAAGTCTTACTTGATGTAACATCCCAGGTACATAAAACACACGAACAGGAATTTAAATATGTTTGACACAGAAGTGAGAAAAAAAATTATAAAAATAAAAGGGAGAGAAAAAAATATCTTCAATCATGAGTATTAAGATTGGGTGGGGATAAAATATTTATTTCCAAAACTTTATTCATACTGAAAGGAAGGAATTTGTAGCATCCTCTCTCATTCTCAATGATTCAAAGCTAGGATAGTTTAAATTATGTTCCAAAATATGGAAAAAGGTAGCTATAGTATATTTGTTGTAGCAAAGTATGAGGAGCTGTTCCAACGGGAATGAATCATTGTTTGCCACTTGAAGAAAGCTGAACTTATAAACATTTATGTTTGGTCGTTTTTTAATATTCTGAGAGGGAATATATGAACATCCATTTAAAAAAAAAAAATTCCTAATTTCTGCTAAAGTTTAAAAGGATCCTGAGGTGTAACAGGCACTCTAACAACTTTGATAAACTGGCCTGACACTAAAGTGGATTTATGAAATACATGAAATGATGTGAGATCATTCCCCAGTACTGTTCTGACTAATGAATTATGCAATTAGGCTGTCAACATTTCATCACTTTGATGTATAACCAGTAGAACTGTACCTCAACAATGGATGTAACTGGGGCTATGGTGGATCAGAGTATACACAGGCTGTACTTGAAACTGCTGTGCTTGGGATTGCTCCTGTGATATCACATTTTTATTTATTTGTTTAGAGTTGCCTTGGTAGAGACAAAATAAATAATCTATGAGGTTCAAAAGTTAAAAGTGATATAAAGTCTGCTATTAGATCCTTAATCAGACAATTCTAGCACCCAAATTTGGGGCCATTAAGTGTAGCCAAAATGACTTTTCTAATAAATACTATCCAATTTGAACTATCAATATTAAAGCAGTCTTTAACCCTTTCATTATTTGCCAAAATTGAAGGTTTCTAACAGTTCGGATCCCAATTATTGTCATAAACAAGTCCAGTTCTTATTATTTTGTACCTTCTTTTATTTATTGCCCTTCCTAAACTGGCTCAAGACATACAGAATCATCCACCAATTGTTATAAAGAGTTGTCTGCCTTAAATAGGGTAAACACAATTTTCCATTTCCCTTGTTAAAGAGTGCTTGATAAAGGATTCAGATATGAAGCATTGACTGACCATTTTTTCCCCATGAATACTGTCTGACCTGCTGAGATCCTCCAGCAATTCTTGGTCCAGTGATAAAGAAAGAGTTGCTTGGGATAAAGTCCATCGAGGACATCTACATGAAGCGGTGTCTCAAAAATGCAGCTTCTATGTTCAAAGACCCCAACACCCAGGCCATGCCCTCTTCACTCTGCTACCATCGGGAAAATGGTAAAGGAGCCTAAAGACGAGCATTCAATGGCACAAGGAGAGCTTCTTCCCCGCTGTCATTAGATTACTGAATAATCAATGAACCAAAGACATTGCCTTACTTTTCATACACAATTTATTTTTTATGGTAATGTCATACGATGTTTTTAATTTGAATGTTTGCCCTGTGACGCTGTTGCAAAACACCAAATTTCATGACTTGTTCATGACAATAAAATTCTGATTCTGATGAGGTCAGTAAAGCTTTCGATTTATTTCAATCAATTCACCTCTGAAATCCTTCTGCCTTCAGGTTTTAGACCTGATCTGCAGCTATATTTTAATGGAGGATTTATTTCTCTGATACCTTTATTTTGACTATAATAAAGTTTTCATTTTGGCTTGATGCTCTGTTTAAACCGAGGAACAGATATGATTTATCAAGTATTTTTCCAGGGGAAGAAAACCAATCAGGTCCAAGCTTTGTAACTGAAGGATAAATTCACCAATGCCACATTCCCAGTGAGGCTTTGTATTTGAAGGAAGTGTGAATCAGAAACAGGTCAACAACACCATTGCATTGATCACCATTATGTGGCCCCATTAATACATATTCCGGAGTAAGTAAGCTTGTATGAAATTGTGTGGTTGAAAAGCTGGCAATGCATGCAAATTGAGATGTGGGTGGGAAATCTGCAGCGATGCCATGTAATTTGCTTTTGAATTAGTCAATGAGTGCTGAATGGGCTAGCTATCTCTAAGGTGATCCTTTACTAGTTATGTAATTGTGCATCAGGACAAAATGCACTTCCCTTTCAATGACTGGGGTCATTTTAAACAGGCTGTTGCTTAATTCCACATTCATCAAACCTCAATTCAACATAATATTTCATGATAAAAATGAGACTGCACGGCAGGCAGTGTGAAGATCTTCCTCTTCTGTTTCATCTTTTTCTCTTCTTCCCCACATCTTGTCCTTCTCATCCTTTCTTCCATTTTGTCTTCCTCCTCTTCATTCTCCCTCTTGTATTCCCTCTCTCTCATGTCGTCTTGAGGTTCTCGGGGACATCTTGAATGCTCCTTCTGTACTTTAGGCATCCATAGGATGGGGATACCCAGATATCAATGGAGATGTTACATTTTTGAAAGAAGGCTTTGGCAATATTCTAAAATAATTTTCGCTGCCCTCATGGTAATCACATCACATGACTTTGGAATACAATGTCAGTTTATGGGATCTGATAATTGAACAATTCAGTAATAAATAACCTTGCATTACTACAGATTCTCCACCCACAACTCAGTTTGAACACATTGCAAACTGAGAAATGCAATTATATGGCCTGATAAACAATGGAAAATAACTCGAGGCTCAATGGTTGGAATGTTGGTCTGGGAAAGGATTTAGCTATTGTGTTTCTCAGCTTTCCAATAGATTTGGAAATCTTTTTGGAGATAGAGCATTATTGGCAGTGTCTTTCTAATGTGTTGAGCTGCCCTTTGTAGACATTTCAAGTCTCATATCACTGCTGCCTAGGACGCTATCAGTTTTGTGCCAGGTTTTAGATTGTGACCATCAGGCATTCTTGTCAGCTAAAGAACACCACACTGAAGAGAACAGTGAATTTCATCAGAATGGGTGCTTTGGAATGCCTGGACTTAATTTTAGGAGGTTATCCAAATTAGCCTCATGGATTGCTTTGGATTATCGTGTACATTTGTAAATGGAGAATCAAGCTGTTTATAGTTCCTGATGTATTGGTGGATATTTCTTCAAACACGATATCAGATCTAGAAATTACATTGAATACATTTTCAAGACAGGATCTAAAATATTAAACCAGTGGGACATTTCTATATCAATACAATAGAAGTTATAATATCAACTCAATATTTTATCAACTCATTACTGTATATAGTATCACTCCAATGGGTAGTAAAATCAACATAATAAGGTCTATAATATCAAAGCAGTAAGGTTTCCAATGTCACTCTAATATGCAATCAAACCAATGAAGTAAACAGTATCAAAAGCCATAGGGATTTAAAAGTAGAGTCAATAACAATGCAATAGGGTATCAATATCAACCCACTAAGTTACATAAAATTGCTCAAATATGGTTGATAGTGGATAACTTTGCAAGTCAATACACAAATGATGGCCCAGCCTGACAAGTAGTGGAGAGTTTATATGGACATAGAGAGTAACTGATGTTTGTTCATGTTCAAAATGTGTTTAGATACAACATGAATTCTAATGTAACACTGGCAAAAATGTGAAAATTCATGTGAAACATTTTCTCCTGCATTGGCAAACATTGCTTATTAAATGGACATGGGTGTGATGTAATATAATGTCTACTACTTCCTATCGACTACATAGCACCTTGTTCGTTATACTTTGAGCTACATATTAATGAAGAGAATACTATTTAACTAGTATTCTGTGTGTCATCGATCTGTACAGAAATCAACATGTATGCAGTATATCAATAGACTTTACAGATTGATTGACCAGCTCTTCTTACTAAGACAAGTGATCATTATGACTTACAGGCAAATGTTATTTCCTATAAGTGAGTGGACAGAACGTTCCTATAACTGAACATTAAGAGTTCCCATATGACAGCTGTCAATTTGAAATTGGCCCTTTGATCAGTATAGGACATAAAGCAGCTCCAGGGATGGGTTTCTAGGGCTTGAAGTAATACAAACCTGAATAATCCAGTGTTACACATGCAAAGCTCACTGAATAACATTTGAACATATGAATTAGGAATTGGAGTAGGGTACTCAGCTCCTAGGGTTTATTCCACCAATTGAGAACATCATGGTTGATCTGACTGACTGTAATCTCATATTTCTGCCCACCTGTGTAACCTTACACCACTTTGCTTATCATGTTTCACAATTACAAATCCCTCTGCCTGCTTTAAAAATATTCAAAGGATCTGTTCCCTCCACTCTGCGAAGAAGAATGTTCCAAAGGTTCATTCTGACTTCTCACTGCCTTAAATACTGATTCTGTATTTTTAAACAGCAATTCCCTAGTTCCAGATTCACCCACAAGAAGAAACATCCTCTCCACATCTGACCAGTTAAAATTTTGTTTTTGGTCTTTCTCAGAATTTTTTTGTTTAATGTTCTACAGTAATTGGACAGGTTGGAAGTCAATAAGAATGAAATGCTTGTTGTCATGGCTCCTATCGTAAATGTATTGCACAATACCGAAGCAACTAAACCAATGTGTCCTCCTTGTTACCTTGTGCTAAACTGGAAGATGAAGGTGCCACTGAAGGAGGAAAGACAAAAATCAGCTAAGAATCCCATTTCAGATCACTATTCAATAGTTGCTGTCTGAACCAGAAATTGCATAGTCGTTTTGCGGTGTGAGAAATTCTTTGGAAAGCAATGGATTCTGGACCACAGGAAAAGGATACAGTAAAACTCCCAGTTATCCAGCTCCTGTGGGGATTGATAGAGAACTTGAGATTGCGTGATGGGTGAAATGGCCACTAGGGTTGCCAATTTTGAACTTTTGTATTTTTTATCTACTGTGTATTTTGGCGTACAAGCCGAGTCTTGAAACCCTCAAAAACCACTCAAAAAATCAGGAGTCGACATATGCCAGATACAAAAATTAGACCTTAAATTCAACTCAAAAATTAAAAAAAAAATCTGCTGACATAGATTCAGCATATAAGAAGATCTCGAAATACTAAAAAGTAACCCGACGTGATTTTCCAACTATGGCCAATGACGGAGTCCTCTTCTCATCAAACATTGTTTCTTAAAGCATCTTCATTCTTTCTCTAATCTCTTACCAACTTCTTTCATATCTCAAATGTCCTTTGAGTTGCCGGATTTCTTGGCCACTTCTATTACTTTCAACTTAAAACTCACTTTATACTTTGTTTTGCTGGAGGCTCCTTGATTAAGATCACCTTCTGGCATTGGCCAACAGCTCAGATGTCGTGATTTGGGGGGGGGGGGGGGGGGACGGGGTTGACTTGTATGCCTGATATATGATAAAACCAAGAAAATGAGGACCCGACTTATCTGAAGGTCAAATTATATGCTGAAATATATGGTATCCATTTTCTGTGTATTTCTTTTCAGCTGGTTGCTTGAGGCTGCCAGTTGCTTGAAATCCAGATAACTGAGGTTTTACTGTATAAAATGTCTCTTCAGTACAGCTGCTTAATAAGGCAAATCAGTAAGAAGTTGTTGCTAGGAAAATATCTTCCAATGGTGGCAGCCAGTACCAATGTACTGAAAGTCATACTACATTGTACACTCCTTTCCTAAATGTATGCTAACTATCCACACCAGGAAGGAATAGCAAGATAGGTGACAGAAGTTGCTGACAGGAAAGAATTGGAAGAGTTTGGAAATATTATATGGTAAAATCTGGGTAATAAGTTTCAATGAAAGGGTTGCAGTTATAAAAATTGATACCAAAAGTTGGGAAACCATGGGAAGCAGGGGTTAAAAGGCCAGAGGCAGAAGGACATCGGGCATCTGGTGGAACTAGGGAGATCTGTGGTCATGAAGAAGCTTTGGGGTCAGGAGCCTGGGAAGATCAGCAAAGGTGAGTGGAATGGGTTACAGGCAGCTTCAATTTGGAAAAGTTGGAATAATGGAGGGTGGTTAACAGTCCGTCAGTACAGAGGACATTGGGGTAAATTAGCCTGGTGGTGATGAATGCTGATGAACAAATAGTCTTGAACAGGGCATGCACAATAATTTATATCTGATCACTTTTGTAGGGATATATTGTACTAAAAGCCCTGTTATCTGGAATTCAAGTAACCAGCAGTCTCGTGCAACCCCCAAAGAAATTGCAGAAAATAACTAGCTAAAAATACCGAGTTTAAAATTGCATACCTTGTCGTTAGTTCACAAGTCAAGAAACACGGAATGCCAAACAACTGTAAAATTCACTTATCTGGCATCTACCAATCCCCATAGGTGTTGGATATTGAGGGTTTTACTGGACATGCAACTATGGCATTGATCTATGTGTGAGAATTCTTAATGTGTTTTGTGAAAATTGAGGGGGGAATGCTGAGTTGACAGATGAAGCTGAATCTTGTGACCAAGGTTATCAAGAGGTAGCAGTTAGTCTTGGAGGTCTGTAATTTTGGAATGTGGGAGGGAATGGATGAGGATTCTGGCTCCATGTGTACGGGGTGGGGCGGGGGATATGTAGCTGCTCGATGAAGCTCAGCACTGAGGAGATGATCAGAGGCTCCTCGCAAACTGAGCAAACTTGCTCCATGTGAGGAAATCAGCACCCTGAGGTGAAGAGGGGAACTGAAGAATTAAAAGTGAAATTGTAATGTGAATGACATGTAAAACAAAGGAAATACATTTTCCATAAAAATTTAGGAAATCATGTCAACCGACAAGCATAAATTTGTCATGACATTCATTAAGAAAATTAACTTTTAGTTTTGCTTAAACAAATAACTATGCTGCAAATTGTAATCAATGCAAATTATTTTTGTGACAAATCCTAGTTGGTGGCTCTGAATTGATGAGTTTCAGTTATGGCCGTATCATTCTGGTGGGTACAATTGATGATGGTGTGAGATTCCATATCACCAGCTATTCTCTGAGTTTCATTAGTTCCTGAATAATTAAGCAAAAAGAAAATGAAAACAAGACCTCATCCCTCAGCTGGGTGGGATATCAGTAATTGCCTATTTGATCCAGTGAAGACATTGCCAAAACTAATTGGGTAAAACCTTGTCTTTCTGACATATGGAAGAAAATGACAGAATAAGAGATCCTTTAATAATGTTTAGCCTGCGTACATTCTACCCCCTAATATTTTCTCCTGTTAGTGATTCAACTAGTTCATTGTCACTTACTGCTGATCTGCATTTAGTTGTTGTCTTGGCAAATGGAAAGGCCATACGGAGCTGGTGTTCGAAATAACGGGTGACTTGTTAAAATTGATGCGTGTCAGGAGACCAGTCAGAGCTGATTACTTGAGTGCTTTTCCATTCTCATCTGACAAAATTATACAGAAACTGGATTAACAATATAACGATGTTTTGATAATGGAATAATGGTTAACAATGGCGTGAAGCAAGGCTGTGTTCTCGCACCAACCCGCTTTTCAATCTTCTTCAGCATGATGCTGAAACAAGCCATGAAAGACCTCAACAATGAAGATGCTGTTTACATCCGGTACCGTACGGATGGTAGTCTCTTCAATCTGAGGCGCCTGCAAGCTCACACCAAGACACAAGAGCAACTTGTCCGTGAACTACTCTTTGCAGACGATGCCGCTTTAGTTGCCCATTCAGAGCCAGCTCTTCAGCGCTTGACGTCCTGTTTTGCGGAAACTGCCAAAATGTTTGGCCTGAAAGTCAGCCTGAAGAAAACTGAGGTCCTCCATCAGCCAGCTCCCCACCATGACTACCAGCCCCCCCACATCTCCATCGGGCACACAAAACTCAAAACAGTCAACCAGTTTACCTATCTCGGCTGCACCATTTCATCGGATGCAAGGATCGATAATGAGATAGACAACAGACTCGCCAAGGCAAATAGTGTCTTTGGAAGACTACACAAAAGAGTCTAGAAAAACAACCAACTGAAAAACCTCACAAAGATTATCGTATACAGAGCCGTTGTCATACCCACACGCCTGTTCGGCTCCGAATCATGGGTCCTCTACCGGCATCACCTACAACTCCTAGAACGGTTCCACCAGCGTTGTCTCTGCTCCATCCTCAACATTCATTGGAGCGACTTCATCCCTAATATCGAAGTCCTCGAGATGGCAGAGGCTGACAGCATCGAATCCACGCTGCTGAAGATACAACTGCGCTGGGCAGGAAAGGGGATTGATGCTAGGCAATGAGGGCTCTCATCAAATCCTTCTTGTAGCTGGATGGCATCAACAACTTCTGCTCAGATCCAAGGTCAGTTGCATCTACAACTTATCTGAGCAGTCCTCAAATGATAGGGAAGACAAGGCCATGTTCTTGCTCATCTATCTGTCCAAAAGTGCTGCAGAAATGATTTGGATAAGGCCCAAAGTGCAACAAAAATTGGCTGGAGTGGATAGGCAGGGTCCAACAAGATCTGGGATACAAATTTTGTCCCCTGGTTATTTCTGTCAGATTCAGCCAAGGATTCTACACAAAACAAGAAGGGAGTGTAGACAAGCTTGGCCGACCCCAGACTTGATGGGGTGGCTATCTGCTTTCCTCCCATTGAGTTGGACACCACTACTGATATCTGGATAGAGCAGATGAATCCAATTACTGATTCCCTCCCTTTAACCTATTGAGGAGAACATGTCCATCATGTACAGCATGTGTGTGGTATCTTGTCAAAGGCCTTCTTCTGGTTCATGCAGACCAGACAAGTGTCTCCATCCTCTTCCTGAGATATGGGAGTGATGGTTCTTCTTGGTAGTGGCCAAGAACATGGTGAACAGGTGCAAAGGTCTTGGTTTACATGAAGCAGGTTTGGCCCATACCCCACTCCTGAATCATGGCAGTCACCAGATCCATCTCTTGTTTCATCTGGGATATCAAAATTGAATGTGTCCAAAATTTAGCATTGCGGTTAGTGCAATGCTTTTACAGCACCAGTAGCCCAGGTTCGAATCTGGTACTGTCTGTAAGGAGTTTGTATATTGTCCACATGTTTGTGTGTATATTTTCCTTTCCTATGCTCCGGATTCCTCCCACTCTTCAAAAATGTATGGCATTTATAAGTTAAATGATCACATAGGTGTATTTGGGTGGCTGGAAAGGCCTGTTACCATGCTGTATGCATGTCTAAAGTATAAAAATTCCCAGAGAAATGGGGGCAAAAACACACCTAATGTTCCACAGCTATGATGCCTTCTTTGCTTTATGCCTCCGCCACCATCTTGTGCCTCATGGCTTCCAGCTCCACTTCTAGGCCTCCCTCCCAGTTTGTCCCTCACAAGGATTTGAAGTACCTGCGCAGCATTGACTGCTGCTCTCTTCGGTTCTCCTGCCAAAACTGCAAATTCCCCTCACCACCTAATATTGCCCTTGTCTTGATGTCCATTCAAGATTCCAGTAGCTTTAGTTCTTCTGCTTCTCATTCATTCTTATGGTCAATTGTTTTAAGGATGCCTCATTCTTTCTGAATTCCTGATGGATTATGTCCTGAGTTGCATTCTCTGAGACTGAGATTAAGTCTATCCATGTTAATTAAATTGTTAATGATTGCTGAAAGGAGAAAATTCTTCTTTCCTTCTACACTTGGATCTGAACATGGGCTAGGTGGTGAAACCACTATTGTAAATATTTGCCATATGTAAATGTCATGACCTTTTCAGATTGACCCTGCTCTCATCGGCCGGCACATGATTTCTCCCCCTTTCTTCCCCATAAAGGCTGTCATGCCACAAGCCTGCGGCCAGTTCGAGTCTGGGTCATTGTGAGTGACCAACACAGGGATGCTGTCCACCTCTTGTAAATAAAATCCTTCAGTCTTGGCAACTTCAGTCTTGGTATAATTGATCATGCATCAGGCTATCATCAGCCTCGAAATTTTCATCCTCCCTAAAGTAAAAGTCTTTTAAACTTTCTCTGAGGGGGGGAAAAAACCCTGAAAAGTATCTCTCCTTTGTACAAGCAGTTTATTGTCTGTAACGTAGAAAATCAGCAAAAACAATTCTTTCAAGATTTGTATTATAGTAGGAAAAATATTGTGTTTCACTTTCAATTGAAATATCATTCAGATATTCACAAATTAAGCACAATTCCTTTTAAGTCAGGTCTATAACTCATCAAAGTGGCATTGCTCTGTTGATGTTGTTACCAGATAAATATACTTTGGAGCTGAGAAGATCTGTCAGTTAGCCAAACATTCAATTCAATGAATGTCTTAGTCAGAATTGCAAATGATCTTTCCTACCAGTCTTTAAATCACCAGTAAGGAACTTCATCACTGTCTGTACAGCTTTTAGAGATCACATATCGTTTCTTGTTAAACTTCTATCTCACCAATTGTATTAACAGGAGACCTGCCTCCATCTGCAAAGAGATTTATTTGATCACAGTTTATCATGTTAAATAATTCACATAATCTCTCTGGGAGCATGGTGTTGAGGATAATGCTGCTTGTACAGTACTAATGTAGGAAATCATTAAAGATCAATAAAGAGATCATTACCAGTATGACTTCCTAACAGAACTGCCTGCGCTATAGATAGCACTTAAATTCAACAGTAAAAACGACAGCATGATCTCACTTTAATGGGTGGCAGCAAAATTGATTGGGCCAAGGTCAAAGGTTAAGAAAGCAGATTGTGACCCGTCTCCGTAATGTTTTAGCAAATGCACTTGTAATTCTTTTCAAACACTTTAGGGTAAGTTAAACACAGAGTGCCCTGCAGACCTCATCAGATCCTCTGTGCAAAAAATAAATCAGGATCCCAATTAGGGGGGGCTAAAGGTATTTTATTGCAGCATTACAAACAGACAGAAGCTTGTTGCTGTAGGAAATATCTGAATCTGTAACAGATCCCAACACAAATTATAACATTCGTGCTTATTAATGTGTTGTGCAAATCCAGGTTCACGTAAGTTATGAATCAAAGCATAACATTTCCTTTGGTTTTTAAATACAGGTACTTGTTTTCTGTACTGACAAATAATTATTCAGATCACTTCAAGGTAACCACAAACATTGATAAAAATCAAATTAATATATTTTGTTAAATTTCAAACAGCATTTTGTCCTGTTTTACCTTTGGAAACAAAATGTTCATATGAATATTTGAAACATTTTTATATCCAGGATACGTAATAATTTTTGGAAAATTCTTCTAATTTATTTATACCTAAATCAGTTTCCTTTTTAAAGATTAGTTGTTTAATATTCAATAATAGGTGATTATGGAAATAAGTAATATAATATGCTGACTTTAATTCATGCATTCAAAGGGTGTGGCTTATAATCACAAATTTGTAAGAGCTTTATTGTAGAAATCCTAAATTAAAGACGGCAGATATATTTTTAGCTACTTGTGTGAAAAAGGAAGTGTCTCCTGATATAGATTGATTTTTACAAAGCACAATCTGACAATGCAGACACACTTTTAGTATTGATAGATAGGCTTTGTTAAGAAATCAGTAAAGAATAGGGAATTATTTTGAAGGAGTGGGACCATAAAAAATATTCAGGATATTTTTACAGATTACTTAGATTTTGATTATTTATTTCAAGTAGTTTTAACACAATTTGCTGAAATTATATGATGCATTGAGATTCCATTCTGAAAGTTTCTTGGCTCGAACAGAACTTTGCTTGGGCTGATGACAGGTCTTCAAAATTTGTGTTTTCCTCTGTCCCTTTCGTTCGCGAAGCCAAGCCAAAGAAGAGATAATGCAACTTGAATTGCAACCCAGAATCGGTTTTAATTAGCGAGGATGGTCACCAAGTTGACTCCTGTCCCACTCCTGTGAGCCTTTGGACACAGTGAATTTGAATCACAGTGTGACGACTTTCTTCCATACCTATGGAATCTGGTTTCAAATACAGGCAGGAGAAAGAGAATGAAAATGTATTTCAACACTGTTGGAAGGATGCATGTTACTAGGACAGCATAAAATCTTTGTCACTTGGTTTTCAAAACAGCCCATAATGGCCCAGGCCTTTGAACCTGAATACAATCTGCACAATAAAATGAATGAACTGTGGTGATGTGTTATCACGGAAAGAGCAATTAACTGGTTAGCTGAAAAAGCTTCCTTTCATATATTGTAAAATTCTGTGGTCTCGGGTTTCTAATGAAAGTCCCTACTATTAGACATAACCCTCAGCTATGACCCTGTAATACCTCATACCAGCCACACACCACAAAGACATGTAGGATGAATTGAAGTTTAAGTAGGATCATATGCTATTATTGTTGGTTAGCTAATTAAAATCCAGGCCTCAACAATAACAGTTTACTAAAATATGGATGATGGCAGGTAGAAGGACAACAGCAAGAATTTCCCTAATGATCAGACCTGAAATCTATGTATTCCCTACTCAAGTGTTCCAGCAATTACTTTTGCCTAAAGATGACCTGGATAAGCTAAAAGACATTTTGATGGCGTCTTTCCAGGCTCTTAAAAATTGCTCTTTAGCCAAGAAATCCATTGGACAAAAATGATTTAAGGTAATGGACCAACTCCAATTGGAGAAGAACTCCAATTGGAGTTCGTAAACTCAATGAACTCTGGCTCTTCCACGCTCCTGGTAGCAGGTGTGAAATCTGCCAGCCTCTTTGTCCACCTGGTGGGTGTAGGGGAAGTTTCTGAGTTATTCTGGGAGAATCATCCATTATTCTCTCCTTAGGCTTGTTGATTGAACATGGATAGGAGAGGAAAGGTGAGAATTGATTGGGGGAGAGGATGGCTCTGTGAAATCAGAGCTGGAGGAAAGGAGAATGGGATAGAAATGGGGGATAGGGACTAATGGAAACCAGAGAAGTTGATGTTAATGATATCTACTTGAAGGATTCCCAGATGGAATATGAGGTGTTGTTCCTCCAGTTTACGGGTGACCTCAGTCTGGCAGTGCATGAGACCATGGATAGACATGTTAGCATGGGAATGGGGTGGGTGAAGAATTGAAATGGGTTGTCACTGGGAAATCACCGCTATTGCGGTGGAAAGATCTGAGGTGCTTAACAAAACAATCTCCTAGTCTGCATCCTACCTCTCCGATGTAGAGGAGACCACAACTGTAGCACCAGATGCAGTAGATGACCCCTGTAGATTCACAAGCAAAATGTTGCTTCACTTGAAAGGACAGTTTGGGACTCCGAAGGGTAGTGAGGGAGGAGGTGTGAGTGCAAGTGTAGCATTTCCTGAGGTCACAGGTGTAGGTGAGAAGAGGGAAATTGATGTGAAGGGTGTAGATGAGGGAGTCATGAAGAGACTGTTCCCTGCAGAAGGTGAAGAGGGGAGGAGAAGGGAAGATGTGTCTGGTGGTGGGTCATGTAGTAGGGGACAGAAATGGTGGAGGAGGACGAGAGTTTATTGTCAAATATTCAAGTACAATTGACAGATGTCTTACTTGCTGCAGTTACGTAAAACACAGTTACACAAATTAATTAAGATGCCATGAAAAGAAAAAAAGTTCAAAATATTAAAGGAAGATAAAATATAATAAATAGTTCAGCATACATATTCACATTTTGTTGGCTGATCGAGGAAATATGTGCTCTGCCTGTCGTACAGAGAGATTTTTGATAGTCTTATAGTGGTGTTTTGATTCAGGTGGCATGAAGAATTTCAAATGCCTGATGGTTGTTGGAAAGAAACTGTTCTTGAACCTCAAAGTGATGGACTTCAGGCTTTGGTACCTTCTGCTTGAAGGTAGCAGTGAGAAGAGAGGTACTGGGAGTCTTTTATGATGTTGGCTGCTTTCTTTAGGCAATGCTTCATGTAGATATCTTTGATGGATTGGAGATCAGTGCCCATGGTGGGCTTGGTTATCTTTTGCCACTTTCTGCTACCTTCTGCGTTCCTGATCATTTGTGATTCTAAACCAGGCTATAATGCAGCCAGTCAATATGCTTTCTTGTCTTAGTGAAAGTTCAATTTGATTATGTGGCAAATCTCCTCAAATTCCTTCAAAAGCAAAGGCATTCTTGACAATAGCTTTGATGTGCTAGTACTAGGAGAGATCTTCTGATATGTGGACACCCTGGAACTTGAAAGAAATAACCCTCTCCACTGGCGCTGTCAGGCAGCTGATAGGGTAATCTGTGGCCAAGGCCTTTGGTTCCACTACCGGCTGCCTGGTTACTGAACCTGCCCACTCCACCTTGTGGAATGACTGCAGTAGTAATGCCAGTAGTGTGCTTGGAGATGTGTCGTTGCAAATGATAAGTATGATTGCAGGATTGTAAAGTGAAAGTTATACCCAGTGTGATCTGCCCTATTGATTCTAAAGCCGGACTGCATTTATTGCTTTGAGATTGTATCTATTGTTTCACTGGTTTACCATGTAGTTATGAATGAGAGAAACAGAATTGTATAGGAGAGTTTAGCTTATTTCTTATTCCGTCATTAATTTAATTATTTCCTTTTCGAGCTTGAGCTAACTTTAAGGGTCAGTAACCTCTTTTCTGCTGTCACCCTGTCCCAGGAATTAATTAGGGCATGATCCAGTGGAAAAGGACCAATGTCTGAATGTCGGCGTCAAATGACGTTATTTCACGCCGGGGATTAGCCGCCTCTACCCCTACTCGTATCCCCGGCGATTGCTGATGCCGGCGTGCTGATAAAACCAATGGAAAAGGGACAGCAGAAAGTCACCTGTTTCCAGTCGATCCCCAGGGATGAGTGTATTCAGTGGAAAGCTGTCAATGTACCAGTAAAAGGGGGTAGCCGAGTGGAAACTGCACAAATGGTTTCCTATCCCAGGACACTGCATGGCCAATTAACTGGGATTCCAATGGAAAAGGGGCTCGTGATATCGTTTAAATTGAAATAAAAATCACCATATCCAAATTCTTTTTTTTGAAAAACAGTTAAAAATATTTTCTTGTTTTAATTTCTTTTTGAAACATTTTTTATTGTCCATCAAAAAACCCTTTACACAAGGTATACTAATGATAACATAAATCATATCATATACATATCACATATCAGTTGTAAATTAGAAGCAACTTCATAATTATTACATAACATTTCATTCAGGACATCAAATTCTATATTATAATAATTAAACAATTAAATCCTAACTTGTACTATGTCCAAAAGTATGGAATATAATGATTGTACAAACAATACATACAAAATTATTTTGTTTAAGTTATTTTATACTTCTTTGTGATCATATTGTTCTGTGATATGATCCATGATCTATAGTTAAACCCCCTTTACTTATTTTTCTTAATAATAAAAAGGAAAAAAATTATACCTCTAAATAAGAGGTTTAATTTCTATTTTCTAATTCTGCCAAACCTCTGATTTCCAAGTAAAATTAACATGAGCACTGTCGTTAACAAAATAGACCCATTAATCAAGAGAACTTTTTTAAGTGTAATAAAGTGATCAGATGTAACTGCAGGCATCTGAAGGTGATTTGTGAAAGCAAGAGATATATTGAAACACATTGAAAAAGACATTTGATTATGCTGTACTATGCAATTCTGCTTCAATGAATATCTTTTAACGAGAAAAGTCATGGATTTCTAATAGGTTCCATAAAGTCCACAATTTTTTTATGCTGGGTTTTTGCGTCATTATATTCAGGAACCTGCATCCCTCTCAGTTAGGGTGATTGAGGAACATTACCTCAGGGTCCGTAGCCACTAATCATATCTTGCCATATTGTATCCACAAAATCCCAACTGGGATAGTTGGGGAGCCTTCCATTATTCATAAATGAGACTTTAGCAATCACTTCTAAATGGGTATTTATCTGCATCGTGCACTTTCCAATAGTACAGACATAAAGGGCATTCCAGGGAACTTCCTGCCAGGAGTGCCCTTTCCACAAGCATATTTTCTTGGCGGTATATGCTCTTCAGAAGCCCTTACCTGTGCTTCTGCTTCCTGAGGGGCCCTGCCACCTCCCTCCCATTATTGGTGTATTTAAATGTCCCCAGTGGACCCTCCAAGCTTGTTTGTGATGTGATCCTCTTTCGGAGTCCTGAGGACCTCAAAACCCAGCAGCAATAGATATGCACCACAACACAGAGTAACTTAAACAAAAGTAGTTTTTAATTATATTTAAATAAGAAAACAGAATTGAACTTTAACTTATTACTTAACCTCTTCTTTGGCTTGGCTTCGCGGATGAAGATTTATGGAGGGGTTAGCTGCAGGCTCGTTTGTGGCTGACAAGTCCAATGCAGGACAGGCAGACACGGTTGCAGCGGTTGCAAGGGAAAATTGGTTGGTTGGGGTTGGGTGTTGGGTTTTTCCTCCTTTGTCTTTTGACAGTGAGGTGGGCTCTGCGGTCTTCTTCAAAGGAGGTTGCTGCCCGCCGAACTGTGAGGCGCCAAGATGCACGGTTTGAGGCGATATCAGCCCACTGGTGATGGTCAATGTGGCAGGCACTAAGAGCTTTCTTTAGGCAGTCCTTGTACCTCTTCTTTGGTGCACCTCTGTCTCGGTGTCCAGTGGAGAGCTCGCCATATAGCACGATCTTGGGAAGGCGATGCTCCTCCATTCTGGAGACGTGACCTACCCAGCGCAGTTTGATCTTCAGCAGCGTGGATTCAATGCTGTCGGCCTCTGCCATCTCGAGTACGATGTTGGAGATGAAGTCACTCCAATGAATGTTGAGGATGGAGCGGAGACAATGCTGGTGGAAGCGTTCTAGGAGCCGTAGGTGATGCCGATAAAGGACCCATGATTCAGAGCCGAACAGGAGTGTGGGTATGACAACAGCTCTGTATACGCTAATCTTTGTGAGGTTTTTCAGTTGGTGGTTTTTCCAGGCTCTTTTGTGTACTCTTCCAAAGGCGCTATTTGCCTTGACGAGTCTGTTGTCTATCTCGTTGTCGATCCTTGCATCCGATGAAATGGTGCAGCCGAGATAGGTAAACTGGTTGACCGTTTTGAGTTTTGTGCGCCCGATGGAGATGTGGGGGGGGCTGGTAGTCATGGTGGGGAGCTGGCTGATGGAGGACCTCAGTTTTCTTCAGGCTGACTTCCAGGCCAAACATTTTGGCAGTTTCCGCAAAACAGGACGTCAAGTGCTGAAGAGCTGGCTCTGAATGGGCAACTAAAGCGGCATCGTCTGCAAAGAGTAGTTCACGGACAAGTTTCTCTTGTATCTTGGTGTGAGCTTGCAGGCGCCTCAGATTGAAGAGACTGCCATCCGTGCAGTACCGGAAGTAAACAGTGTCTTCATTGTTGAGGACTTTCATGGCTTGTTTCAGCATCAGGCTGAAGAAGATTGAAAAGAGGGTTGGTGCGAGAATGCAGCCTTGCTTCACGCCATTGTTAACGGAGAAGGGTTCAGAGAGCTCATTGCTGTATCTGACCCGACCTTGTTGGTTTTCGAGCAGCTGTTGAAGAACTTTGGGGGGCATCCGAGGCGCTCTAGTATTTGCCAAAGCCCTTTCCTACTCACGGTGTCGAAGGCTTTGGTGAGGTCACAAAGGTGACCTACCTAACTACTTAATCCCCCCTCTAATACTAAGCCCAGGTGTGTGTAATGTTTATTTAAGATTAGAAAAGTCCAATCTCACTGGTTGCAGGCAATTTTTGTACCGTGCACAGAAGTTAGCATTAACAAAGTTCACTAGTCTTTGGTGCTTAACAGGCAAATGGTTAATACTCAGGAGGGTTCTTGCTGGTTTTCAGAGAGAGATTCATTTTCCAGGACACCAGCAACTGATTCCTTCTCAATCAGTTTTGCTGACGAAACTTGCCAACTTCAGGGTTTTCCAGATGATCCTCTTTCTTTCAGGTCACCTTTCAGATTGCCGGGTTTCTCCTTTGACCAGGCAGCCTTCCAAAGTTTGCCAGCTTTGTCCTTCTGGAACTGATTTCTCTCTCCTCTGTCTCTGTTTCACACCCACCTTCTCTGAGAGCAAAACAGTTCTCCTCTGCCTGCAAAGATCACATGCTCTCCCAGGCAAGCTGCTGTCGATAGTTTGTTGCCTCCTGCAAAAAGCATTCTGCAAAAGTCCTGCAAATATTCTGTATTTTTAAAATATGTGTGTGCAAGCTGCTCTAACAATTCCTCCCAAACCACCTCTTAAACACTCTATCCTTTAAGGTTTACTTCCTGAGTTCAAAGCCATGAGAAATAACTGTACTAAGACCAAAAGTTCATCCAGCAACAACTAACTTTCTTGAAGCAATGGCTTTACATGAGGGGACCAGATGCTGCTGTTATTAAGTTGGCATAACAGATTGCTTGTTTACATTTGCTTTTCAAAAGAACATGACAGAGGTTCCGAATGTTGCTTTAGTGTCTGCACTTGTGTGTTATAGTCTGTTACTGGATGAGATAAGCATTCTCTTGAAATGAAAATTAATGTTTTCAGAAAAAAAGCTTAAAAATGCAAAATTTCAGGACATCTGAGCAAAAAAACCCAGAAGATGCTAAATCAGCCAGTAAGAACAGAGAGCACATTTCCGTTCTTTGGGTGTGATTCCTGAATTTCAAGGAAAGCTCCTGGCTAAGCTCTGCCTTGTCTGTTCTCACTCCGCAGGTTGTCTGATTTTTCCTAATTCATCTTAAATCTTTCTGGACTATTAATGTAATTTATTATAAGCCAAGCAGCAAGCAGAATGTATGCAAGCAGCAGGTGTCAGTCTTGATCCAGACCTAGCACATTTATCTCTGGGGGTTAATTTTGTGGGTTCAAGCCCCAATCCAAAGGTTTCAACAGGTATCCACCTCTGTGAGTGGTGCTGCCTCTCTCCCCTGTCTCTCGCTCCCTCTCTCCCCGCTGCTCCCTCCCTCTCTCCCCAAATGTCGCTCTCTCCCTCTCTTCCCACACGTCACTTGCTTTCTTGATTACACGTATACCCTCATTTTCTGAAAATATAGTCTTATTTTTACAGAAATTACTTCATTTACATTTCAACTCCTTTTAACATGGAAAAGAATATAACTAGATGTGCAGAGGAAAACTTAAAGGAAAGGGTAAAGACATCTTCAAAGAAAAATGTTTCCATTTCAGACATTATTATAAAGCAATTTCTGACAATCCCGTTTCCAGCCGTTAGACCACTTGCAGAAAAGGAAATCTCTTCGCCTGTCCCTAATTCATTTTGGCTAAGAAACATTCTCTATTGGTGCAATGTAGAGGGTCAATTGTTTTATTTACATGAATAAAGGTAAATTAAAATCCTGTAATTGTGTTCTTTATTTTAATATAAAAGCAAGGAAATAAAGTAAGAAAAATTGCAGGGGATGTTTTCAATGGATAAAGCTCCTTTCCAGTGTAGCCACAATACAAGCAATGCTCTCCAAATTGCATTAAAATATAATTAGCAGTAAGATAATAGAATATTAAAAAAATTAAGGAAAAATTAAGAATAGGTTCATTGATCCCTGAACCTTGATCTGCCATTTAATAAGATCTTGATCTTGACATTTCTTTGTCCTTATCCCTTCTAGTTCAAGTCTATTTCAATCTCCCCTTTAAATATATTCAATGATTCCACCTCCACAGCTCTCTGAGTCAGAATACTATATGTCTTCGGAACCTTCTTAGATGAATGTAAAGGAACCCATGACAATGCTCAGAATAAAATGGGATTTTTAAAAATCCTTGCAATTTCTATTTTAAATTAAGCGATCATTATAACTGTTCAAATCTTTGGCTAAATATATGACAAATGAACTGAAGGAAGAAATATGGGAGCCTGGAATGAATTTCCACTTTAGACAGACTTAAATTCTAAATAGTGAATCCAATACAACCTGCTCCCATCCCATCATGAAGGAATTACTGCGGCTTATTTTGCAAGGTTGAAAGGATATTCAAAATGTTCCTCTGTAATTTTTCATCAACATTTATGAGTACAGTATGATAAAAAAATATTTGGAAAATAGATCTCTAAATGCTGACTGTGGTTTGGTGCCTGGATCACTATGTACATGGTGGATTGACACACAGGAATACAAACTTGGACAACACACATCTGACCAACATTTATGTGAATTTCAAGGGTTGATGGTGCTCATTGCTCAAGTAGGAGCATGAACTCATTATGATGAGTGTGCGATAGGTTCTTGATTAGCCAGGCTATCAAAGGTTATGGGGAAAAGGCCGGGCAATGGGGCTGAGTGAGGAAATTGATCAGCTCATGATTAAATGGCAGGGCGGATTCGATGGACTGAATAGCTTATGTGCTCCTATTTCTTATGGTCTAAATATTAATCTTGCCTCAGTAAAATGTAAATGTTTGACAAGGGAACCTTGTCTGTGCGGTCCAGTGCTGGAGCCAGCTCTACGTCCATTTGTCACCCTCAGCCCCACCTCTCCCTCCTGCATTATCCCAAATGAATCTTCCACCATTGCATCTCAAATTCTGACCTCCCTGCCGAACGGATCATGGCACTGATCAACACGGTCATATCTCGGTCTGGACCTCCACTACCAATTCCAACTTCAACCACTCTCCTCCTCACAACTGGATTTTGACTCACATCACCTATAGTCAATTGTGACCTTTCTGCCGAAACTCCTTTCACAACCCTTGAATACTGCCCTTCTCCTTCCCATGTGGAGTGAACAGAAGTTGCTCTTAAGGATATTAAATGTGTGTTAGCATTTTTCCATGGCAGAGTCTTCAAATAAATCATGCATTACCCACCTTGCATCTGTAATTAATGCACCTCTTCTGATCTTGATACAATGCTTGGCCTGTTTATCTCTTGTACCCAGAAGAAACATACAGATGGCTCAGTACACCATAGCACAGTAGAAGGCATTTATGGCCCATAAAACATGTGCTACCTAATTAGTTCCAATTAACCTACGAACACTGCATATTTGGAGGATGGAAGGAAACCAGAGCACCCGGAGAAAATCCACCCAGCTCATGGGAAGAACATACAAATTCCTTACAGGCAGTGGCAGATTCAAACACAGCTCTCCTGCACTGCAATCATGTTGTGTCAATGGCTACACTATGTGAACATTGGGCACCAAATCTACTCATCAGAATATTCTTTTGAAAAAGTACTTGCTGAACAAGCTTCAAACAAATTCTCAGTTAAAATGTTGTAAGTTGCTCTTTGAACTTCTTCACTGATAATTTGGTTATGATTCACCTGTAGCCTCCCCACCTCTGAGTCATATTTTCTTTCACAGTTACTGAATAAGTTCCTTTTATATGTAGTTCTCACACAGTTCCTGGACTGTATTACCTGAAGTGGGGTTTTAATTGATCACTGCTATTAGTTATTTGTGCAGCAAAAAAATAATCTGAATCGATGTGTACTAACCTGATCTAAATTTTCTTGTGTAAATTTTTGAAGTTTTTAAACTATGTGTAACAGTCTGAGAAGTCAAATCAATTACAATTTGTAGTCAAAAAAAACCTTCCAAAGGAAGAAAAGAAAAGCAAAGTTGCGCAGGAAACCCAAAATCATACAGAAATCAGATATAAAATGCTGCAATAAATGTTCCCTGTAACATTTTCCTATTTTGAACAATTTCTTTGAAGATCCATTCTTGACATTCTCTTCCTACATTAGCTCATTTTAACTATGCTTTCTCTTTATTAAGGTTTAAAGTTCACTTTCCTTTTTGATGTTTTATTAAAAATATCTTCTTTCTTTTTTCCTTATTGTTTGACTATTTGGCCAACATTTCTTCATTAGGTCACTGTGCCATTACTTCTGGTTTGAATTTGAGCCATCTGTATGTTTCTTCTGGGTACAAGAGGAATCAGTAAGCAACTCAATTTAGTAACTCTTTTGCAAACTAGTTCACATTGGCGTTTATTTACATTTCAGGCAACTTGTAGAGAGTGTGAACTGTGATTTATTTCTGAGCCCTGTTGAAAACTTTGGGTTCAAATTCTTCTTCATGTAAATGGAAACATCTGGGCTGGTAGAGCAGTGCTAAACTTCTGTAGGTGACATCTTTGTAGTAAGATCTTAAACTAATGCTTTTTTCTGTGCTCAGCGTGTAAAAGATCCCCTAGAAGGAAGGGGAGAGCTATCCCTGATGTCCTAGCCAATGGTTAACCTCAATCTAAAGCAAGAAGAAACAGATTTTCTCATCTGATCGTGCTATGTTGGAGATTGTAACGCATACTTTGCTTGCTGTATTCTTGTATGTACTTCATTAAGGACAAAATTCATGATTCTTTTAATGTCATGTAATAAAGCAGGTGTAATATTCCTCTGGGACTCCATACCCCTTTCTGAAACTGGATCCTAGACTTCCTAACAGAAAGACTACAGTCTGTCTGGGTCAGTAGCAGAATGTCAAGCACCATCACGCTGAGCCTGGGCGCACCTCAGGGCTGTGCGCTCAGCCCATTCCTGTTCCCGCTACTGACCCACGACTGCATCACCAGATCCAGCTCCAGCATTGTCATCGAGATTGCAGATGACACAACATTTGGCATCATCACCAATAATGATGAGTCGCACTACAGAGAAGAGGTGGAAAATCTCGTGAAATGGTACAGAATAGCTAGCTGAGTCTCCATGTGGATGAGATGAAAGAGATGATCGTGAAGTTCAGGAACAACTACCCCCCATCTTACATTAACAACTCTGTAATAGAGAGAGTGGAGACCACCAAGTTCCTTGGAGTTCACTTAACTAGTGACCTATCATAGACACCCAACATCTCCTCACTCCTCAGGAAGGCGCAACAGCATTTCCCAAGAAGACTGAAGCAGTGAAAGCTACCAGCTATCATTATGTTAACCTTCTACAGGAGCTCTATCAAGAGTGTCCTAGCCGGCTGCATCACAGTGTGATACGGTTGCTGCAGGGAAATGAATCGGATGTCAATCAACAGGACCATAAGAGGGGCAGAGAGGATCACTGGGGTCTCTCTACCCACCATCTATTGGGAAAGTTGTCTGAAGAGAGCGTGCAAAATCATTGAGGATCTCTTCCACCCCACATACAGCATCTTTCTGAGCTACTGTTAGGAAAGAGATATAGGAGCATTAGAGCCAGCACCACCAGGCTGAAGAATAGATTCTTCCCAAAGGAAAGTGTGGTTGCTGAACAATCAAAGGAACTGCTCACACTAACCATCTAAAACTTTCATATGTAGAAAACAACATCTATTTATTTGATTAGCTGAAATACTTGTCCAGCATATGTATTATTTGTGTTATGTCTGGTCATGTGTCTGTGTGTTTTTTATTACCAAGGACCAGACAATGCTGTTTCGTTGGGTTGTACTTGTACAATCGGATGACAACAGACTTGACTTGACTACTACATGAAATTTGCAGTCAACTTTTAACCCAACTGATACTTGCCCTCCTCTACCGGCATCACCTACGGCTCCTAGAACGCTTCAATCAGCGTTGTCTCTGCTCCATCCTCAAAATTCATTGGAGTGACTTCATCCCTAACATCAAAGTACTCGAGATGAAGAGGCTGACAGCATCGAGTCCACGCTGCTGAAGATCCAGCTGCGCTGGGTGGGTCACGTCTCCAGAATGGAGGACCATCGCCTTCCCAAGATCGTGTTATATGGCGAGCTCTCCACTGGCCACCGTGACAGAGGTGCACCGAAGAAGAGGTACAAGGACTGCCTAAAGAAATCTCTTGGTGCCTGCCACATTGACCACCGCCAGTGGGCTGATATCGCCTCAAACCGTGCATCTTGGCGCCTCACAGTTCGGCGGGCAGCAACCTCCTTTGAAGAAAACCTCACTGACAAAAGGCAAAGGAGGAAAAACCCAACACCCAACCCCAACCAACCAATTTTCCCCTGCAACCGCTGCAACCGTGTCTGCCTGTCCCGCATCGGACTTGTCAGCCACAATCGAGCCTGCAGCTGACGTGGACTTTTACCCCCTCCATAAATCTTCGTCCGCGAAGCCAAGCCAAAGAAAGAAGAAAGACTTGCCCTCCAATCAATTAATTTTGTTGAGTTCAGAAGAATATAGTTTTAAGAAGAGTGATGACTATAAATATCAGAGATTTATTTTTGTTTTGAAAGGGGTTAATCCAGAAGACTAAACTGAAGTCCAGAAGAGAAGTGTCAGGAAACATGGCTTACTGACAGCATTTTTTCACAAATTTGCAACCGGGTTTCTGCTGCTAAATGACGATGGGCTAAAATTCTGGAAACTTTTTTGATCCGTTTTTAATTATTATGGATTCCCTTGCTTGTTCTCTTCCTTCCATTTACTGTGCACTTGTTTTTCTCATTTTAATTTTGTTATTCTATCATTTGTTTGTCCAAAGTGAATATTACATTTCAGCACTTTCTCACTTTAGCTTTCTAACCATATAACATTCACAGGACAGAAACAGGGCCATTCACCCCTTCTAGTCCATGCCGAACACCTTCTCTCACCTTGTCCCATTGACCCACACCTGGTCCTTAACCCTCCATACCGCTCTCATCCAACTTTTCTTTAAATATTAAAATCAAACCCGCATCTACCACTTTGACTGGAAGTCCATTCCCCACTCCCACCTCCTTCTGAGTGAAGAAATTTCTTCTCATGTTTCCCCTAAAGTTTTCCCCCTTCAATCTCAATCCATGTCCTCTTGTTTGAATCTCCCCATTCTCAATGGTAAAAACCCTGTCCACATTGACTCTCTCTGTCCCCCTCATAAATTTGAAATACCTCTATCAAATCACCCTGAAATCTTCTATGCTCCAGGGAATAAAGTCTTAGCCTGCTCAACATTTCCCTATAATTCAAACTCTGAAACCCAGGCAACATTCTTATAAATCTCTTCTGCAGTCTCTCTTTTCTGTTTATGTCCTTCCTATAATTCAATGACCAAAATTGCACACAATATTCCAACTATGGCCTCACTCATGGCTAAGGTGTGAGTGTGTGAGTGTGTGAGTGTGTGTGTGTGTGTGTGTGTGTGTGTGTGTGTGTGTGTGTGTGTGTGTGTGTGTGTCATCTCCCATCCAACTATTGTTGAATCCATTTCACTACTTCAACATTAATCATTAATTCCTAATGCTTGAACCTTCCTAACTAATGACTACTCCTAATCAATTCCTGTCTTTCCAAATTATTATATAAGAACCCTCTCCATTAATTTACCGACCACTGATGTCAGTCTCACAGGCCTACATTTACCAGGTTTACTTTTGGAGCCTTTTTAAAACAGCGGAACGTCATGAGCCACCTTCCAATCCTCCAGCCCCTCCCCCATTGCCAGTGACAATTTAAGTATTTCTATCAGAGCCCCCACTTTTTTGTACACTAACTTCCCTCAAGGTCCTAGGGAATGTCAGGACCCAGAGATTTATTCACCTTTATTCCCTTTAAAATAGCCAATAGGTGCTTCCTCATTAATCTGTATATTATCCATGACCTCATTACCAGATTTCCTTCTTCATCTGGCTCAATATTTCTTTCCTTAATGAAAAAAATGCTGAAGAAAAATAAATCATTTAAAATTTCCCCCATCTTATCATAGTTGACTGGAGTCTCGAAGACTGAACTTAAGGGGGAGATCATACTGACCTTAGTTACTGTGCTTCTTTTCTGATAGATGAAGAATTTAGCTTGGGGATATCAGTATTAAAATCTCTCTGTTTGTTGTTTATCCAAATGTAAGTGTAAGCCAAATAAGTCATGCCAACTTGTTTTAGAGAATTTGTGAATTTCAGACTGGTGGGAAATGGTTGAATGCTGTTATGTATACCCTAATTAATACAGGAGTCAAAAACCAAATGAGGAACTCTGTGTTTAATAGAACCATGATACAATATATTGATAATAAAAGATCTAAAATGAATAGGAAAATGCTAGAAACATTCAGGAAATTTGGCAACATCAATGAAGAGAAGAAAATAATTAATGTTTCAGTTTAGTAATCTATCATCAGCTAAACTAATAAAAAATTACAAATAATGTGCCAGATTACTAATTGCAGACAGCTTGCAACATTACCAAATATGACATTAATATTTTTTGATATTGTATTCATTTCTGGACAATAAATGAAGAAATATGTAAGGCTGCTGAGATAAAGAAGAAAGATAATTCTCGGTATCAGTTGTACAGTAAGGTTAAAAGAATTGGAGTGAAACAATAGAGAAGTGTCTTGCAGGATCCTTAGGAGGCAAAGATAAGTGACCGGTGTTTTGGGCCTGAGTCCTTCATCCAGAGAATTGAATCTATTCTTTATAGAATAGAAGAAAATTATTCAATTAAACTTTCAGGAATTATCGCAAAATCAGCAACATTTACCCAAATGTCCTCCTCTCATTCAACCCTGACACATTTAAATAAGTAGAACATATAAAAACCATTAAGGCCCGAGGAAAATTTCAGGAAATATACACAGCATTGTTCCAGAGAAATGGCTTGGTTGTGGAGGATGGAAATATTACTTCTCTGTATTTAAGAAATTCAGAGACTTTTCGTTCAATTGAGTTGGACTTCCCTATAAAATATTATATTGTTCTGACATTTTTTAAAATTTCCATTCTTATAAACTGTCCTTTAGTTTGATAAAGGGATAACAAAATTTGCAGAATAATCTCAAAATTTCAATTTTAGAGTAACTGTTTGCCTAACATATTTTGTAAAATGTAAAACAACTTGTCTTATTGCTGGATACAAAAGAGATCACCTCATGGGAAGAATTTTTAAACTTGGCTGAACTGGTTGCCAGTCCCTCACCTGGTTAAAGCAATCTTACAAGATGCAGTTTTTTTTGTGCAGCAGGCAAAATACATGTGGTTAGTTGTCAAACTCACATCCTTAGGCTGCTATGGTTAGAATTCAGCCAGAGAACCCAGGGCACCTTACATATACTGCTCATGTTGCAATGCAATGCTCTTGAAGGCCTCAGAATACAAACTGCATGAAATAGAGGATGGTGTACAGCTGAGTTCTGTGGAAAGTTGGCAGCAAATTTGAATTTGAAAGATAAAATTTCCTGATTCCTTTGTAGCTTCTGTTCTGCAAATTGCATTTTTAGAACTGTCTTCTCAATGTAAAATTCTTTCTTTGGCTTGGCTTCGCGGACGAAGATTTATGGAGGGGGTAAAAAGTCCACGTCAGCTGCAGGCTCGTTTGTGGCTGACAAGTCCGATGCGGGACAGGCAGACACGATTGCAGCGGTTGCAGGGGAAAATTGGTTGGTTGGGGTTGGGTGTTGGGTTTTTCCTCCTTTGCCTTTTGTCAGTGAGGTGGGCTCTGCGGTCTTCTTCAAAGGAGGTTGCTGCCCGCCAAACTGTGAGGCGCCAAGATGCACGGTTTGAGGCGTTATCAGCCCACTGGCGGTGGTCAATGTGGCAGGCACCAAGAGATTTCTTTAGGCAGTCCTTGTACCTTTTCTTTGGTGCACCTCTGTCACGGTGGCCAGTGGAGAGCTCGCCATATAACACGATCTTGGGAAGGCGATGGTCCTCCATTCTGGAGACGTGACCCATCCACCGCAGCTGGATCTTCAGCAGCGTGGACTCGATGCTGTCGACCTCTGCCATCTCGAGTACTTCGACGTTAGGGATTATTCTCCTATGATATAGCATGGCACTGTTAGATATCCTTCACTATGTTTCAGTGGTTATTATTTTATAATAATTAATTACAGTGATTGGGCAGTCCTCTAATTTTGAATGATTTGTTAGATATTTCTGGGTACATAAGATTGCTTTTGCAGGTTGTATTGATAGAACCAGAGAACATTACAGCACAGAAACAGGCCTCTTCAGCCCTTCTAGTCTATGTCGAACCATTTTTGTGCCTAGTCCCACTGACCTTCACCCAACCTGTAGCCTTCCGTACCTCTCCCATCCATGTACCTGTCCAAATTCTTCTTAAATGTTAAAATTGATCCCGCATTCACCACTTCAGCTGGCAGCTTATTTCATACTCCCACAACTCTGTGTGTGAAGAAGTTCCCCCTCATGTTCCTCCTAAACTTTTCCCCTTTCACTCTTACCCCATGTCTTCTGGTTTGTATCTCATCTACCCTCAGTGGAAAAAGCCTACCTACATTTACTATCTATCCCCCTCATAATTTTAAATGTTTTTATCAAATCTCCCCTCTTTCTTCTAAGCTCCAGGGTATAAACTCCTATCCTGTTTAACCTTTCCCTGTAATTTAGTTCTTGAAGTCCAGGCAATATCCTAATAAATCTTCTCTGCACTCTTCCTATCTTATTGATAGCTTTCCTGTAGTTAGATGACCAAAATTGCACACAAAAGTCTAAATTTGCCTCCACCAATGTCTTATACAACTTTACCATAACATCCCAACCCCTATACTCAATATTTTGATTTATGAAGGCCAAGATGCCAAAAGCTCTCTTCACAACCCTATTCACCTGTGACACCACTTTCAGGGAATTTTGTACCTGTATTCCCAGGTCCCTCTGTTCTACCACACTCCTCAGTGCCCTACTATTTACTGTGAATATCCTTTCATGGTTTGTCCTTCCAAAATGCAACACCTCACACTTGTCTGCATGAAATTCCATCTGCCATTTTTTTTACAGCTGGGCCAGATCCCTCTGCAAGCTTTGCAAACCTTCATAGCTGTCCACAGCACCTCCAATCTTAGTATCATCTGCAAACTTGCCGATCCAATTTACCACATTTATCATCCAGATCATTGATACACATGCCAAACAACAATGGGTCTCAGGACTGATCCATGAGTCACACCACTAGTCACTGGCCTCCAGTCTGAGAAGCAATCATCCACCACTCCTCTCCGGCTTCTCCCATCCAGCCATTGTCAAATCCAGTTCACTATTTCACCATGAATACCTAGCGTCTGAACCTTCATGACTAACCTACCATGTGTGACCTTGTCAAAGGCCTTACCAAAGTCCATGTAGACAACATCTACAGCCTTTCCTTTGCCAACTTTCCTGGTAACCTCCTAGAAAAACTCTTGTTAAACATAACTTATCATGCACAAAACCATGTTGACTATCCCTCATCACTTTCTGACTATCCAAATAATTGTGCATCCTATCACTTAAAACACCTTCCAATAATTTACCAGGGTTATTTTTGGAGACTTTTTTAAACAACGAAACAATGTGAGCTACCCTCCAATTCTCCGGCACCTCACCCATGGCTAAGGACATTTTAAATATTTCTGCCAGAGTCCCCACAATTTCTGCACTAGCCTCCTTCAAAGTCCAAAGGAATATCTTGTCAGGCCCTGGAGATTTATCCACCCTTATTTGCTTTAAGACAGCAAGCATTTCCTCCTCTTTAATCTCTATATGTTCCATGACTTAACTTCTTGATTTCTTTACTTCCTACGACTCTGTGCCTGTTTCCTGAATGAATATTGATGGAAATTTAAAAAAAAAGATTTCCCCTACCTCTTTTGGCTTCATACAAAGCCGACCACTCTGATCTTCAAGGGGGCCAATTTTCTCCTTTTTCTCTTAATATACTTATAGAAACCCTTAGCATTTTCCTTCACATTTTCTGCAAAAGCAAACTCACGATTTCTTTCATGGGGTTTTTCTTGCACTTTTTATTCTCATTTTTTTAATGCTCCATGTTGCCTGCACCTGCTATACACCACTCTCTTCTTTCAAACTAGATCCCCAAATATCCCAAAAATCAAGGTTCCTGATGCCTGCTAACCTTGCCATTAATTCTGACAGGAATATACAAGTACTGTACTCTTAAAATTTCACCTTTGAAGTACATTAAATATTGTTGTCATCTGTGACTCAGTTTATAAAATCTCACCCCTTGAATTCAAAAATTACAGGGACCTGTGCACAGATGTCTAGGGTGAGTATTGTGATATTTGCAGTATGGGTTATTATTGATCATTCCTTTTTAATCCCAATAAGCTTTACATGTGACAAATAGGTCTCAAGGCTCAAAAATGCTTTGTGTTAAATTTTTACAGTGGAAATTATTAGAGAATGTCCAATATATTTATATATTTTACATTTACATATTTATATTTATATATTTTACATATTTATGTACTTATTTTTATATTTATTTATATATTTATATTGATATTTTTATATCCATTTATTTATATTTTTATATTTATTTCTACATCACACACACATGCACCATGAACTCTTTTAAAACAACAGATTATCTGGTCATCACATTACTGTTTGTTGGAGACTTTTGTGGGTAAGTTGCTGCCTTTACTATGTTACAGCAGAAAAACCTCAAGAGTACCTCACTTGTAAAGCACATAGAATATTGTGAAGGCAGTGCTACAAAAAGAAGGCCTTTTATTTTCTTTTTAAATTTCAAGTTGCTCCTTGGTTTTGCCTTTTCTTGAAATTACTCGTAATGGTCAAGTGTTTGTCTCGCATCTTAACAAATCTAATGGAATTCCTAATATGACTATAAATACTAAGAATGGGAATCATGTTTTCGAACATGGATCATGGATCATTTCGGCCATTTTGCTGACCTATCTAAACCTACTCAACAATCAAAACAATCCCTACCTCACACCCATAACCTTCACTTTTCCTTGAATCCACGTGCCTGTCCACATCTTTAAATGCCCCTTTCGTACCAGCTTCCACCACCACTCTTGGCAATACATTCCAGGCATCTACTGCATTCTGTGTTTTTTTTTTAAAAAAAAAAAACCTGCCTCCTCTCACCTTGTACAGATGTTCTCTGGTATTTTCTAGTGTCGCCCTGGGAAAAGGGTGCTGGCTGTCCATTACAGCTATGCTTCTCTTAATCTTACAGACCTCTAAGTCACCTCTCATCCTTCGAACCGTCCTTTGAAGAGATTCACATGCAGGAAACCTTTTTCAGTCTTATTTCTTTAGCAAATTCAGCAGCGATATTTAATTTTTCTTTAAAAATTTAAGGATCAGTGTTTTACCTATTATAAAGCCAAATTCAATTTTTTTTCTAATGAAAATCAGATAATTTTGTTGAAATGTAACATCTAAGCTCGCAAATTAAATATTTTATTACACTAAAATTATATTTATATTTAATGTGTGCTGTAATATTGCATAAAGTTTCTGGATAAGTTACAATGATACATTTCTTCACTATTTATACAAGAAGCCTCTAGTTTTTGTTCTTAATTTTGTTATGTACATGACGGCTGTGATAAAGATGACCCCAGACGGCGTTGTATTTAAAATAATATTTTTAATTATTAATCAACTATTATAATTTAACTTGCCTAAACTTAACTACACTTATCTACAATTATCTAGCTTTAACTATGCGCAAATACATTGGTGTGTGTGGAATACCCCAAGTCGCTATAGCTCAAGACTCAATTCTCAAAGTTCTTTAGGAAATTCGGTGATGGCACGTGGGCTTGAGTTTGATGAGACATGCATGCATTAGATGGTTGAGTCACGCAGGCTTTAAATGGTTGAGGCACGCAAGCCTTAGATGAATGATGAGACACACGCTTAGATGAAAGGAGGAGTTCATGATATGGGTGAAAGAGACCAGGAGTGACAGAAGGTTCATTAACTCACAAACGCCCTAGCTGAGGTACTTCAGAGAAATGTCCTTTTTAGACAAGTGGCTTCTTCAGGATTTAAAACTCTTTTCAAGGGTCAGTCGAGTAGAGTGCAGTATTTCTTCTGCAACTTTAAAACCCCTTCCATGAGTCAGTAGAAGTGGTCTCTCATTCCTCTGTAAGCAAAAGAAGGAAATCGGACAATTCTGTCTATAACCACACTTGCGGGTTTCTCATTCCCACAAAAGAAGTTGGAGATGTTTCCCTTGTGGTGCCTTCTTAAAATGGCCTCTTGAAGCAAATGTGTACTCAGTCTTAATCTGTTGGTCCCATGGTCTCTGCACCTGGGCTTTAGAGACACTGCCATGCTTCTCTTCAAATGTATCCATTTAGGAACGCGATGTCTTCAAAGCTTGCGGCTAGTTTCACAGTCACTTCAAATCCTGCAGACAGGTTGTTAAATCCGTTCTCTTAAAGGGCTAGTGCCTCACAAAATGAATTGGTCTATAGGGGGAACATCACACATTAAAAAAATTAACAACAATTAAGAGAAATTTCAAAGAAAATAAAGAGGATACAAATAATGTCAGAAATCTGGGCATTATAGAAATAAACTTATCCAGATTATATTCTGAGGTAAAATTTTCTCTGTGAGCTTACTCCAACAGAACCTTAATTCTCATCATTTTGGATCTTATTACAATTTTCAATTGCATTCTTTATCAAGATACACATAGTCTTCTGCAACAGCAAAGGAAAACTGAGCACACTGAAGACAGTAATGCTATGTTTTACTTGGGTAAAAATAGATTAGTGTTAAACTTCTGATTTTTCTCTCTCAATCTCAGACATTAATGGCAAAGAAATTGCTGCTGGTTGGCAATGAAGACAGTGACACAATTGCTAATGAGGGAGGCAGTGGTTGTTCTGAATACTTATTGATACAGGTGACTACCTGCTTTTGCTTCTACCTGACGAAGGGCCCAGGCCAAAAATCGTTGGTTATCCTTTACTTCCTTTGAATGCTGTGTGATCTGCTGAGTTCCTCCAGCATTTTTGTGTATTGCAGTCAAATCCAGCATCTGCAGACTTTCTTATTAACTGGAATAATTCTTTCTTTGCATTGAATTGTTTTGCTAATATGAATGGGTTAAAATTTTAAACCAACCTGAACTTTGTATGATTATAATTACATAGACTGAATAGCTAGTGTGTTAGTTAAATTTATTAATTCTGTGTGGTGATACAACCACCAGCCTCCTGCAGGGGGCGATCTCTGTACCTGGTGGAAGACCACCTAAGGGCTGTCTCCACCTAGCTGGCTGTCAATCAGCCGACCTGAATAGACCCCCTAGGGGGCTGACTCCACCTGACCGGCTGACAATCAGCTGGCCCCTCCTGAGCCACCGAATCATGAACTGGTGTTCAGACTTTTACCTGAATAAAGCCTGTTGTACAGTCTTGAGTTTTGTACTTGCTTGCTTGCTGCTACCTCAGTGCCCCGCAATCTGACACAAAAATAAATATTTGATTGCATTTATTTAAATTACTCTCTTACCTCATTTTTATGGTAGCCTTTAATGTTTCCAAGTATTCCAGTGACAAGGCAGCAGGACTGCTTGAAGGGGATACTTAAAAATATACAGGAATAACATCACCAGATGCCCTCATTTTGCTATGAGATGAATGTGTTGCCATCCAGATGTGGGTATAACATTCTTGAGAGGTTTCAGCCTGTAATACAAGTGATTGCTTTGGAGGAACATCTACACAGGACAGATGTGAGGAGACCGGAACATTTATTGTAGAAAGGTGAGGACCTTGTGAATCAAATGTTGGGTGGGTCCAGCAATAGAATATCGTAGCTATTGAACGAAAGCCACAACATAGATATTATAACTCCTGCATGCAATATGTTAGCCTTCTATCTAGTTGTGGGGTACAAAATGAGTGGACATGTTTTCTGCACAGGGACTTGTTGTAATCCAAAATGCACTACACAAGCTGGAAGCAGATTCAGTAGCAAATTAAACATAAACTTGAGGAAAAAAAAAATGCAGTTTCACAGGGGAGTGAGAGAAATTAGTCACAATGGTCAAATAGCCACTTTCTGGACTACTACATTCTGATTCTAACTGAGTGATAAATGGTGCTCCTTTAGGTGAAATGTTATTTTGTTCTTGGCTATATATAAAACCTGTTTTTAACACTATCGTCAAAATAAAATCATCTGCTTTTCATTGGGAGCCCATATGACATTGAGCATCATCGTGTCATTCAGTAAACTGAGCAAAATGGACTGCAAACTATTGAAATGGATTGATTGTTTTTTAATGTTAAATTTGAAGGCTTATTTCAGAAGATATACAGAAAATCTGCATGGCTGGTGTAGCACCAGTGATTGGGACAGGGGTTCGAATATGTAAGGGGTTTGTACATTCTCCCTGTGTTTTCCCTGGGGACTCGGGTTTCCTCCCACCTTTCAAGATGCAAGTTAATTGGGTGGCATGGGCTCGAGGGCCGTAATGGCCTGTTACTGTGCTGTATGTCTAAATTAAGTTAAATTTAACTCAATAACCTTTTCCGATGACAGAAACATGGGAACCTTTATTTAAAATACCATACTTGAAGATAGTAAGCTCAAATTAGACACAATGTACCCTGTGGTATATCTTGTGGTTATGCACACATACTAACTCTAATAAATAAGGGTGTTTCCTTTTTAGTTTTCTGTTTCTTGCCTATTTATAAGTTTTATACTTCTGAGGTTTTGTAGTAAAATTGCAGTATTTTTTTTGTTTCATTTTAATTAAACATCCGAGGTTGTTAAGTATGCTCATTAAAATAAACTGGTTAGAAGGTCTCAATTTCAACCACGTGTCATTGTCTAATTCTGCTGGGTTCAATGGCTATAGTACTATCCAAGTTGGTTGAGCCATCTTAAAAAAAAATATATTTTGTTTTATGGTGCCAGGAAGCTCAGATCTAATGTGTGCTAATACACATTTAAGTTACAATTGGACATCTGTTCTTGAGCAATATTAGGGATACTCCAATCAAGACAAAATAGAGATTGTGGATGAAAATTCATGAACTCTTCATGAAGCTGTTAACAAGACACAAATTCTGTGGAAGTAGGAAAAAAGGAGAAAAATCAAAAAGTCCAGAGTTGAATGGTAGATTGAAGAGTTTCCTGCGTGTTTCCGTAAACTAGTACATTGGGGATGGGAGAGTGGTAGAGGGGAAACGCATTGCCATGATATTTCATTGAAATCCTAGAATAATCAGCTCTATTTTGCCAGTTATGTGATTTATCAAAAGACCTGAAATTCCCAGTTCACTCAGTAGAATGTTGAATAGGGTGAACGAGTAATGTATAAGGGGGATTGCCTTATATAATGAAATGAGTTGTAATGAAAGGTCCTTAGCCTGAAATTGTAGAAGGTCCTCAGTTTCTCTTTCCATGCATGCTAACATTCTGAGTGCTTCCTGCATTTTTATTTCAATAAAGTGAATGTCACTGTGCAAATGCTACAATATTGGGCAATACAGTTGGCGTAGCAGCGCCGTTGACCTGGGTTCGAACCCCGTGCTGTCTGTAAGGAGTTTGTACCTTCTCCCCATGTCTGCATGGGTTTCTGCCAGGTGCTCCGGTTTCCTCCCACCCTCCAAAAATGTATGGGGGTTGTAGGTTAAATAGGGTATTTTGGCGGCATGGGCTCGTAGGCTGGAAGGGCCTGTGCTTACTGTGCTGTATGTCTAAATTTAAATTTAATTGTGGATTTTGCACGTGGCCATGCAAAGACTGACAATGCTTCATTTTTTTGAAGGCAGACTATGAAAATGTATTGAGCTCAATGAGGAACTATCTTTTGATCTAGAGAGACCATTGTTTCCATAAATTGTCAAATAACAATAAATAATGGATGTTATCCAAGCCATTTAAATGTCAGTCCCCAGATAGTTACATTCTAAATAAGAGTGTAAAACTCCCTAAAACTGGTGATTGATGATAGTTGTTACATGTACCTTGACTTTGGGCAACTCTTTAGAACATATCTGCTGTGTGTTGAAATAATAATACAATGTTATTGATCTAAAGCATTTAAGGGAACAGAAATGAATATTAGAGTTTCTTTGATGCCTTCCAAGTGGCTGAATGATAGATTTACTTTCTGTTTTTTCTAGAACTGCCATTCTCACCTTTTTTTTGGGTGATTTCTCCCTCAGGACTCTGTTCAAAGTTTATGGGCCCCTCTGAAGCAGGTTTCTGCCATACTCTTCTAACATTCAAAACAAAAAAAATTGTTTCATAAGGTAAAAATAAAACAAGGCTTTTACTTCAATGTGCTGCGGCCGCCATTGAAAATGGCTGCTTCTGAATCCTGTCAGCTCTGAAAATGAGTGCAGAACGTATATATAATTTTGCTCTGTGTATTTCAGTAATAACTTTGTCACTTTAGATAGGTGATACTATTGCCTTTAAAATAAATGTTTCTGTTATATATTTTTCTTATTGAAACGTATCTTTCAAAATTACTTGCCATAATTTGGTTTCCATTTTAGTTTGTGTGAGTAAAACCTATGTTAGTGGCTGCATTTGAGTCAAACAAATGGAAAACTTGCCTCAGAGAAGGCAATGGTCATTGATGGCTGTGATATGGAAGGAGGGGTGTGTCATAGTTTTTGATGGAAAGTTTAATGAATCGAGGAGCCGTCTTCTTCCATGTGATTTTTGTGAACAGCTTGGATTGTCTGAGTAGTTCCAGTTAACCCAACTAGTTGATGTCACTGGCCACAAATATGTTCCACAAGACTCTCTGCAGAATTTGGCAATGGGATATGTTTCAGCAGGGAGCAGTTACTAATGTAACCAAATGATTAAAGTATATATAACAATATTAATCAACGTAGAAGTATTTTGATCCAGACGTATCAAATCACAGATTCCATTCCTTCATCCCAATCTGTAGAATTCCAAATTCAATTAAATAATTGCAGTTAATTTCTTGATCCACAATTTTTGCCATTTTAAATAATCTATCTTTAATTTAAACACTATGGCCTCTATTTAGACTCCTTAGCACTTTGAATGTTGATTAGGTTCCAGGAGAAATACAAGTGCAGATGCTGGAATGTTCAGCAAAGAGAAGCAGGAGGGACCTAGCACATCCCAACCTGGAATGTCGAGCGTCTGTTTCTCTCCATGTATGCTGCCTGACTAGATAAATTCCTCGGAATCAGTTCCACACTGTCATCTAATGCATAGCAACATGCTTATGGTTTGAATAACATGTTGGTGAGAACTTCAGTGCATGGGTATTGACAGAGGCTAAGTCACTGATCTACAGGCTTTTATTCACAAAGGACAGGGACCTCATCCTGTGCCGTGACCCGGGCTTTTTGGGAAAGGGTCAAGATATTAGAAGCTTTATACAAGATCAAAGAGGGTGGAGCCACAGATACAGTCACAGAGCATGGCAGGGCCAGGTAATCAGGAGTACAGCAGTTCACCACAGGTATAATTCACAGTGTACATGGAGCCTGCTGTGAATTTGCATTTCACTCTGATTAGACACCAGGGCTGTCATTTTGGAGTCCAACACTTCTGATTCTTTCTCTTAATCTCCCACAGCTGATCATTTGCTCAGCAAGAGGAAGGCACACACCCTCGAGAGCAATTTCAAGGGATCATCAACTACATCTTGGTTAGTTCCTGATTGACTTGCATCATTTGATCACCATCTCTACAAGGCAAGATATCAGTACCTGAGTTGTGGGGTGAGAATGTAACCATATATAAACATATAACCGTTTACAGTGCGGAAACAGGCCATGTCGGCCTTTCGAGTCCGCGCTGGTTCACTTGAAGAATTCCACTAACTCCCCTCCCCACCCCCCACCCCACTCTCCGCCATAATAACATTTATTCATGGATGTAGTTTTTTAAACTGCTAACTTGTATTTAGTTTCAATAAATTACAAATACCATATATTCGCATGCAGTTGTCGTGGTGCACTGTTAGCCAGAATCAGACACACACATGGTAAAGACTGTACAACAGGCGCCTTCCACAGAGCAGGCTGGCTGTGGCTGCAGCAACTCTGAGTGAGGCCTCGGGAGGCCGGCGGCGCAGGCTTATATCCCGGAGGGTGATTGACACCCGACTGGGTGGGGCTTGATCCATTCAGGCCAACAGATTGTCAGCCGGCCAGGTGTTGTCCTGTCCCCTTACACTCCTGCAGGTACAGTGGTGCAGTAGGCCAGTATGTACCCCTTCTTTAAAATTGCCCCAGGTGGGGTGGGGGGGGGGGGGGTTGGTGCAGTAACAAGGAATTGCACCCACTGTTTACATACAATATTTACAGGTTGAGATAGTGACGTTATCCAGATATGGGAACATCGCCTTCAGCTTGTGCTGGTCTACTATGCGATCCATCTCCCGCTGTAAGACGGAGACCCCGTTTGTGACCCCAAAAGGAACCCGGCGGAACTGGTACAGGCGCCTGTCCGCTTCAAAGGTGGTGTAGGAATTGTTCTTCAGGTGGATAGGAATTTGGTGATACGCCAACTTCAGGCAATCATAGAGAAAACCCAGTAGTGGGCTATCTCATTGACCATGTCGCCAATCCTCGGCAGGGGGTAGGCATCCAGCTGAGTGTACCGATTAGTGGTCTGGCTGTAATCCACGACCATCCTCGGCTTACTTCCCCCATAGACCACCAGGTCTGTTACTGTGCTCTATAACGCCTTCCGCCAGGAGTTGCTGCACCTCTGCCTTGATGAAGTCCCTGTCTGCAGAGCAATAGCGCCTACTTCTGGCAGCGATCGGCTTGCAGCCTAGCGCAAGATGTGGAAAGAGTGCCGGTGGGGTGATGTGCAGTATGGAGAGGCTGCAGGTTGTCCGGGGCTGGTAGGTTGGTGAGCTGTACAATGTGAATGGAGGTTGGGGCCCCCCAAAGGCAAGGGTGACTCTCTGCATGTGGCACTGGAAATCCAGGCCCAGGTGGAGTGTTGCGCAGAGTTTGGGCATGACCAAATCCTGAATCCTGTGTAAGTCTCCCCTCCCATCGTTATATTGACCGAGCAGCGCCCGAGGATACCAACGGTCTTATCCTTGGCAGCGAGGGCGAACGAGCAGGTGGTGGGGTGGACCTTTAACCTTAGGGAGTGGTGCACGCTCGGGTCAATGAAGTTCTCAGTGCTGCCACTGTTCAACAGGCACTTTGTTATCTGCCCGTTGACTCGCACGTCCATCATCGAGCGCCTGAGATTGTGGGGAATGTCCCTGGTTAGTGTGGTGGTGGCCAGGATTGTCTCGGAGTTGGAGTCGTCGCTATCCAGAGGGATGGGGAGCATCAATAGGGCGGCCTGGTCATCACCCGTGTTGACCATGTCATTCTCAACGTTGTCGGAGCTCTCCGTGTTGGGCACTGCCTGGCCCAAGATGGCGGTGGCACGTGGGGGGCCGCTGCATGGCTGGCCTCCTTCCCCAGCCATGTCCGCTGTGCCGGGGGAGTGACGTCATCACAGCCAGCGGCAGTGACTTCGTTGCATCAGCTGGAAGTGAGCCGGAAGTGACATCACTGTAGTTCTCGGTGAGCGGCACTGGCGAGGGCGGGGGCTGGTGCAGATGCTCAGGGCACACGCTGTGATGGTTGCTGGTGGGGCTGAATGTTGTGCGGTCGAAGTCTGGGAAGGGGGAAGTCGTCGCGGGGAAGATGGTGCTGCCCGGCACATACAGTTGGGGGTGTCCACGGGGGAGATGGGGAGGTCATAGGGCCGCTGAGCTGTCGGCAGGTTTAGAGAGGCACACTTTTTCAAAGTGGCTTTTCTTGCCGCAATGGGAACAATACTGGTTCCTAACTGGGCAATTTTGGTGCGATTGTCGATCTGACCCACACCAGGTCCCACAGTTCTTATAGGGGCGCCGGGTGCATGTCGCAGCGATGTTCTCCTCCCCAGCTCTGCCTGGGGCTGCAGCTGCAGTGTGAGAGGGCCATGAGGGAGCCTGGGGGAGCCTCGACGTGCAGGGCTGCTGCTTCCAGGGTTTGGACCACTTCCACAGTCCTGGTTAGGGCATAGATGTTGTCTTCCAGCAGTTTCTGCCGGATGGCCCTCGAGCATAACCCTCGGACGAAGGCATCCTGGATCAGCCTCTCGACCTCCTCTACACCTACCCCGGGTTCAGCCAGACACAGTCGGGCCAACTCTCACAAGTGTAAGACTCAGCCGTCTCCCAGGATTGCTGGGCTCGAATGTTGAGGAGGTACCTTGCACAGACCACAATCTTTTGGGGCTTGTACAAGTTCTCGAGAGTGTCCATTGCGCTCTTGTACCTGGAGAAGCCTTTGGTTACCTGGAAGGCGTGGGGACCCAGCTTTGACCAGAGTAGGACCAACCTCTTCCAATCGGAGTCCAGGATGTCACCCTCGTGTGCCTTGATGATTGCCTCGACCGCGTGCTGCCAGATCTCAAAGCGTGTCTGGGCTTTCGGGTGGCGAGGGTCAACCTCTGGGCTCCCTGTGCACAGGAGTTTTTCCATGGCCGCCATGGGAAAATTTTGTGGATTAAATTGTGGTGCGCTGTTAGACCGAATCAGACACACACAAAAGTAAAGGTTGTACAACAGGCTTTAATCCACAAAGACTTCGACAGAGCCAGGCTGGCTGTGGCTGCAGCAACTCTGAGTGAAGCCTTGGGAGGCTGGCGGTGCAGGCTTGTATCCCGGAGGGTGATTGACACCCGACCGGGTGGGGCTTGATCCATTCAGGCCGACTGATTGGCAGCCAGCCAGGTGTTGTCCTGTCCCCTTACACTCCTGCAGGTACAGAGGTTGCCCCCTGCAGTAGGCCGGTGGTGAACCATCACAGTTGTCGAATTTTGTGGCCAGATTTTATGGTAAAATTTAGGGGATTGACTATTACACAGAAACTACTTTTGACCCAGGTAAGTAGCTGCGTCATTTGGCGCATCAGCCAGTTAAATTGAATAGCAATATGCCCTCATCCTATCCCTCTCCTCAGCGTCCTATCACTCACTACTTGATTGCATTTCTTTTTTTTTTAAATTTTTATTTTTCACACCATAAATCACTTTTTTTCTTTTATTTTTCACACCATAAATCACAATAGCCATGATATACACTTTTTCTTTTCCACACATTTACAGTGACTTTTTCTCCCTCCCCCCTCCCTCCTCCCAAGCCACCCCCCCACCCCCCCCCCCCTCATCCATTTTAGGTATACAATCTAGGTTGCATTAATTCAGTTAGACAATGTTGTCATTCAACAAAAATACACCAGAAATTCTACTGAGTCCATTCTTTTCTTTTCTTCTCCTTCCATCAACTTAGGTAATGTTTGTTCCCGGTAGGTTTTCGCTATTGTATTTAATGTAAGGCTCCCATACTTGTTCGAATATTTCAATATTATTTCTTAAACTATATATTATTTTTTCTAATGGAATACATTTATTCATTTCTATATACCATTGTTGTATTTTCAAATTATCTTCCAATTTCCAGGTTGACATAATACATTTTTTTGCTACGGCTAGGGCTATCTTGACAAATCTTTTTTGTGCATCTTCCAAGTCAATTCCAAATTCTTTATTTTTTATGTTAGGACAAATGAGAGATAAGTACAATATAACTGGAGATACAGCGCTGGCATATTACCAACTGAGATCCTACTTGAAAGATAAATTAGGAAGCAACTTGAGTTTACCAGAGGGAAGTAACCTTGAATATGTGATTACAGATACAATGTTAATCAAAAGATTTATAAAAAAATATGTATATTAAACTGCAAGAAAAGGAGAATGAGGAAACAAATGGTAAAACTAACAAAAATGGGAACAAGATTTAAATATAAAGATAAAAAAGGAAACATGGGAGAAGTTATGCTCTGGAACGATGAGAAATACAATAAATACGAGGCTGTGTATGATACAATATAATTGGTTACACAGACTATACATTACACCGCAAAAGTTAAATAAATGGGACCCAACAGTATCTGATAGATGTTTTCGATGTAAAAAAGAAAGGGGAACAACAATTCATGCAATCTGGACATGTGAGAGAGTAGAAAAATTTTGGGATGATCTCAATCAGATATTAAATAAAATAACAGAAAACAATATACCAAAGAATAAATCACATTTCTTGATGTGAATTTTGTGCAGAGCTTATCTGGGTATTCATTGCCAAGCAATAAACCAGAACACAATTGCAATAACGTTTTTCTATCTAAAAGACTGCTGCAGATTTACAAGTTTGCTCTCCACCCATCCTCAGCTCATGGAATTCTATTCCTTGTGTTGTGGCTAGTGTAGAAATTATTGGCAATTTACTGGCCAAGTAACATGAGGAAAGTTAGGTCTAGAAAGTTGCCTCTTATTCCTGGAACTACCTTCTCTACACCACCAGGGAATTACTTTCTCCAAATGGGCAACGGACAGCTCATCATCACATTATCAATGATAATTATGGAGTGCATTAAGTGGTGGCCTTGCCAGTATTGCTCACACCATATATATGAATAAAAGGATCATTTATCCTTCAGATGATTTCTGGTCTGATCTGCTCTTTTGCACCATCCACCTACCTTGACTCCAAAATTCTTTCGATTATGGTTTACTATAACATAATCAGTTTTAACATGACTGATTGAACGAGGAGTTACCAATTTTCATGGTTTTGTGCTCCACATTTCTTGCAAATTTGAGGTGAAAAAATTGCTACTTTCTTTCCTCTTCCCTTCCTAAGACTGGGGGATGTTGAGACTGGATTGTGATTTTCCTTTCCCCTCCCACTGTTATTTTATGGTAATTATTTAGCTAGAACCTTTCTGAGTGTTCTTTCTAAATTCCAGCTACAAGTATGCTCAACCCCAATGGTGGTGCCATTTCCCCAAAAATACAGTGGATGATTTTCTGCCTGTTAAGAAGCATGACAAATTATTTCTGTGCGAGTGGTTGCAATGAAGTTTCAGTCAGACATTCTGGACAAGGAAATTTGATTTATGGGATGGTTTAGTGTTGTCGCTTGAAAGTAGCATGTAACAATTGTAGAGCCAATCACTTATAGACAAGCTGTAGTTCTGCTTCAGTCATGTTATGTGCACCCATGAACCCATGCACAAACCTGGAAATCAATTTTACATTTGATCAGGCTTACTTAAAACAGTGGTAAATAGACCCTCGGGACTAATATTTTTTCCATTCACATGACACCAGCTACCATCTTCTCTGAGGCTTCTTGAATGCTATATTACTTCTTAATCATATTTTTGCTACATCCTCTGGTCAGTGGAGATGGGAATCACATTACGCGTGTAAGGAATGCGACCCAACTGCAGTTCAGTATGAGGCTACATCATCAGAAATATCACCTGACAAGACATTTTGGTAGTCAAGGAAGTCTTATTTCCATCAGTTAAAATGTTGAACTACATTTTATGCAGTTCAGACTAACCTACTCACCAAGTGGATATGGTTAATCTGAAAATGTTGAGCTGATGAGTTCCTCAGGAAGTCCTGTTGAGCCACAGAGGACCAGAGATCAACACCATTTGCTGAAGATGTGTATTCATGTAGAAGTAAAAGACGATTGCAGCCTCTCCATAGAAGGAGCACTGGCTGCATGGGTGGTGGCAGATGAAACCCAAGTTCCTCATATTCACCATAGACTGGCAATAAAATCATGTGATGTTGCCTCTTCTGACTAATTATGACACCGGGTTGTTACCTGTGATGAAAACTATTCCTTATTCCTATTCCAAGAGGAAAAACATCTGAGCAACTTTTTCTTTCTCTGTTAACTTTTTCTTTCTCCGTAAATCTGCTCAGTTCCTCAAGGAATTAGCTGGTGATATCGTAATGGTTCCGGAATTAAGCAAGTTGTTTTGTTTGTGAAGTCTGGCAGTGGTTGAATTAGTTTACACATCCTATGGTTTAGTCTGCATTTTGTCTCATGGCAATGCTCACTCATAGTGAAAACATTTACAGCAGAATGGGTATTCAGTCTCAGCTGACGTCAGGCGTGCGTTGGGTGCGAGGAGAAGTTGAGAGGAGGATGAGGTTGGGATATGATCAAAAAGTTTCCTTTCCAGTTGACTTTTGTGTGAAAATTCAAATCCTTGCCTGCTCACGTGATCCCTGCTGCCAGTGACTGTGCTGGCATCTTACAAAACAGGGTGCCATTCAATCCATTGGCACCAGACTACTCCAACAGCATCAGTCCCATCCCCTTCCCCTGTTTCCATGCATCCCTACACATTCTCTCTCTCTCTCTCCTCTCTCTCTCTCTCTCTCCTCTCTCTCTCTCTCCTCTCTCTCTCTCCTCTCTCTCTCTCCTCTCTCTCTCTCCTCTCTCTCTCCTCTCTCTCTCCTCTCTCTCTCCTCTCTCTCTCCTCTCTCTCTCCTCTCTCTCTCCTCTCTCTCTCCTCTCTCTCTCCTCTCTCTCTCCTCTCTCTCTCCTCTCTCTCTCCTCTCTCTCTCCTCTCTCTCTCCTCTCTCTCCTCTCTCTCCTCTCTCTCCTCTCTCTCCTCTCTCTCCTCTCTCTCCTCTCTCTCCTCTCTCTCCTCTCTCTCCTCTCTCTCCTCTCTCTCCTCTCTCTCCTCTCTCTCCTCTCTCTCCTCTCTCTCCTCTCTCTCCTCTCTCTCCTCTCTCTCCTCTCTCTCCTCTCTCTCCTCTCTCTCCTCTCTCTCTCTCTCCTGCCTTTCATTCCTTTGCCATTAGCCTACACTAAGGGGTCATTTACAACGACCAATTAGTGCATCCATCAGCATGACTTGGAATGCCTCTTTGGGGTGGCTGAGGGGCAACTGATAAATTTACGTGGCCCATACCCTAACACCACAAGAAAAGGATTATGTAAATTAAGCAAATACAAAAGGAACCTAAAATAAAGATAAGGAACAAAATACAAGAGCATGTCATCTGCACCACGACCCCACTTCATTGATCTCAATCATTCCACTGCTGGCCCAGATCATACCTTTCTTTTATTCAGGAGGGCTATAATTTTATCTGGTTGCTAATGTGTTGCAGAGAGGGTTTTCACACCCTAATAAATGTCATATTCCTTCTGAAATCATGTGTGATTTTCTCCAGGGGAATACAACTCTGCATTTCCATATTCCATCGTGTAATATTTAGTTGGAATCGGACTTGGAATTGCATGATCGTTGTACACTTCCTGGCTACCGCCAAGGTGACCTTCACAAAATGAATTTGGATCTGGACAGTTTAAAACTCATGTCCCTAATCCTGTGGAAATCCACCTTTGTAATTTTTTTTCAGAATGTCCCCCAGGTCCTCCCAGAAGGATCTCACTTTTGCACACAGCCAGGTTGAAGGATAAAGGTTCCAATCTCCACACCACACCAAAAACACATTTTTGAAATTTCTGATTTAGATTGATGTAATTTTTGTGGTGTGATGTACACTTGATGCAGGAAATTGTATTGCATACAATCTGTATCTGGCATCACTGGCCTCTTTTCAACTGCAGCACCTGGGTAGCTTTCCTGGGACCCAGGTTTATTTACTGGGGCAAAGGTGCTGGAAGCACCTTTTAAATTAGATGGGGATCCCGCCCCCGCAATGACGTGTCACACGCTCATCAGAAATACCACCGGATTTTGGGATGCTGGCTGCCCGGTGATGCATGCATCAAGCGCAGATGTCACCAGAATAAGCAGGTCGGCCATTTTTATTTTCAAATCACCTGTGGGTGTGACCTAACTAAGTTTAACTGGGTTCTCTGACTACCTCTGAGGTAGGTCAGAGATCCGGATGGATTCTGATGGGGTTGGGCAGGTCAGACCCTTTCTAACTGCCACATAACTGGGGTGCTAACCAGGCAAATTATCTGGTTAACCCTATTTAACACAGCAATTTGAAAGGACCTAAAGACTGCTGTCATGCTGTCCTGACTCGGGTCTGACCAGCACTGCTCATGGATTGATGTGCCCAAGTCTGACTCACACCTTTCCCTTGACTTGTGTTAAAGTCTCCATGTTACTACACATGGGCAGGTCCACAGACGGCCCCAAGTTATTCCTTAAGAAATAAATTAGCTGAAGATAGCAGAAGAAAGTTTTATTTGGCAAATCATATCTATTCCACAGCTGTTTGAAAGACATGAGCTACCTCCGTTCATAACTATCCTCTATATACCCGATGCCCTTCCAGCACCAGGTGTGTCCAGGATTTTATTATCCAGAGCCATAGATATTAATTTGTTCTGGGACAAGGGTGGATCGTTTCTGTCTTTGTGCTCCCAGTGTTTACCTGTTTTTCGTAAAAGTTTGGAGTTTTAACACCTCGTCTGGAAGGAAAGAGGAAGTTTGCTACTACTCTAATTAAAATCAGAATGGTAGCAAACTGATGAGGGATAGATAATATAGTCCGAAGTTATGGTGTGCGACTCAGAAATGAACTTGTCAATGGTGCGTCCCTGCTTTGTCCTTCCAGGCAGAGGTTGTGGGTTTTGGAGCTATTGCATCAAAGACCAGGCAGGTGCAAATGAAAAAAAAAATGCATATGTCAGCTAGGATAGGCACGAGCCTTCTGGTTGTGCAAAAATACCTTTCAGTTGTTTTTGCCTCAAACCTCTTCCCAGGTTCAACATTCACTTCCTGCCTTCCTGATTTGAAGGTAAGTGAATCTACAAATTCTAACCCTGCTATTATCCAGGTAGAGGTTTTAGCCAATTAGTTGGCAGCAAGTTAAAATCAGTCCTGCACTGATTGAAGAATGCAGATTGCTTACCTCATGCCATTGTGCTCACCATACAATCTCTGATTACTTACAGGATGAATGCAAACTATTCAGCCCATCACTTCAATCTTTTTCAACTATTTAAAGATTTCCATATATGAATGCAATTCAGAGAATTATTTATCATCCTCCCTAAGGATGTAAAGGGTACTATAATAGTCCAAGCCTTGCTGTTGTTTAAGTGAGTGTTGGAATCAATTAGCGCAGTATTAGGTGGTGCAATGAACACTCCCAATAGAAAGCATGATTTTAATGAATTCTCATGAAGTTGCCACAATCTAGGGGATCCTGGCTCGTGCAACTTGTAGCCTCTCCTCATGAAGGAAAACTAAATGAAGAAAAAAAAATCCCCCCCCCCCCCCCCATTTCGAGGAGGCCCCAATTAGGCTGATGTGCAGTTTCCCAATCTGCAGCCATGATTTCTTATCTGATATATTTTTCAAGTCTGAGCAAGAGAGTAAAGTTCCCTCTGATTTGTAAACTACTAAGTTCCAAAGAAAAATAAAACCAAATGTGGAATTGAGAACCAGTGTCAGTTGCACAAAGCCTGTAATTTTCCTCGTTGGTTTCCTTGTTGAGCACTGATGACTAATGCACAGAGCAGATGGAGCTGCATTGTAGTGTGCAATGATGAATGGATGTCATCTGACCACTTCTCCTTGGAATCAGGGGTCATACAAGTAAAGTGATTGGAATGAAGATTAGAGTCGGGGTGCAAGGGAGCTCTAGCAGTTGGTGGTCGATGGGTCAGGGATTGGGAAAGCTAATTGGCTCTGGTTAGGATTAGTCATGAAGCAGGCTCAAGGCTGTTACTCAGGCTGGGGATTGCAGAGTAAGTTGGCTGGATAACGATATGACTTAAAGGAAACCTACCAGAATTTCCATGAGTTCTACACAGGTGGTAAATTCCACCACATAAATAACCTCATTATCTTTATATCTTTTGCCTGAGTTTTAATATCTGTGCCCACTGGTCCTTGAATCATCCATTAATGAGAATTATCATTAAAACTCACAAACGAGCACCAAGACCTTACTTGTCTGGTGGCACAGGATTCCCACCACGTGCTGCCCTCGAGCCAGCTATGGCACAGATGAGATCAACATCTATCTCCTTGTGAAGTGTGTGTTTGCCAAGGAAGTGTGGAGAGTGTGCAGTGGACCACAAGCAGCTGAGTAACACAGGGTTCTTCTATATGTAAGAACTATTCCCACCAACATTTACTAAGGCAAACATTGACTGCTGCTGGAAGATCATCAAGTCAACCTGAACCTTGTTGGTCTTGTGCAATAAAAGAAGCTGTTCAATGTTCCAATTAGGTTTACGCTTTACGAATAAAGTATATCTCTGGGGTGGGGGGGGAGGGGGAGCTTTATTGACCAATTTTTGAGCATGATCTTCAAGTTCTGTCAATTTCTCAATGTTTGTTGCTTTAAGGAGAACTACAGATTCCCTGTTCTAATCTTGCAACTGAAACCCCTCACCATAGTCCAGGAACATTGCAAATTCAGCCTCCAGTTTTGGTTAAAGTATCTCCACACAGAGTGATGAAAGGTTAATTTGTTAAAGATAATTAACTCCTACAGAGACCTGGGGAAATGAGGCAAGATTAAGCTCTGCTACAATGCACATAATCATGGTTAAATAGTTTACTGCAATCTTTCCTGATATCCCATCCAACTTGCTGCCTGATTTAGCATGAACTTCTGACAGCATGGGCAAGGACCTCTCTCGCCTTCCCCAAGAAGTCTGTGATTGTCTTCTGGAAGAAATGAAGAGTGATTAATATATTTGTACCAACATGGATTGGCACCCTCATGTTGTACTTACTGCTACAACAGTACTGATCTCAAGGAATGCAAGTATGTTCCTAGTGGTGAACATTGCTGAGTTACGAGTAATTTTTTTTCCTCCCACTCAATTTTAAATCAGGCTTTCTGAAACCACTGAAAGTATTAACTTTGATCTGAGCCCAGCAAATATGCTCATCACCTGGGGTCCAGTCAGGCATGATGAGACCACAAGGATGATTTCAATGTCTGCCGAGCTTCAGTTGATGGCACTCATGCCTGGTTTAGAAGGTGTGGGTTTCAAGTTCCACTCCAGAGAATCATACAGAAATACTAGGCTAATGCTCAGTGTATTTCTGAGAGAAAACCACACGGTTGGAAATGCCATCTTTCAAATGAGATGTCAAACCACATCAAATAGATGCAAATGATCTAATCTCACCATATGAAGAAGAGCTGGGAAATTCTCTGAAGAATCCTGCCTGTAATTTATTCCTGAAGCACCTTTATATATAAAAAAAATTAAATTAAAAAATAAATAGATTTTTATGGTCAGTTTCACATCACTGACAGCAGAAATAGACCATCGATCAAACAATATGGCAATGATCATTCTTCAAAATTATTACAAGGTTCGTAAAGATGTTTTAATATGTCTTGAAGTCATGTGCATTCAAGGGCTGGTCAAATAAATCACATAGTTTAACAACAAAAACAAAAAAAGGCAAATACTCAGCAGGTCAGTCAGGATTGTGGAAAGAGAAACCGAGTTAATGTTTTAAGTTGAAGGGTCTTCAACTTGAATTAAATCATTAATACTTTGCACAGATGCTGACTGAACAGTTGAGCGACTCCATGTTTATTTTCTTTCAGATTTTAATCGGTATTTTGTAGTAGTGATTCATTTTCAATGAAATACTAAAATCCAATCGAACACTGGGAGCTTACTGCAAGTTGTGTAAAATATGCAATATTTCTTCTGGATCCACTGACTAGATTTCCTTCCTGTTTTTTACTTCATTCAAGAATCCAGACAAAGCCTTCACACCAGTGTTGGTGTACTACATCCTTACTTGAAGGGAATTAAATGAATGAACCTTACATGAGTGAAGTAATGTTGCTTTTGCTCTGTACCCATTGATCTCTCTTTGTAACTCGACTGTGAGTTTACTGCTATACTATGCAGGGGTTGACTTGTTGGGCTTTCTTGTAAAATGCCTTTCTCATTGCATCTTAGTACATGTAACAATAGACGAACTTGAAAGTTTAGGAAGTTAAACCAGAAGAAAGAGTAGCAAAATGGATAATGACAAGCTGGGTCTGTTCAGTAGGAACAGCACATATTATTCCTCAGTGCACCTCCAGTTAGAATCAGAGCAGAAAAAGATGCAAAATTGAAGATGATACACAAGAGTGCTGAGAAACTCAACAGGACATGCAGCATCTGTAGGAAGTAAAGAGTAACCAACGTTTTGGACCTGAGCCCTTCGATTGTAGTATTGCACTACAATTACACCGTCTGCAGACTTTCTTGGTGACATCAAATTTAAGGCTTTTTTCCCCCAAATGCATGCAATTCATGGTACATAGTATGGAGAGGATTTTGCAGCCATTATGGAGACATGATTGGAAATTGACCGAGTTTGGCAATTAAATATTCCATGACAATTTTAAAGCAGGATTTTCTTTGGCTTGGCTTCGCAGACGAAGGTTTATGGAGGGGTAATGTCCACGTCAGCCGCAGGCTCGTTTGTGGCTGACAAGTCCGATGCGGGACAGGCAGACACGGCTGCAGCGGTTGCAAGGGGGTTGGGTGTTGGCAGGATTAAAGAATAGCTAATTGCCATAGAGAAGAAAACTTTTAGTTCTGAAAATCAAGAAATTCGTCAGGGAGAAGTGAAGAAACAACAGGAGGCAGAAAGTATTTGTGGGACTTTCCCCCAAGATGTAATTATAATGTGGGTCAGGACATAAATCAGATAATGAGAGGTGCAATTGTCCCCGACAATAACCATAGGGGACTTCAATATGCTTTTAGACCAGAGAAACCAAATTTGTGACTATAGTGTGTGGGGGATAAATTCTAAAGGGTATATAATGGATGGTTTGTTTGGTCAATATATTGAGGAACCAATGGGAGGGGACACATTTTCTCTCTCATTACACAGTACTAGAATTAATATAGTTATTTGATCTGATCATTAAGGGGGTCAAAGAGAAGAGTGAGCATATCATGATGTGATTTACATGGAAGCCAGGGTCTCTGAATAAAGAAAGCATACCATAAAGGCATGATCAACGAGCTAGTTTTGATAGATCAAATGTTACAAATACTGAATCACTTCTAAATAATTAATCCACAAGTAATATATTGATGCAAATAAACCCAGAAAAGCATCCAGCTGAGGCAATCTGGTTAATGACAGCATTGGATCCAAGGAGAAAAGCTTGTCATATTAGCAAATGATAACAAAGAAATGACAGAGTATTTAAAATCATGCTTTGGTCTGTACACATAAAGGAGAACACAAATAATCTCTCAGAATGTTGTGAAAGATATTGCTAAATGAGAGGGAGGAACTTTGATGAAATCCGTATAAGAAGGGAAATGGTGTTAGGGAAATTGACGATATTAAAAGCCATGCTGATCTATAACCTAGAGTGCATGAGGAATTGGCACTCAAAATAATAGATATATTACTGGACATTTCCCAAAGTTTTATAGGCTAGAGTCTAGAATCTTACCAATGGATTTGAGGCAGCTATTGTAATCCACCTAATTAAAATGGAGAGCGAGAAAATGGAAAATTATAGATTGCCTGAATTTTATGGTGAGTTTAACGATAAAGTCCATGATATCAGAACTCTTTAATGCAGTAACATACTGGACAGGATCAGCCTGAAGTAAATTATGCAAAACTATTGGAACTTTTAATGGGCATTATTAGCAGAATGGATGAGGGAGAACCCATGGTGCATTTGGATTTTCAAAAGGCTTTCGTTAAGGTCCCACTTGAGAGATTAGCAAACAAATTACAGAACATGGGATTGTTGGGAAGGGATAGGAAAGGATAGAGTAAAACATGAATGACTGCAGATGCTGTGATGGTAATAGCACACAGAAATGCTGGAGGAACTTGGTCTCGCAGCGTTCATAGGAAGTGAAGCTATATTACCAATATTTCGGGCCTGAGCCCTTTGAGGCAGAAGCAAAGAAAAGGAAGGCTTCAGAATGAAGACTGAAGACTAGCAGGGAAAGGAGTCTAGACCAACTAAAGGAGTTAATTGGATATGATAAGAGGAGAGGTGAGAATTAATTTTTGCTATATGAAAGGAGACAGGGAAGATGGGGAGGAGAGAGAGATCAAGAGCTGTTGGAAAGGTGACAGGGGAAGAAGTGTGGGGGGGGGGGGGAGCAGGTTGGATTTAACAGAAACCAGAGAAGATATTGTTCCTCCAATTTGTGGGTGGTCTCAATCTGGCAGTGCATGAGACCATGGACAGACATGTCCACGAGGGAATGGGACGGGGAATTGAAATCAGTAGCCACTGTTATTTTGGCAGACAGAGCTGCATGGAGAAATGTTTGGTAGATAGGAAACAAAGAAGGACAAAACAAGTCTTTTTCCAAGTGGCAGCAGTGATTAGCTGGGTAACACGGAGATCAGAATTAGGGTACATACACTATGACTTGCATCAGAGATTTGACAGTAATATACCCAGGTTTGGTGATGACACAAAACTGGGTGGGATAACTCCAGTCTAATCTTTTTGATTGAATTTTAATCAAACTTGTTTGGAAAAGGATAATCTGATAACTATCAGCACCTAATTCTTTAACTGCTTCAGCGCAGTTTAGATTCCTATAATGAAAGTTCTAGCACATTTTATGTCGGGTCAGTTTATTGCTGCAGGTGGGGACATTCTCCCTCTTGAGACAAAAATTAAGTTACTGTATGTCCATATTTTACAGATTGTGAGTCCTGATCCCAGCTGCAGTAATTTGTCCAGCCTTAAGCAAAGAGTGAAGATTTGAGGATCTAGTTATATACAGTAAAACCCCTGGTGTCCAGAATTCAAGCAACCAGCAAAAAAAATCAAGTAAAATAAATTAGAAGTAAGTAAGAATAAAATAATAGGTAAAAATACATGTTTAAAGTTGTAAAAATAAATATTCTCTTAATTCACACGAACCCCAGCCAGCTGAGCGCCTTGGTGGTGATTTGCTCGAGCAGCAGTTTGAATAAAGTTGTGGAAACAGCAATGGCGTCGCCCAGGATGAAGACGCTGGTTGACGCTGCTCGCCATTGGAAGTGATTCTCTTAAAGTGCCTCCTTATCCCTGCTTAGTAAGAGTCACCCCAGTCAGAGGCTTTATCTGTAAAATTGGGGGCAGGGAATATTAATTATCTAGAATGTTATTGTTTGTCTTTCAGATGGTTCTGTGTGGGGGGGTGGGGGGTGGAACCGTGGCAATGGGTAAATGTTTTCAAACAATAGGACTGAAAATAAAATAAAATCTTTAAGGTTTTATATATATTCATGCATGTGAAGCTTGTTCAGTGTGTGTACAGTACAGTATTTTTGTCTTTTAAACTGTTTTTCCTTAATGTAGGTGTATTAGGCATTGTAAGAATAAATCTCAAGCAACTGGAAAATACACATCTGTTACATACCAATCCCCATAGGTGCTGTATGCCAGGGGCTTTACTGTACATCTGGAGTTCCTAAGGCCAGCTGATGATCTGATATTGAAGTTGATCACTTTCTCAGCCAGGAGCTGGAATGTAAAGTGTAATTTTTTTTTTAAAGAAAATAGATGGGTAGAATTGGAAGACGATTTCAAAATTTTCTTGGTGATGTATTTCTTGCACAATCTGCTGAGCAGCTATCACATAACTGGCTGATGAGATGTCTGGGAACTAAAGTCACAGCGGAAGTAACCATCTTGCATTAGCATCAACAGAAGCGTTTGAGTTGAACTGTCCACTCCAAAACTTGCAGAATACAATTCAGTGTTCTGACAGTTAATAAGTTCAACGTGATTGATGGAAATCATTCTGCCCATTGAATAGTTCAAGGACTACCTTTGATTATCAGTGGATGTTTAAATTTAAGAATAGTTCCTTCAAATGTTTTCATTTACTTTCACGTATTTTTTTCACATCCTTTCTCACGCACTAACATCAGGGTACAGCATAGTCATGGCGATATGAGAGAAGTTGAAAACCACTCTGATGGCCATCAAAAACCAATGACTTCCTTATCCTCACTAGACACTTCCGGTTTAGCAGCAGAATAGACATTTGGTGGCTTTCGAAAGCCTCCTTTACGTGAGAATAACTCTGATTTCTGATACTTCTTGTCTGCTCTTTGCTCCTGAGAAAAGTTGAGTTGGCGTCTAAAAAAACCTCTTACTTCTGCAGTTCACATGAAGAGGAGATGTTTTCTGAGTCTTTGGACATAAAGTTAACTAAAACAGGAACTGTTTTTTAACAGAAAACCATATTTACTGGCAGAATTCTGCTGTGTTCACTGTGATCATATAACAAACTTTTCTGATGTTTATAACCATAGAACCATATACAGCACAGAACAGGCCAGTTTGGCCCTACTCATCCATGCCGGAATATATCCCCACTCTCCTAGTCCCACTGACCAGCACCTGGTCCATACCCCTCCAATCCTCTCCCCTCCATGTAATTATCCAGTCTTTCCTTAAATGTAAATAACATTCCTGCTTCAACCACCTCCGCTGGAAGCTTATTCCACTTGCAGTCGGAATCAGGGGAATATAATGGGGAATAAGGAAATGGCAGACCAATTAAATTCTTACTTTAGTTCTGTTTTTACAAGAGAGGATACAAATAACCTCCCAAGGATGTTGGGAAACATAGAGACTAATTCAAGGGAGGAACTGAAATAAATCAGTATCTCTAAGGACATGGTCTTGGGGAAATTGATGGGATTGAAGGCAGAAAAATCCCAAGGGCCTGATAATCTACATCCTAGGGTACTTAAGGAAGTGGCCATTCAGATAGCAGATGCTTTAAGAATTATTTTCCAGAACTCGATAGACTCAGGATCAGTACCCATGGATTGGAGGGTAGCTAATGTTACCCCACTATTTAAAAAGGGGGGTAGAGAAAAAGTGGGGAATTATAGGCCGGTGAGCCTTATATCAGTAGTGGGCAAAATGATGGAATCCATTATTAAGGATGTAATAGCGGAGCATATGACTATCAGAGAAGGGATCGGACGGAGTCAACATGGATTTACAAAAGGTAAATCCTGCTTGACAAATCTATTGGAATTCTTTGAGATGGTGACAGGTAAAATAGATGGGGGAGAGCCAGTGGATGTGGTGTACCTGGACTTCCAAAAGGTCTTCGATAAGGTCCCGCATAAACGAATGGCTTCCAAAATCAAGGCTCATGGGATTTGGGGAAAAGTATTGATGTGGATTGAGAACTGGCTGGCAGGTAGAAGACGGAGAGTTGGGATAAATGGCTCGTTTTCTGAGTGGCAGGTGGTGACCAGTGAGGTGCCACAGGGATCTGTACTGGGACCCCAGCTGTTCACAATTTACATTAATGATCTGGATGAGGGGATTGGATGTAATATCTCCAAATTTGCAGATGACACTAAGCTAGGAGGGGTTGTGTGCACGGAAGAGGGGGTCAGGAAGCTCCAGTGTGATTTGGATAAATTGAGGGACTGGGCAGATACATGGCAAATGCACTACAATGTGGTTAAATGTGAGGAGGGCAGATTACTATTTGAATGGCAATAGATTAAGAGATGGGGAAGTGCAGAGAGACCTAGGGGTACTTGTACATCAGTCTCTGAAGGCGAGCATGCAGGTACAGCAGGCGGTTAAAAAGGCAAATGGTATGTTGGCCTTCATATCAAGAGGGTTTGAGTATAGGAACAAGGATACCTTACTGCAGCTGTACAGGGCCTTGGTGAGACCCCACCTGGAGTATTGTGTGCAGTTTTGGTCACCTTATCTAAGGAAGGATGTTCTTGCAATGGAGGGAGTGCAGAGGCGATTCACCAGGCTGATACCTGGAATGGCAGGAATGACTTATGAGAAAAGATTGCGCAAATTGGGATTGTACTCGCTGGAGTTTAGAAGATTGAGAGGGGATCTCATAGAGACATATAAAATTCTGGCAGGACTGGACAGAATGGATGCAGATGGGATGTTTCCAATGATGGGAAAATCCAGAACCCGGGGCCATGGTTTGAGGATAATAGGCAAACCATTTAGGACCGAGATGAGGAGGAATTTCTTTACCCAGAGGGTGGTGAATCTGTGGAATTTATTGCCACAGTGGGCAGTAGAGGCAGGTTCATTAAATATATTTAAGAGGGAATTAGATCTATTTCTTCAGTATAAGAGTATTAAAGGTTACGGAGAGAAGGCGGGGATGGGGTACTGAACTTTAAGATCAGCCATGATCTCGTTGAATGGCGGAGCAGGCTCGAAGGGGCGAATTACCTACTCCTGCTCCTATCTTCTATGTTTCTATCCCAACCACCCTTTGCGTGAAGAAATTTCCCTTCATGTTCCCCTTATAATTTTCCCCTTTCATGTTTTACTGTTAAGTCTTATAGTGCTAGATATAATTATTTTTTTTAATGATACAGCACACTAGAAGGCCCTTAATTTTTAATTTAGACATACAGGACGGTAACAGGCCATTTTGGCCCATGAGCCTGTTGTGTCCAATTACACCCAATTAACCTAAAACCCCCAGTATGTTTTGAACGCTGGGAGGAAGTCAAGACATATGATTTTACAAGTACAACCCAATGAAGTTTTGCCTCAGCCTGGTGGTGCTGGCACTGATCCTCCTGTATCTCTTCTTCAAAAGATACTATGTGTAGAGTGGAAGGGGCCCTGAATGATTTTGCATGCCTTCCAGACAATGATCCTGGTAGATCACATCGATAGGGGAGGGAGGCACCAGTGATCCTCTCTGCCACTCTTATGGTCGAGTGGATTGACCTCTGATCCATTTCTCTGCAGCCAACTAGGATGCTCTCTTGATAGAGCTCCTATTAGAGGGTTGACATAATGGTGGCCAATAGCCTTGCCCACTTCAGTCTTCTCAGGAAATGTAGTCGCTGTTGTGCCTTCCTGACAAGTGAGGTGATGTTGAGTGTTCACGATAGGTCATCAGTTAAGTGAACTCCAAGGAATTTGGTGCTCTCCACTCTCTACTACAAAGTTGTCGATGTGTAGTGGAGAGTGGTTGTTCCTGGTCCTCCTGAAATCCTCAATCATCTTGTCTATAATGAGACTCAGGTTGTCACATTCGCACCACTTCATGAGATTTTCCACCTCTTCTCTGTAGTGTGATTCATCGTTGCTGGTGATAAGGCCAACTACTGTTGGGTCATCTGCAAACTTGATGACACTGTTGGAGATGGATCTGGTGATGCAGTCATGGGTCAGTAGCATGTGGGCTGAGTGCACAGCATGACTGTGCTCGGTGTTCTGCTACTGACATGGCCAGACGGTGTTCTTTCCATTTGGAAGTGCAGGATCCAGTTGCAGAGAGGGGTGTTGAGACTCAGTGAGGACAGTTTCTCTACCAGGCTCTGGGGAATGATCTTATTAAATGCCAAGCTGAAGTCAATGAATAGTAGCCTGGCGTATGAGGCATCATTCTCCAGGTGGGCCAGGACGGTGTGAAGTGACAAGTCTGTACCATCGTCTGTGGAACGGTTTCTTCTCTAGGTGAATTGAAATGAGTCCAGCATCTCTGGGAAGGGGGTATGCTTTGATGTATTCCATCACCAGATGCTTGAAACATTTTATAACGGTGGAGGTCAGTGGTACAGAGTGGTTTTGCTATTGATGCCTGATATTGTCACCCTCTTGGGTGTCATAAACCCTGCAGGAACAATGGGCTTCTGCAGTGAGATATTGAAGATGTCTGTGAAGACCACTGTCAATTGGTCTGAATAATCCTTCTGTATCCCACCAGGTATGTTGGCTGGTCCTGCTACCTTGAGTGGGATCACCTTGGATAGGCTTCTCCTCACCTCGGTCGTGGCTATGGAGTAAGGAAACCGGAGCTCCTAAGGAAACCCACGCAGAGACGGAGAGAACCTATAAACTCCTTACAAGCAGTGTGGGATTCGAACCATGGTTCTTATTGCTGGCACTATAACTGCATTGTGCTAACTGCTGTGCTAACCATGCCGCCCCAACTCTAACCATGCCACCCTTCCAGCCCTTGAAATCCATACTGGCCAAATACACTGAATTAACCTACTAAACCCATTTGTTTTGGAGGGTGGGCAGAAACATGAGCACCCAGGGAAAACTCTGATTCGAACCCAGGTTGCTGGCGCTTCAAAAGCATTGTGCAAACTATAATGCTCTAACCGTGCTACCCAGTTTGTGATTGATCATTTAAAATGGACAAATTCAGTGGATAACTGTTGTATTAACTGATATGTGTATTATGGTGTCCAAACAGCTGCATTCCAGATCACAGTAGACTGCTTTTATTGCCTTATCCACAATGCTCACTTAAAAATGATATTTACTCATTAAAAAAATATTTTATGTAATATTCCATATATGCAGTAACTACAATTATTATAATAATACAGATATATATAAAAAAAATAATTATATACATGATTGTTTTCACCCAAACAATATACAAATTGAAAAAAAGTAAAAACACATAGGTATAAAAAGACAAGAAGAAAGAAAAGAGAAAAATAATCCTTGGATTTTAGAGAGAGAGATGTCGTGCAGTACAATTAATCAGTTCTAACATAGACGTACAGAGGAGAATTCTGCGGGGCTGGAGGTATAGACAGGATATCATTATTTAATCCCATTATTTGAGCATACAGGCACCAAATTTGTAAAAAAAAAACATGAGTATTTATTTTCTAAATTATAAGTAATTTTTTACCAAAGAAATACAACTTTGAATTTTGGCATGTCATCTTGGCTTAGTTAAAGATGTATCTGTTTTCCAAGTAATTGCAATATATTTTCTTGCTACTTCTAGGGCTAAATTAACAAATTTCAATTGGTAAATTAATAGTTTCAATTTAGGACTTGTACCTTCAATATTCCAAATAAAAATATATTGGGATTTAGTGGAAAAATAACTTCTGTAACTTGTTCCATAAAGGTACAAATGGTCTCCCAAAAAAGGTCTCACATTTAAGAGAACCTACATCTTCACCACATCTAAAACATTGATCCAATAAATCTGATTTCAATCTATTCAACTTCTGTGGTGTGTATATAATTGATGTGAAAAAATTGTATTGAACTAATCTATATCTCACATTGATAGAATTAGTCATACAATCCCTACATAAATGTTCCCACATTTGTTGGTCTATTGTAGTATTCAAATCTATTTGCCATCTCTGCTTTGATCTTTCTAATCCTAATTTAGGAGTTTCTGGTTGTAATAATGAATATATCAAAGAAATAAATTTCCTTAATGGTCCCACTCCTAATGAGAAGTTCTACCTCAGTACAGCTGGACAGAAACATTGTTGGTCCCAACTTATCTCTCAAATACATTCTTAACTGAAAGCAACAAAAAAAGATATTAAATATAGCATATTTGTTTCTCATTTGCTCAAATGATATTAATTGACCTCTTTTGTAACAGTTTTCCACATTAGCAATCCCTTTATGGTACTGATTATCTCTCGAAAGGAACAAAAGAGGTTTACTCAATGCCATTTTAGGTGATATAGACCTTCCACCAATATACTGATTTATTTTATTCGAAACATTAAGTAAATGCTTCAATAATGGTGTCTCTTTATCGGCAACCAACAATTTTGATTCCCATTCATGTATAAATTCTTCTGCTTTATTTGCCTCCTTTTTTTGTTCTGTTCTATATTAACTTATGCTGGTTTTCTTATTTTTCAAAAAAGGAAGCCAGGAATCTCATCTGTGCTGCTTAATAATAATTCCTAAAATTTGGAAGCAGTAATCCTCCCAATTCATATTTCCATGTTAATGTCTCTATAGAAGCTCTTACCATTTTACCTTTCCAAAGAAATTCCCTTATTTATTTAAATCTTGAAATTTTTTTGAGGTATTAAATATCGGTAACATCTGTAAAAGGTACTGTATACTTGGAAATATGTTCATCTTTATACAATTTCCCTTCCAACTAAAGTTATAGGTAAATGTATCCATTTTTAAAATTATTTCTCAATCTTCTTAAGTAAAGACAAATAATTCAATTTATATAAATTCTTCAAATTACTTTCCATATGTATTCTTAAATATTTAATGCCTTCTTTTGGCCATTTAAACTGCATATCCTTCTGGCACTGAATATAATTACCTGCTGTCAAATTTATTTTGTTACCTGAAACTTTTCCATATTCTTCCAGTTAGGCATACAATCTTCATAAAGATGACTCAGTCAAATATATTAAAATATCACCTGAAAATATGCTAATTTCATGTTCCTCCTGGCCCACCCTAAAGCCCTTAATTTGTAAATCAAAACAAATCACTTGGGCAAGTGGTTCTATGCCTAAAACAAATAAAGTTGGTGACAAAGGACAATCTTGTCTACTTGATCTTGTTAACTTAAATGTCATAAACATTTGCCAATTTGTTACTACTTTAGCTTTAGGACTATTATATAATGCTTTAGTCCAAATTTTTCTAATTCCTCAAATAAAAAAATCCCTCTCTAATCTATCAAATGCCATTTCTGCATCTAAAGCCACTGCAACACTCAAATCACCTCTTTTTTTGGCGCTAGATGAATTATGCTAAGCAATTTAGGTACATTTTCTGAAGATTGTCTTTTTTTAATAAACCCAGCCTGATCCATATTAATTAATTTAGGTCAGGGTTTCCCAACCAGCGGTGCTTACACTCCTTGGGGGTGTGAAATAGCATTCCAGGGGGTGTGAGATTACATTTCAGTTTTTTTAAAATAAATCCATACTCCTTCAATTTAGATAATATGTCAGATGATGAAGAGCTGAAGGAAGATCTTATTGAACTGCGCACAAATCGTTTTCTTGAAATGCAGTTTGAAAGCAAAACTTTGGAACAATATTAGTGTTTGGCAATGGACATGTTTCCAAGACTTTGTGAAAAAGCACTAACTGCTCATCCCATTCATGATGACATACTTATGCAAGTCTGGATTTAGTGCCCTTTTGTCAATCAAGACAAAATCTAGAAATCGCTTGGGTGCACAGGCAGACGTGTGGGTTGCTATCAGCAACAAAATGCCATGTTTTGAAAAACTCTTAAGCAATAAACAGGAACAAAAGAGTCATTAAATTTAAATTGGCTTATGAACATTTGAACATTAGTTCTTTAATTTTTTAAAAGAAATTTCATGCATGGATGAAAATTTAATTTTTTTGTAGGGTTCATGCAACTTTTAATTTGTTGTAATATTTTTTTCTTTTCCATATGTTTCACTTTTGTTTATATATTATTAAAAATTGATTATACAAATTTATTTTGGCCACCTTCACCTTTATTCTTAAATAAATTATTACTTTAAGGGGTGCGAGAACATATTAAAATTTTTTAGGGGTGCGGGGCATAAAAAAGGTTTGGGAACCACTGATTTAGGTGATAAATTATTCATTCTATTTGCCAAAAATTTTTCTACTATTTTATAATCCACATTTAATACTGGAATAGGTCTATAAGAGGAATGTTTTAAAGGGTCTATCTTTTTTAGAAATTACAATAATATTGTCATCAAGAATGATGCTAGAAGAGTAAAAGTTTGAGAAGCTTGATCTAGTACTTGTATTCCTATATTTAAATAGGAATCAGTAAATCATTAAATTCTTTATAAAATTCAGATGGAAACCATCTTCTCCTCAAGATTTATTACTTTGTAGAGATCTGATTGCTTCTCTTACTTCTGCCTCAGTAAATGGAACATCAAGTTCAGTTTTTTCTCCTAAACTTAACCTAGGCAATATTATCTGTGATAAATATTCATTTATTTTAGCCTCATCTAAAGATTCCAAAGTATATATTTTCAAATAGAAATTTCTAAAAGATTCATTTATTTCTTGGGGTTTATAAGTAATTATGCTAGTATCTTTTTTAATTGCATTAATTGTTCGAGATTTGGTCCGCTTTCAATTGTAAAGCTAGTACTTTTTATGATCTCTCACCTAATTCATTATACCTTAGCCTCATCCTAATAATAGCTTTCTCAGTCCTATGAGTTTGTAATGTGTTATACTGAAACTTTTTATTAATCAACTGTCTACATTTATCTTCAGAAACAGATTTTTGAAGGTCCTTTTCCAAAACTGTAATTTTTTTTTCTAATTGATCTACTTCTCTCATATAATCCTTTTTAATTTTAGATGTAAAATTTATAATTTGCCCTCATAAATATGCCTTTAATGCATCCCATAAGATAAATTTATCATTTATCGAATTCAAGTTTGTATCACAAAATAGCCTAATGTGGTTGCGAACAAAATCACAGAAATCTTTGCTTTTCAACAATAAGGAATTTAATCTCCATCTATATATCAACTTTTCCATTTCCATAGTTATTAACAAAGACAAATGATCAGATAAAATCCTTGGTTTATAATAAACTTCAAAAATCCTAATTTGTATTTGAATTAAAACCAAAAATAGAGAAATTCTAGAATAATAATCAAACCTGCGAGAATAAAATGAATAATTTTCTCTCTCGGGTGGATTCTTCTCCATTTATCAATTAAAGTCATTATCGAGTGGACCTATCCAACAATGGATCTAAACAAAAATTGAAATCAAAAATTTTCATGTGCCTCTGCTAGATTTAAAAAAAAGTATCTTGAATAAATTTCTCATCATCAACATTTGGAGCATACAAATTCAAAAATATCCACATTTCTGAAAATATTCCGGACCTTAATCGGAAGAATTTTTTAAATCAAAGTTGCTACTCCTCTTGCTTTAGAATTGAATGAAGATGACATTACATATCCCACCCAATCTCTTATTAATTTCAAATGTTCTTTTTCAGTTAAATGTGTTTCTTGAAGAAAAGTTACATCCACTCCCAATTTCTTAATATATGTTAGCACTCTCTTTCTTTTTATTTTCCCATTTAGCCCATTAACATTAAAATTTATAAACTTACTTACCTTGCTCATTTAACCCAAACATTCATCAATCCTTCTCCTTCATCCCATCCTGCAGGTCTCCTCCAAATCCATGTATCCACACGCACCCCCTCCACCAATCCAAAAGAAGAAAAAAGGAAAAAGCACTAATATAAAATAGTATATGTGTACAAGTTGATACATATAATAATATAGAATAGAACCCTCCCAATAAATGTTGTCTAATATAACACTAACTCCCTCCATTTTATGGGTTGTGATCAAAGTCACAAACGCACACACATAATCCCACAGAAATCCACTCCTCCCAACTCCATTTGTATATTCAATATGTAAGCTTTAATCGCTTAGTTAATAAAAGTTATTCAATTAATTAAGTAATTAATTATTATTAAGATAAAAATTCAAAATTCAAAAGAAAATGACATAATGGAAAAAATACATTGCTAAATTCTTCCATCTCAACTATGAAGTTAAAATAAAGGAAAGAAAAAAAGGATAGTTTATTACATCAAGCCCATAGTAATTACTAAAGGTTGAGCTTCAGGAAGTCTCTGAGCATATTCTTCCGCTAGAGCAAAATTTGTAAAGGATCTGTTCTGTGGTCCCGGACCGAAAATCTTCAAAGTTGCAGGGACAAACTTGTAACCTTTATTGTATAGAATTTTCTTAGCTGAATTAAATTATTTTCTTTTCAACAAATTTTCACTCAAATCTGGGTAAAATAAAATCCTATCCCCTTCCCATACCAAAGTACCTTGTCGTTCCTTTGCTCCTCTCGCTCTCTCTAAGTTGATAATGCAGAAACGTTATTAATATAGAATATGGGTTCTGATTAGGGAGATGCTTAGGTCTCAAGGCCCTATGGACTCTTTCAATCTTATTCTCAAAGTTGTCTTCTCCCAATACTTTAGGAATCCACCTCTTGACTGAAGCAAATTGCATCTGGACCTTCTTTCCCTTCTGACAAAACTACTATGTTAATGTTATTTCTTCTACTGAAATTCTCCAAAATATCCACTTTATCAGAAAGATTTTCATTTACTGTAATTAAACCTGTAGTTGTATTTTCCACATTAGACACTCTGACTTCAACATGCGGCACATCGTCCTGCACTTCAGTAATTATTTCTTCCATTTTCTCTAATTTCTCCTTCATTTTATTTAAAACTTCCAACTTTCATCTCTTAATTTCAGCCTTAACCTCCTTTAGTCCTTCTCTCATTTCCTCTTTCATTACTTTAATCTGTTTCATTATCGTTATAGATAACTCCTTGGTCTTGGTCTGAGGATTAAATCTAATTTCTTCCATTACCTCTTCTTCTTGTATCCCTTCTTTCTCCTCTTCCTCACCCTCAGCTAATGAACCTCCTCTTGAGCCCAATTCTTCCTCCTCCAGTGCTAAAAGGGTTGTTGCACTCCCAGTAGTGCTTTGGGCTTAGTTGTACCACACATGCACGAGAAATCACGCATGCATGGTTCACTTGCAGGTTCCCCACTAATGCCATCTCTTCACTGAGAGGTGCTGGCAGGAGTCCCCTCCGAAAGCAAACTAGGTTGGGAAGCAGAATGGAATCCAGTACCATCCTTCATCATCAAGGTAGGACTCGATATTTTTTTTTCTTCTTCTTCTTGTCTTTCTGTTGGGTTCCAGAAGTCATTGCTACTGTTTTTTCTTTTTTTTGGAGGCATCGGTGCTCTGTGAGGGATTGCTTAAGGTGGTGCGCGAGTGGGAAGGGAAGGTTGAGAATCACTGTTCTAGACTTAAATATTTTACTTGAGAAAAATTGTCATTGGTCCATTTCCTTTAGAGTTCTGAAACTGTGTGCACGATCAACCAATTAGGTACGATTAAAACAGTGCTTCACAAAATTTTTCTTTCCACCCACATACCACCTTAAGCAATCCCTTACAGAGCACCGATGGCATAGGGAATACTTTAAGTGGTATGTGAGTGGAATGAAAAAAGATTGAGAGCAACTGCCCTAATCCCTGCATCTTGTCATTTAATTTACTGACTTGGTAAGAAATTGACTATCTCCAAATCTCAAGACTTTGCAACTTTAGCTTGCTGTTTCTTCTCAGGGGCTTTATAGTTTTTCAATAGTCAAGTTTAAACAACATTTCATAAACATTTACTGATATAGTCAATTCAGCACAAAATTCATCCAGGTTCAACTGATGAGGTGGATCAAACAGATCAGTTGATATAAGAGTCAAACTGAAGAACTGTACAAAATAGAGTAAGTTGATGTTTCTTTATTTGGTTGCATACAGCATTTGCAACAGGATAGATAGATAAATTAACCGTACAAATAGAAATAAATAGATGTGATTTGACATCCATTTTAGAAACATGGTTGTAAAATGCCTGAGGTTGGCAATTAAATATTCCAGGGTACCTTTGAAAGAGTTTAGAAAATGAAAGGGTGCAAGGCATCCAAGTTAAAGAATAGATAAAGGTCATAGAGAGAAATAATAGTGGCATTCACCTTGTGCTTAGCTACAGACGCCTTTTTCCCTACAGATTTCGCCCAATCTCTTGAGTTCTTCCAGCAGATTTTTCTGCAGTATTTGTTTTCCTAAATTGGGAGAAGGATACATATTAGAACTGTTCATCTGGTGTATTCTCACCCGTTTGGAGGAATAGAGACACTAAGGTCTTTGTTGTCTGACACCAGATGAATTAATAACACCAAAAGGTATGAATGATTATACTATTGTTTATTTTTAGATGAAAAAGGAAAGAAGCTGGAATGTTAAGGATGGACATTGGCTCAGAAAATCATGGTGTATTTATGGTGGAGCAAAATAATAATGATAGGTGTTAACCATTCCCCAATGATGTTGGAATCAAACAGGAAATCTATGACACTTGCAGGAAAGGTACAATTGAAATCACGGGTGACCTTAATCTACATATAGATTGAGCAAGTCAAATTCAGCATTATATTGTGGAGGAGCAATTCTTGCAATGGGTATGAGATGGGACTGTTGAGTTGAAGAAACATCTAGAGAACAGGCTATCCTTGACCAAGCCCTGTGCAATGACAAAGGAATCATTAATGATCCTACTGGGTGTCATCCTTTTGACAAGCACAACCAGAACATAATAGGATCCTTTATTAAGGTAGAGTAGAAGAATCATAACAGAATCCTGAAAGAAATTTATGAGAGTTTGAGCAGCAATTTCGTTGTGCTAGATTGGGAAAATTTACTAAAACCATTAATGATGTTGCATAATTATTAAAAACACAAATTTGAATCACAGCAAACATGTAATTTTGGGGCACAAAATTTACACAAACTGATTAAATCTTTCAAAGGCGTATGCAATGCTGAGCAGCTCCTTTTCAATTTAAGCATATTGCGTCTCCGCGTCTGTCAGTCATCATATTTTTGCAGAAGAAGTGCACCGAGCCCACTATGTGGTGCATCTGATGATATCTTGATGGGTCTCACTGGGTCGTAAAACCTCAGAACTGGTTCCTCTGTGAGCAGTTTCTTTAGTTCCCTCCATGACTTTTCGTGCCCATGATTCCACACCCACTCAATGTTCTTTTCTGTTCGTCTTCTCAATGGAGCCATCTTTTCTGAGATGTTGAATATGAATTTACCCATAGAGTTGACAATTCCATTAAGCCTCTGTATGTCCTTTTTGCATTGTGGCCTTGGCATGTTCCCAATGGCGGACACTTTTCTGGGATGTGGTCTGATGCCCTCACTGCCAATAATATCTCCTATAAATGTTAGTTCTGTCACCCCGAGCTGGGATATCTCTCTATTCAGCTTCAGGTTTGCTTTCCTTGTTGCTTCCAGCACTTTCCTTAGTCTCTCACCATGCTCCATTCTCGTGGTTCCCCAAACTATAATGCCATCAATTGAGATGTCAACTCCATCCAGGTGCTCATAGACCACGTGGATAGTTTTCTGATACATTTCAGGAGCTGAAGCAATTCCAAATGGTAACCTTAGGAAGCTGTATTTGCCAAATGGACTATTGAATGTGCACAATCTTGAACTTGCTTCATCCAATTTTAACTGCCAAAATCCTGATGGTGCATCTAACTTGCTGAAAAACTTTGCATTTGTAAACTGTGACATGATTTCTTCACTCGTCAGAAGCTTAAAGGATTCTCTCTTTATTGCTCTGTTTAGATCTCTTGGATCCGGGCAAATTCTAAGCTTTCCATTCTTTACGTCTACAATGACAAGTGAACTCACCCACTCCTTTGGCTCATCTATCTTCTGAATCATGTTCTGGCTTTCTATCCTGACCTTTTAGTTGCTTTTGAAGTGCAAATGCAACTTTTCTGCATACATGTATTATCAGTGCCACACGTTTATCCACTGTTCTCCTGAAAGGCAGCCTAAACCCTGAAATAGGTCATTGTACTCTTTCATGAGTTCACCATTAGACTGTCTCTCCTTTGCTTTCCACAACGAGGACTCTTTTTACCAGGTTCAGTTTCTCACAGGCTGTTAAACCAAGTATGGCCTGTACATCCTTTGGTACCACAAAGAATGTTAACATGTGCTCTTTGTCCTTGTTTTCACTTTGGCCATGCATTCTCCTTGCACTGGTATATCAATATCTGAATATCCTGTCACCTTCACTTTTGTTCCATACATCTTTGGTCTGGGTCTAATCTTAAAATCAGTCTCTGATATTACATTAATTTGTGCTCCAGTATCCAATTGAACTGAAATGTATATGTCATTCACTTTTAATCTCAATATTCAGTCTCTGTTTTCATTTTTTGTTTTCAGTTACAACATCTACATAGAATTTCTCTATCTCCCTTTCATCTACTGCATGAACCTTCCTTTGTTGCTTAGTTCTTACAGCAACAGGCATAATGGTTGCTTTTGTTAAACATATAGCATGTTTTACCACAGGCTGGACACTTTTTTGGTAGATGTTTACTGCATCGATGACATGGCTTTCGATTGTACCTTTCATTTTTGTTTGCTGGCCAGGCCTCTCTTTCCGCTTTGGCGCGCTTTTTGTTACGCGGTTTATGTCTGTTCTTGCTCATTGCATCTACATTGCAGCTAGTTTCACTGAACAGCTCTTTTGCCTGAATTTTTACAGTTTCTGTAACCCTGCAGAGTGCTATGGCTTTTTCCAGGTCTAGATTTTGCTCTCTTATCAGTCTTAATAGTTTGGAATATCACACACAAGTCTGTCCTTTATCAGCTAGTCAGTCAGTCCACCAAATTCACACGTTTTGCTTCTGTTTCTCATTTCAATCACAAACATCACATTACATTTAGGTATGCAATCTGCCTCAAACTGTTCCATTATTTTTTTTTCCAATTTCATTTTGTTTCCTTCAGCAGAAAGTGTGAAGTTATTATACACGTCCAGGGCTTCATCACCCACGACATGTTAGAAAACTGATACTTTATCACTTTTCTCATCAGCTCTGACTACCACTAAATACAATCCAAAATGCTCTTTAAATCTGTTCCAATTTTCAGCCACATTACCTGTCAGCTGAAGTTTCACTGGTGGATGTAATCCTTCCATGTTTCACTATGTTAGCTTCTCTTCACTAATCAGTTGCTGACTTTAGATTTTACCTTTTAAAGTATTTCCTTCTAATTTCCTTCATCTCACTTCTGACACCATGTTTCATCTTGCATTTGTATGTGTGAGTTCTTAGACAACAGTTGGATGAAGGAAAAGGTTCTTTATTTAAAATTGTTGTGAACAGCACATGATGCAGGCCATGAGGCTGCAACCCTTCATTACAGATCTAACGTACTGTGTGTCAGCCCCCTGCTGGCAACCAAGTCTAATCAAACAGTAAGGCATTGCTAGTTGTTTGCAACTATGATCACTAACATAACATAGGCCAAGAAAGAAAGTTCATCAATGGAAATTAGGGATTGTTTCTGCTCCAAAGGCATATCAATTACCTTTAAAAAAAACAGTATTAGCCTGAGGATTGGAAGCTATTTACAATTTGGTAAAGGAAGACAAGAGATTGATTTAAAAGATTGTAATTGTTATATGGTTATATAGGTCAGTTGGATTAGATGGGAGAAAGTGGACTAGAAGGGCCAAGTTGGCCTGTTTCTATGGTGTAATTGTTATATGGTTAAAATGGAGAATGAGGGAAAGCTTGAACATAAAAACTGATAATAAATCTTATAAAAGCTGTGAAGAGAGAAAATCAGTGAAGACAAACATAGTTTTCCAAATATCAGAAAGTGACGAATTTATGACTGGCAATAAATACATTGCAGAGCGATCAAGCAGATAGAGACACCAGAGACTGCAGATGCTAGAATTTGGAGCAAAATCCATCAGTGGGCGGAACTCAGTGGGTCAAACCACAGATACTGCTTAACCCACTGAGTTCCTAGAGGTGATTTGATTTATTTTGCAATTAAATTTGTACTTTGGTTTTGCCTTCACAATGAAGGACAAAAATGACCTCCTTGATATGTTAAGGAACTGTGAAATCCGTATTAGTGAAGTCCTAGTGCTAAGGAAATTAATGGAGCTAAAGGCTGAGAAATCCTTAGGATCTGATGGTCTTGCTCCCAGGGAATGAAAGGAAGTAGTTCAGGAATGTGTTCATTGTCATTTTCTAAAGTTCTTTAGATTCTGGAGCAGTTTCTAAAGATTGGAGGGTGGTAAATGTAACCTCACCATTTCAAAAAGAGGAAGAAAACAATACAGATTAGTAAGACCAGTATTTTTTTTGTGAGTGCAAGCAGAATAGAGAAGGGGAAATGCGGTAATTGGAAGCTTTTTAATAGGTCCCACATCAAAGGTTGGTATGTTCATGAAAGAGGTTGCCGGTTGCTTGGATTCTGGATAACAGGGGTTTTACTAATTTCACAATATATATTCATTATACTGATGAAGGAATTAAACCTAACATTTCTAATTTTGCAGATGAAACAGAGGTGAGAAAAAAATGTGAATTGCAAGAAGTGCGCAGAAAAGCTCCATTGGGATTCGAACAGTTTGGGATAGTAAACAAACACAATTTAATATGGATAATTGTGAAGTTTTTCATTTTAGTTTGAAAAGCAGAGAAAAATATATATGATACAAATGGGATAGATTGGGAAATGGGAAGGCACAACAAAAACTGGATATTCTTGTGCTTGGGTTGTTGAAAGCAAACAGTTAGGAGGATCTGTAGAATGTTTTTATTCATTGCAAGAAAATATGACCACAGAAGCAATGTCTGGACATTCTAAGACCTTTCTGAATTCTTGTGTGCAGATTTGTTCCCCTTATCAGAGGAAGAATGAATTAATTATGTTGAAGTAGGATGTAGATACAGTAAAATCCCTGTTATCCAGAATTCAAGCAACTGGCAAAAAAATTGTGGAAAATAAATAGGGAAAATTGGTGCCCCTAATGGTTAGTTTGCCAATCCATGCAACATGTAATTTCAATAACTGGAAAATTCACTTATCTGGCATCTACCAATTTCCATAGGTGCTGGATAACTGGGGGTTTTACTATATCCTATTTTTTTAAATAATATTTTTATTGAATTTTACAAGGATAAACAAAGCATATATAGAAAATTTGTAAAGTACACAACATAAATGTCAAAAATTAAAGAACATAACAAAATTGTCAAACTTATAAAGCACATCCATGTTATAGAAGCAAAACATAAGCTTATCCCTTAATTCTTTGGCCCCATCTATACACCAGAACTTGATATTTAAAAGTATGTTTCATTCCTGGAGTAACACAATATTGCTGGAAGTCAGGTTTTATATTTAAAGAAGAGAAAAGAAAAGAAAGAAAATTTTTTAAAAAATGAATAAAAGAACTAAGATACTGAAAATAATTGAGGAAAGGTCCCCACACCGTTTGAAACTTTTTGTTTGGATTACTAATTGAATAGTGAATCTTTTCTAGATTTAAACAAGATACGATATCTCTCAGCCACTGAGCGTGGGTAGGCGGGGCAGCATCCCTCCATCTTATTAATATTGCATGTCTAGCCAAAAGAGAGGCGAAGGACAGAGTGTGACATTTGATTGGAGTTAAATGTATGTCGTCTTCTCCAGTGGTATCAAAAAGGGCACCCAAAAGGTGAGATTCCTGATTTAAATGAAAGATTAGGGACAAGATTTGAAATACCATATCTTCTTATATCAGCACCATAGAGATAAAAAGATCCAAGGGGATGGCAAAACGCATTGAAGTGGACTAATCATAATTATGATGGACAGACATAGAATCATGGAGTAATACAGCATGGAAACAAATCCCTCAGCCCATCTTGTCCATGCAAACAAGCTGAGTCTGTATTTGACCTATATGGTAGAACAAGTCTGAGGGGCATTTGGTTGGGTTGTGCTCTAATTTTTTTTTTGTTTCTGTTTATTGGTACCTTTTTTTTGAAGCGAGCTTTGTTTTACTCATCATCTTCACCATTTGCCAAAGACACCAATTTCTCTCTGCCCACATTATCCATAGCCTTCCTGATTTGAAATATCTCCATTAGGTATTAGGCAAATACCTCTCCTTAGTTTACCCACCTAACATTCATTGCAGGAAACATCTCGATACATGTCTACTGTGTCATTTCTAAAATATTTACATCTGCCTAAAATGTGTAACCAGAACTGGAATTGCATTCCAAATGTGGTTAAGAATGTTTAATTGTTTACCTCAGAATCTGAATTTAGTGTCATAAACATGTCACAAAATTCATTGTTCTGTGGCAGATCTCAGTACAAACATTTATTGAAACTACCTTACAAAATAAATAAAAATAGTGCAAGAGAAAAACAAAGTAAGGCAGTGTCTGTTGTTCATTGTTCATTCAGGAATCTGATGGCAGAGGGGACGAAGCTGTCCTGTGTCACTGAGTACTCATCTTCAGGCTTCTGTACCTTTTTCCTGATGGTAGCAGAGTGAAGAGGGCATGGCCTGGGTAGTGAGGGTCCTTGAGTATAGAGGCTATGTTCTTAAGACACCACCTCTTGTAGATGTCCTTGATAGAGTGAAAAAGAGTGCCCATGATGTTGCAGGCTGAGTTAACAACCCTCTGGAGTTTTTTCTTGTCCTGAGCATTGGCCCTTCCATACCAGACAGTGAAGCTACCAGCGAGAATGCTCTCCATGGTACACTTGTGGAGTTTCCGAGAGTTTTCCGTGATATACTGAGTCTCCTTAAATTCCTTACAAAGTATAATCATTGGTGAACTGCCTTCTCTGTAATTTTCTCCTTTTATTCTTTGGTAATTTCATCTGAACCAAGTGACTTATCTCCATTAAGTGGGGCTAACTTTTCTCATACTCTAACCTAGCCGAAATCCAAGCTACAACTTCTTTTACTAAGCTTCCAGTAACATCTGCTTTCGTGCTTAAAAAACTAATGCAAAACACATTTAATACACTATGAGAAAAAAAATCATTTTTATTCTACTCTTTTTCAATTCATTCCCCATTCAGGTGAATTATTTTATTTCCTTTGATGTTTTTCCTCAATTTTCTCTCAAACTCTTTTTGTCCCTTATTTTCTTTATTCGTTCACTCCTCAATGTTTTCCGGTCAGCCTGGTTCATATCAGCATTTGCAACTTGAAGCCTATTATGTGGATTTTTCCTATGCTTGGGTTTTGCTCTCTATACATTTATTTAGGCATTGCTGGTTTTAACCTCTTTTCCTTTTTCCATCATATAAGAATACCTGGACTTCAGCTGAAAGGCAAGTTAGATTCAAGTAGAGTGTTCAAAGGGTTCTGGACAGATACCTGAAGAATGAAGATAAGATGGGAAATAAAACCAAATGGACTGGTAATACAGGGATCCAAATTGCTTCTTTCTGTGCTGTCATCTGGTTCACTGATTCTGTGATTTGAAGATATTCATAACTCTTCCAAATCCCTTTGCATATTTACTTTCCATAGCCCTTGCATTCTGTTTCATTACTTTTTTTCTGAATATGGCATCTCTCCATATTATTATAAAAACACAACAGGTCAAGCAGAGTACATTATGTAGTAAAGATAAAGACACATAGCCAATGTTTTGGGCTTGAGCCCTTCATCAATGTATGAATAAAACTTAGGCAGTCGCCTGAACAAAATGGTGGTAGGGGCAGGGGGAAGTGCACAGGCCCACAGTCAGGAGCTAATAGGTAGATAACGGAGGGAGGGCACACTAGCAACAAAGGGGAGAGGAAATGGCACTGTGATTGGAGAGGGAAGGGGGTGGGGAACCGAAGGAAAGAAGACAGAGGGATGGGAAGGAGAGAGAATAGACCAGCAGAAACCGGAAAAGTCGATGTTAATGCCAAACAGTTGGAGAATATCCAGGCAGAAAATTAGGTGTTGCTTCTCCAATTTACAGGTGGTCTTGGTTTAATAGTACGAGGCCAAGGACAGATATGTCAGCGTGGGAATGGAGCGCAGAACTGAAATGGTTGACCACTGTCACTGAGGCGGAGATAGCGAAGGGTCACTGATGCAGACAAAGCAAACAAAGAAAAAAGACAATGAATGTTTCCTAAGCGACACAGATAATTTCACGAAAACAATAGTTGGTTATGTATCCTTATATATGCTACATAAGGAACTCTGTTTGATCTGCTGAGTTTCTCCAGTATTGTGTTTTTACTTCAATCATGGTGTCTGCAGACTTTTGTTTTATATAAGTTGAGTCATCAACTTATATAGCACAGCCAGTGGCTCTCTGGCCTCTGCTTCCATGCCAATCTTCAAGTACATATCCAAGCTCATCTCACTTTCCAGCACTTGGTTCATAGCCTTCTATGGTTAGCTAATTCAAGTACTTGTCTACATACTTACACATTTTGAGAACTTCTGCCTCCATAATACCCCATGCTGTTGTTCAGGATAATTACAGCATACGAAGATAAGTGAAAAATCAATTCAAACAGAGCAGTATTCAGGAGTATATGACTTATAATGTGCACCATTTCTCACTTTAAAGGATTTTTAATGATTAACATTATTATACACATTATAAACATCTGGCTAATGTCACATTTTCCCCTTCTGACTTGTCTTATTATTCAGAAAACAACATGTCCTCCCACTCAGGACAAGCAGCCCTGCTGGGGATCTGCTAGTCCTTTTAGAATCATACAATCCTTCAACAGGGAAGCAAGCCTTTTGGCACATCGAGTGTGTACTGACCATCAAGCACCCAGTTACACTAATCCTCCACCAATTCCATTTGCCCAAACCATTTGTAATGAATGACAGTCTTGAATTACCATTGCCTTCAGCACATAATTGTTCCAGAGAATGTTTGTGTTTCAGATAAAGTAACATAAACAAATTCTCTCTGAGCAATCTCTATGCATTCTGGTATACTGACACAGAACTAATGAAAGTAAACAAAAAAAAAATGACATTGGATAGCTATTGAATGCTTCCAGATGGCCACAGATAATTTAATGAAAACAATAGCAGAGATTTTAAGCTATGAAGGTATGGGCAACAACAAGGATGATCTGGAGCTAGGTTGCGAAGGGGGAGAATTAAGTTGCACAGAAACTAATACACAAATAGATTTAATCTTTTACAAGAAGCACCCTCATATCCTGTTTGATGTTGTGTTCAGCTCTGTGATGCATCTGAAACACCAGTAACAGAAACTTTTATTGACAAAGATTTCCAAATATCTCTGGGAAAGAAAACTAATCTTTGAGGACTCTTGAGAAACCAGGTCTGCTGGTAAATTGTTGATCGTACAACTGAAACCACTTCCTTACTTCACTCTCAATCAGCATTGATAACAAGTGAGTACCTTTCTGCATTGAGAGAGTCGAAGATGAACTTATTCACTTACAACTTAATAAAAATAAGGATACAAATGGTACCTTTGATACTTTCTGTTCTATGAAGGATTTTTCTGGCTAAGTCTTCTGCAGTTTTGTTAAACATTTTTCAAAACTTCAGTTGGACAAAAACTCTACTGTATTACCCAGACACGGATCACAAAATTTGTAAATCCAAGAACCATGAGTTTCTTATTTACTGTGAAAGCATAAAGTGTGTAGATGAGGGGTGTTGGGGAGCATGAAGTAGAAGGTTCTGTGCTGAGTAGATGATCCCCTTTATTCGTGTTGAACACTTGTTTTGGATGATGGTGCCTATTTGTGTGCGTCTCACTTCATTGTTTTATGTTCTGTGTACTTTGCTTTCCTTCAAGAAAGGCTTGGAAAGCAGAGGAGCATGTTGAGAAAGTGGTTGAAAATGTGTTGTATGTTAAAATGACAAAAAGAAATTCACAATAGGATCATTGCTAACACTACAGAAAATGATGTAAACTCATTTGTGTCCTGCTTGGTTGTAAGATGATGAATGCAGACCACGTGCACATGTTCCTTAATTTGTATTTGAGCCATCAGAAACATAGAGAAAGATGGAGTGCCAGAAAAAGTGTACCTTTCATTTTATCTTTCTATCAACACTCAATATATGGCAGCAGGTATGTATTTTACGAATGTACACAATACTGATTCCTTTGTAGATTTAATCTGAGCTGCTTTAATTTTTTATTGAAAGGAACTCCTGTCACTAGGATTGTGACACTGGATTTGTGTTGTTTCTTCCACAGTCTTCATTAGATTAACTTCTGTAATGTGCACAATTACACAAGGCTCCCATATACTTTTTTTTCTTGCTGGATTTTAATGCACACATTAATATTTCTGACTGTATCTCCTGGTTCCACGAGATATCCCATTCAACTATTATTCTTCAATATCTTATTTCTGATTCGTAAGGTAGTGTACACACAAAAATTCTCATCAAGGTGTGTGAATTTCACCATGGCTTGAGTCTGAAGTTTGTTTTGTCTCAGCTATTTTCCTTTTACTATACCTCATTTGACTCCAGTAACCTCATTAATTCAGAATCATCTGCATATTTATAACTCAACTCGAATGTGGAATTTGGAGCGGATCTGTAATTTAGCAAAACCTTTCTCATTTTTACCCCATTATTAATGATTAAAGATGGTTGAAACACTTGCCCCTTCAATGGTTCTACGATGTTTGTTCTCAGGGCCAGCAATATTTGATGATGTTTGGTGAAATAAGGATAAGCTTAACATCATTTTAGTTCAGTAAGTGCTCAGACGGAAATGAAAATAACAACTGAAGATGGTTATTGAGGCTAGTTCTTTGAGTTAACCATGTCAGGAGAGAATGGATCGCATTGATGGTTGGCTAAATTGTAGTACTGGACACAAACTCGATCTATTTTAAGTGACTATCAATGTGTACGAAGAACATATCAAATCCCTTATAATAATCAGTGTGCTTTTTGAAATGATCTCATTGGATGGTTAATGTAGCAGTTAATGCAACATGATTACAGAGCTTGTGACCCTGGTTCTAATTCTTTGCTGTCTGTAAGGAGTTTTGTACATTCTCCCCTTGACCACATTGGTTTCCTCTGGGTGCTCTGGCTTGTCCCACGTTCCAAAGGTGTACAGGGTTAGTAAGTTAATTGGTCACATGGATGTATTGGTGGTGCAGGCTCATTGGCCGGAAGGCTCTGTTACCATGCTTTTTAACATTTACAACTTTCTGAACATGCTTTTGCCAGCTTTGCTCAACCATCGTAACAGATGGGACATTTGTTAAGTAGCTCAATTCGGCTATTAAACATATGGCCACCATTCTCACAACCAGAGAATTTTCAGTGTGAGAATCTAAAATATGTCTGTATGATACAGTAGACGTGCTAACACGGTACCCTCTTTTAATAGAAGAGTCTGTCATGTCCTCACTGAGATATTTATCTGATACAATCCATTTTCAAAAATCCATTGTTGTATTCTTGTCTTCTTGGCTTTCTCCTCAACTCTAATTGAGAAATCATTTCCCACCATTCCAACTGAGCTGATCTTGCTTTCCACCACCACCCCACTAGGTCTCAACGTGGTAGCCTTGACAATACATCTGCAATAGAATTTGTACACTCAGTCATTCAAATCATTTGAGTCAGGGAATTGTTCACTCTCGTATTGTTACAGCCATTGTCAGACTTCATATTAAGAACTGCCAACAAATGCTTTTGAATTGTAACCAGGGTAAAAGGTCAGAATAATAGGTATCAATGAAAAAATTTCATTTCAAAACCAATCCCTGTTTTCTGACTGAATTACAGCTTTATGTCTGTAATGGTTTTTTTTGTTGACCATTATTCATTTCATGACCAATAACAACTCCTAATACATAATTCAAAAGACCCAAAAATGCATGAATTTAGTAGATTCAACTTTTTATCTACAGCTCATTATACGTGTATGTCAAACATCCACTTACATTACAAGGAACAATCAAGTAGAAAGAGAAGGAAAGCAGAATGATAGTGACTTGGCAGGAGAACTAGCAGTTAACAAACAGTGATGGCATGAAGTGAGTTCAGGAGAGAGCAAAGATTGACTGCCATCTAATAACTTCTACTATATTTGAAACTATTCTGGTTTTCAAAATTTACCATTTGGCTCTTTCAAAATCTGCTGCTATTACATAACATCTTTAAAAACTGCAAACAAGAGAAAATATTGCAAATTTCACAACCAAAAAAACCAGTAATTGTCATAAGGTATGAAAAAACCTCATGAGTTCAACAATCCGAGTCACTGACAAGCACAGGGGATTTTACAGCTGAATTGGCAACAGTTTATTCAAGGTTCTATCGGATTTTTAAAAAATAATATGCAATGTATATGTGTTTATGGAGACTGATATTTACTCCTGGTATTTGTACTTAAATGCACAATTTGCATAAAATTTAGTTCTGTTGATCTCAATGACATTTTGAAACACATTGGGCTTTTATTTGCATCCTTACAAAACAACAGCAAGGCTGCTTGAAGTAATGAATTCAGTTCTAGTTGCCACACTATAGAACGATATATGATTGTTGGAGAGAGTGCAGAAGGATACGGCCTAGATTGGAGATTTAGGCAGGGGAAAATATTGGATAAGATTGACTTGCTTTGCTGGCTGTGAAGGTGAGGGGGGGGGGTGGGGGGTGGTGGGTGACCTGCTATTAGTATGTAAAAATATGAAGGGTATAGAAAGGAGCAGAGAGTCAAGTATTTTCCCATGAGTCTGCCTGCATCAAGGACAACATTTTAGGACCTACAAAACACGCAGGCTTCCTTTGATCAGACTGACCCGTAAATCTAACCATTTCCATGGCTCTAATTCTATGGCATTATTGTTTGCCTTAAATTTATTGATTTTAAATTTAAATTTGGAGATACAACACAGTTACAAACCCCTCTGGCCCATGAGACTGCACTGCCCAAAGACAAGCCGTATGTTTTGAAAGGTGAGAACAGCCCACAGTTCTAAAAAAGCTAATAAAATACATAAAGACAACCACAATGAAGCACCTCAAAGAGTGGAAATCGATGAGAAAGACTGGCTGAATTTCTTCTTTTCCTTTTACCATTTTTCTGTTTGTCAATTTAATTGCTTTAGTTGTTTAAATTTCAAACTTTTGGGGGGAGGGAAGGAAATTGTAAGTGTTCATATCTGAGAAGTGAATTATACTAAAGAAAGTGTAAAGACGTTAAAAAGAATTGTTTTTTTTTTTCCCAGCTGTGACACTATGCTTGTTTTGGGAAAAATTGAAAAAATAAAATTTTCAAAAAAAAAGAAAGGTGAGGAGGACCTGGAGGAAACCCACACGGACACGGGGAGAACGTACAAACTCCTTACAGCAGCACCGGAATCAAACCCAGGTCACTGGTGCTGTAATAGTATTGCGCTAACCGTGCTGCCAAGGCAATCACGTACACATTGTATGGACTGGAGCATTCAGTTAAAAATAATAACAATTAGTATTATGATAGTTAACTCATATATAACATTGAAAGTTTAAAATGCTTAACTCTAGCAGATTATAATGATAAGGATTATAAATTACAAGTTTTTCCAATTTTTGCTATAGTTTTGTATATCTTAACAACTGTGGTTAATTTTTCTACCATGCACTTTCTAAAATAATATTTTCCAAGAGATTTTTTTTTACAAAGATTGTGCGAGAGCAACAGATGAGGCCTTTAATCGTTATTTTCCACGAGTGGAACACTCGCATCTACACAGGTGTGCATCACCTGCTTCTCATTTTACTTCTTGTTTTTATTCTGAAGAAAATAGGAAGTTTATACTGTGAAACGTACCTACAGGCGAAACATTGAATAATTATTGTACGAAGGAGTGCACATAAAGACAAAAATCTAAAAAGTCGTCAGAATCAAAATTTAGTGCTATGAACATGTCACATAATTCATTGCTTCGCAGCAGCATTACAGGTACAAATAATGCTATAAATTATGTATTTTTAAAATAAATAAATTAGTGCAAGAGGAATAGAAATTGAGGTAGAGTTCTGTGGTTAATTGTTCAGAAATCTGATGGCAGAGGGGAAAGAAGCTGTTTTTGTACCATTGGGTGTTTGTCTTCAGGCTACTTACTGTATCTCCTCCTTGATGGTAGCAGTGTGAAGAGGGCATGGCCTGGGTGGTGAGAGTCCTTGAGGATAGAGGCTACTTTTTTAAGACACTGCCTCGTGGACGTCCTCGATGGAGCGAAGACTAATGCCCATGAAGGCTCTGGCCGAGTTTACAACCCTTTGTAGCCTTTTCCTGTCATGTGAATTGGCACCTCCTTACCAGACAGTGACACAACCAGTCATAATGCTCTCCATGGTACACCTCCAAAAATTTGCAAGCATCTTTGGTGTTATAACAAATCTCCTCAAAATGTTGGCAAGCTATTCATGGATAATTTCCAAATATTATTGATAGTAACACCTTTTTCTTAAATAATTAAGTATCCATCTTAGATTCAAAGGCAATTAGGAGGTGTCTTAGGATTTATTTTGTTTTGCAGTATCAGTACAATAGCCCGATTATTTAAAAACTTCAAAGTTAATTTGAATAATTTTGAACATTTCATTTGGGACAAACAAATTTGGATTATAAGTGGTAATAAATCTGAGAGCCATTTACCCTGGAGTCTGATTGAATCACCAGAGTTGGTGATGAACAGATAATAGGGTAAAGTGGAGTGTAAAGGGGCTGATCTTTGTTATATGGGAACCCTTTGCCATTTTCTTCATCGAGGATGAACCATCTGCCACCAACTTGATTAATTACCATTAGAAGTCTGAATGTGGACCAGCTGAAAAGTATAGAAAATAACTGTTTGAACATAAAAATGAGACTATTTCTGCAGAATCACTTGCTGTTGTCTCCAATACAGAGGAGGATATCAGATCTTCTAAATAACTGAAAAGTTATGTCTGCATAAAAATATCTTTTTAAAAATGTAATCAAGCAGCAAAAGATTAAAAGAGTGATTTGGAGATCCAAACACAAATTTAGATAACAGCAAAAAAAAACCTCAGAACATAAATATCTGCATATATATCTCACTGAAATTCTTAATGAATACATCAACTTATTTCTTCCATCATTAGTAGTAAAAGACAAACAGAAATGCTGAAAGAACTCAACCAGTCTTGGAGTGTCTGTAGTAGGTAAAGGTATATTACCAACGTTTTGGGCCTGAGCCCTTCATCAGGGTATGAGCAAAATGCAGGCAAGTGCCTGAATAAAATGGCGGGGGAACCTTGATGAAGGGTTCAGACCTGAAATGTTGATAATATATCTCTACCTCCTATGAACGCTGTGAGACCGGCTGAGTTTCTCCTGCATTTCTGTGTAATTTTACTGCAATCACAGCGTCTGCAGACTTTTGTGTTCCACCCCGTGCATTAGTAGTGTTACAAACCATATGTTCTATAGGTGTAAGTCTACACATTTTCTTGCATTGATTCTGAGTTGCATCTGGTCTGCATGAAATGCTTGAATCGAGTTTGACATACAGAGTTGATCAGCTGTCAACCCACAACATTTTTGTGATAAATATTTAATTTCACATGTCTAGCAAGGAGGTGCTGCTCATCTTTGGAGCTGTGATATTTTTTTTTCACCTGATGTACATTAGGAGAAACATTGTGCTCTATCCATATAAATATTGCTGTTACTTAATATGATATATCATCTCTTTATATAAATTTGACAATGTACCGAATCACTTTTAGTTGTGAAAGATTGGGTTACTATTAGTGGAGAAAACTTGGACAATTTTTTCACTACTTATTTAAGATTTGGGAACTTTAAGGTTCAGCTTTTGATCACTTGCAAGGCTATTTGGAAGTGCATGTGTTGACTACCTGGGCTAGAAATTGTTATGTTAATAATTGCATGACCAGAGGATGTCTATTTAAGATGAGGAGAGGAAAGTTTAGGGGAGATGTCAGGGATCTTTTTTTTTTCTACACAGAGTAGAGGGTGGCTGGAATGCATTGCCAGGGTTGGTGGTGGACATTTAAAAGACTCTAGACAGGACAGGCACATAAATGTGGGAAGAATAGAGATAGGGAAGGTTTAGATTTTTAAGTAGGTTTATATAGGTCAGCACAACATCATGGGCCAAAGGGTCTGTATTGTGCTGTTATGTTGGTTGTTCTATGTTCTAACAGCCTTTGAAAATGAAGCAATAAACAAATTACCAGAAGAATTCAGCAGGTCAGGCAACATCTGTGAAGGGAAACGGATTGTCAAGGATTGTCAGGACTGATAGTGTAAATGGGAGATGGCCAGAACAAAGAATTGAGAGGGAGAGGCGAGGCAGGAGCTGGCAAGTGATATGTAGTTCGAGGTGAAGAGGTGTTGATGGGCAGATGGAGCTAGATGGGGGACAGAAGGTTGGAGATGGTAACGGAGGATGGGAGGAGATGTGAAGACAACAAAGGGCTGCAGATTATGGAATCTGATAAGAAATGAAGGGCTGAAAGCCTGCTCCATGAAGTCAATATACAATTCCAGACTGAACCTTCAGTGTAACATCAAGGAAGAATGACCAAATGTGCATTGTACAGGTGCACTGGTGAAACTAAGAGTGCATCACATTGATTGGACATAAAAGGTCCCTTGGTACTATTCAAAGAAAAGTACTAAGTTCTTCATATATCTTGACCAAGGTATCTTTGTCGCTTTAGTGCATTGTTGTTTGTAGGTCTTTGTGTGAATCATTTGCCGCTTGCCTTCAAAACACAGATTGCATTTCAAAAGCACTATATAAATGAAACCTTGGGTCCTGTGATCATATTCTCATTGGCTTCAATGTAATTATGGAAAGGGATAGGTCAGGGCCCAGGGTTGAGGTTTTCGACTGGGGGTGGGGGTGGGGAGTTTGATTTGAGGAGATGTGAAAGGATTTGCAAGGAGTGGATTGGGACGATTTGTTTTATGGGCAGGGTGTAGTAGAGAAATGGAGGTCTTTTAAAGATGAGATTTTGAGGGTACAAAATATGTTGGGTTAAAAGGCAGGGTCAAAAGTTTAAGAGATCCATGGTTTTCAAGGGATATTGGAAACTTGGTTTTGAAAGAGAGGGAGACCTACAATAAATATAAGAAACAAAGAAAAAATGAGATGTTCAAGAATACATTGAATGCAAAAAGAATCTTAAGAAAGAAATCACAAAAGCTAAAAGGTACAAGGTGGCTACAGCAAGCAGGGTAAAAATAAACCCAAAAGTTTTCTACAAATAAGTTAATAGCAAAAGGAGAGTGAGGGATAAGATTGGTCCCTTAGAGAATCAGAGCAGAAACTGAGTGTGGAGCCAAAAGAGATGGGGGAGATCTTGAACAATTTATTTTCTTCAGTATTCACTAAGGAGAAGGATATTGAATAGTGCGGGGTAAAGGAAGCAAAGAGGGTCATTATGGAGACTACAGTGATTAAGAAAGAAGTACTGGAGCTTTTGAAGCATATAAAAGTGGATAAGTTTCCAGGTCCTGATGGGATTTTCCCCAGGACCTTGAGAGAAGTTAGTGAGGAAATAGCAGAGGCTCTGATAGTGATTTTCTAAATGTCTTTAGAGATGGGTACAGTGCCGGAGGATTGGTGTGGTTCCTTTGTTTAAAAAGGGTTCGAGGAGCGAGTCTAGCAATTATCGGCCTGTCAGTTTGACGAGATTGATAGGTAAATTAATGGAAAGCATTTTTAGATATATTATGTATAAGTATCTGGAGAGACAGGGTCTGATCAGGAACCCACAACATGGATTTATGCATCGTAGGTCTTGTTTGACCAATCTTGTTGAATTTTTTGAAGAGGTGACTAGGAATGTTGATAAAGGTAGAGCAGTGGATGTTGTCTATATGGACTTCAGTAAGGCCTTCGCTAAAGTTCCACATGGAAGGTTAGTTAGGAAGGTTCATTCGTAAGGTATTAATTTTGAGATGGTCAAATGAATTCAACAGTGGCTGGAAGGGAGATGCCAGAGAGTCATAGTGGATAACAGTTTGTCAGGCTGGAGGGCAGTGACAAGCGGTGTGCCTCAGGCATCTGTATTGGGTCCATTGCTGTTTGTCATATACATTAATGATCTGGATGATGGGGTGGTAAATTGGATTAGTAAATATGCAGATGATACTAAAATAGGTGGAATTGTGGATAATGAAGAAGGTTACAGAGGGATTTGGACGGCTTAAAAGAGTGGGCTGAAAGATGGCAGATGGAATTTAATGCTGAGAAGCGTGAAGTGCTTCATTTTGGAAGGAATAATCAAAACAGGGCGTACGTAGTAAATGGGAGGGCATTGAGAAATGCAGTGGAGCAGAAAGATCTAGGAATAATGGTGCATTGTTCCCTTAAGGTAGAATCTCATGTGAATAGGGTGGTGAAGAAGGCTTTTAGTATGCTGGTCTTTATAAATGAAAGCATAGAATACAGGATTGGGAATTGATGTTGATACTGTTCAAGGCATTGAGGCCAAATTTAGAATACTGTGTGCTGTTCTGGTCACCAAATTATAGGAAGGATATCAACAAGATAGAGAAAGTGCAGAGAAATTTTATGAAAATGTTACCTGGGTTACAAAGAAAGATTGACCAAATTAGGTCTTTATTCTTTGGAGTGTAGAAGGTTGAAAGAGGATTTGATAGAGGTATTTAAGATTATGAGAGGGATAGATAGATTTGATGTGGATAGGCTTTTTCTATTGAGAGTAGGAGAGATTGAAACAAGAGGTCATGAGTTAAGAGTTAAGGGGCAAAAGTTTAGAAGTAACATGAGGGGGAACTTCTTCACTCAGAGAGTGATGGCTGTATGGAATGAGCTACTGGGAGAAGTAGTGGCAGCAGGGTCCATTTTGTCATTTAAGGAAAAATTGGATAGGTATATGGATGGGGGGGGGGGAATGGAGGGTTATGGGCAGGGACTAGAGAAGAGTACTTAGTTCGGTGTGGACTAGAAGGGCTAAAATAGCCTATTTCCCTGCTGTAATTGTTATGTGGTTAAAGTGATTGGAAAAAAGTGAATGCATGACAATGAATGTACATAAATTAATCAGTTAATTTATAATAATTATTTTAATAGTAGGCATAAAATTAGAGAGTGCTTACTTAATCCTAAAGAATAAATATGAGTTCTGTAAGGCATACTTATTGAGTGTATTATCTCTAACACACATGGAAGGCCAAGTTCCTCTATGAGCAGCTGATAAAAGCATTTTCTGTTGGTGAAGGAGATCCATCTTGTTTTAACAATGCCAATCTTGGTTTATTCTTTTTCTTCATTGGAGAACTTCCTCCATTAATCATGCCTTGTGAAGTATGTTCAATCTAGTTCTGAGATGCAGTGAAGGATTCTGAAATGGCAGAATCCTTAGGAGTATTAATAAATGGAGGGTTTGTAGGGTTTAAATCTGTGCCTGCCTCCATCAGTCAGAGCATTGAGTACAAAAGTTGGGAAGTCAAGTTACCATTGCATTAAACTTTGGTTAGGCCATATATGGAGTATTGTGTGCAGTTCTGAACATCACACTTTAGGAAGGATGTGGTAATTTTGGAGAACGTGCTGGAGAAGTTCACCAGAAAGTTACCTAGATTGGAGGGCATTAGTTGCTAGCAGAGGTCAGACAAACTTGGATTTCTTTCCCTGGAACAATGGAGGCTGAATGACAACCTGACATAACGGCATAAAATTATGAGAGACAAAGATAGGATTGATAGTCAGAGTCAATTTTCCCAGGATCACCACAGTATACTTACCCAGTATACTTCCAGGCATCTAACTCCATGATACCACAAAGCTAGATCTGACCACGAATTTACTCAAATTCTTTGCCCTATTCCATGATATCATCAGGATCTATGATCGTTTAAAACTTATGAAAATCCACACCTACCTTGGGCTCCTTGTGCAACTGAATTTCCCACCAACAGGCCTCTCGTAAAGAATAAACTAATAGTTTAATGCCCCAAAACAAGAGCCTTTAATTCCAGGTAGTATTCATTTGTAAACTATTGAGATCTAAGCTGGTGATCGACAGTTGTTTATTCTGTTATTTTAATGTCATAAGTTTAAAATGATTTAGATAATGATCACATGTTCCTCTCAGCAAAGACATTACTCAAGCTTAAAGCTGCATCTGATGGTGTCATGCATTTGTCCAGCTGTTTTTTTTAAATCATTCGTCACCTGACATCAAATCTGATTCCAGCATAAATTTTGCTTTGATTGAAAGACTAGGCACTATCATCTTGAATCTGTGTCAAAAGCAGGTTGATTTTCAACCAAGCAGGATGCCATTAAGTTAATTCTCACCTAATTTTACTTGGCTTTTCCACTGGATGCAATAAGTTTAAATTCCTCAGAAGTTTCCACAAGGTTTTCCCTGGCTCAGGAGTATAGTCAAGTCACAACCAGACATAACACGCATACAAACAAATAATACATATGCAGACTAAGTATTCATCTATAGAAATAAATAAATATTGTTTCATGAATATGAGAGTCTCGGGTGGTAAGCGTGTCAGGAGCTCCTGTGCTCGTTCAGTATTCTCACTGCCCATGGGAAGGAGCGGTTCCTCAGACTGGTGGAGTGGCCTCTGATCCTCCTATATCTCTTTTCTGACAGGAGTAGCTGAAAGATGCTGTGTGCAGTGTGGAAGGGGTCCTCAATAATTTTGCATGCTCTCCTCAGACAATGATCCTGTTAGGTCTCATCTATAGGGATGAGAGTGATCCTCCGCCACTCTTATGGTCCTGTGGATTGACCTCCAATCCCTTTCTCTGCAGCAGCCGTACTACACTGTGATACAGCGGCCAGGACGCTTTCAATAGAACTCCTGTAGAAGGTTGACATATAGTTGCCAGAAGCCTTGCCCGCTTCAAGTATAGAACTAGAGAGCACAGTCTAAGAATAAGGATGCAGATATGAAGAAATTCTGTTATGTAGAGGATGGATTTCCATCCAGCAAGCTATGGAGGCACAACCACTGAGTTAATTCAAAACAGATTAGATATGAAGGGAATCAACAGATGTGGGATTTGTGCTGGGAAATGATTCTGAGGTCAAAGAACAACGATAATCTTGAGGGATGGCTGATCAGGTTCAAAGGTCTGATTAACTTATTCCAGTCTTTATTTCTTATGCTCTTAAAATAAAACTGAAGAAGGGGCCATTCCATTTTATTGCCTCACTAATGGGAAGAATTATAAATAACCCCCTGGAAATGCAGACACTGAAAGGCCACAGGATTTTTAATCTGTACATCAACACCGCAGCAGCTCTTTGACAGCAAGACCAAAACCTCGCCTCACTGCGTGTGTTGCTGGCTTCTGCGAGACTTCAAAGATTGGAAACACTGGTGCATTTGTTGCATGGTGCAAAGAGTGCCTAGGTTTTGGTGGTTACCACAGTTAGACACACAGTGTAAGTCCCAAAGGCAAACTTCAACAAATTGCTTTACTCAAAACATATCTTCATGCGCTGTGAAGGACATCATTAACTCTTCTGTCTGATTTTTTTCCTTGAAAATTTTACTTTTAAACTTATTTAAATAACTTTAGTTTTAATCAAATCAGATTGAAATTACAGAATACTTACAAAATATTAATTGCAAGAAAAGCAAAATGATTCAATGAATCTCCCAGCTGATGCTACATGTTGATTTTTTTTTTGTTTTGGTGACGATTTAGCCACAGGAAGAATTTGAGCTCCACTGAAAGGTCATTGTCTTCAGACACTAATGAGTTCTCCCTGCAGATGCTGTCTGACATTCTAAACATTTTCAGCATCTGCTGTTTTTCTGTCCTATTTCTAAAATCTGTAGTGTTTTCCTTTCTTGACTTTGAGCAGTGGTAGCAGGTTTGAAAGAGAGGCCATCCCAGAGAGAGATTTTGCAGAGGATGGGTGAATTCTCGCAATTTAGAGAAGGTTGGATTTTCAGGACATTGAGTTGACTCATAAAACACCATTACATTTCCATTCCCACAGTAGCAATTACTTATTATTTTTAAAGGAAGTTTCTATTCAATTCACAACTACTTTTAATCATAAACCTCAATTTGTGTGTGGGTGTTAGAAAACAATGTTTGATTTTTAAAAAAAATTGTAACTATTTCAGCTCTTTTCTCTTCTGCTCATCAGCAGGAAGATTCATTGAATCAATTTGCTTTTCTTGCAATTAATATTTTGTAAGTATTCTGTAATTTCAATCTGATTTGATTAAAACTAAAGTTATTTAAATAAGTTTAAAAGTAAAATTTTCAAGGAACAAAAATCAGACGAAAGAGTTAATGATGTCCTTCACAGCGCATGAAGATATGTTTTGAGTAAAGCAATTTGTTGAAGTTTGCCTTTGAGACTTACACTGTGTGTCTATGAATCCTTCCAGCTCTTCTTCCCTCCTCTCTTCTCCCCTCCCCACCTTTTCATTCAGACACCTGTCTGCTTTTTGCTCATACCTTGATGAAGGGCTCAGGCCCAAAATGTTGTTTATATCCCATTGCTTTCTACTGAATGACTACTGAGTTTCTCCAGCACTTTTTTGTATTGCCTACAATCACACCATCTGCAGACTTGAGTGGTGTCACAACAACATTGCACTCAACATTGGCAAAACTAAATAATTGATTGTGAAATCCAGGAAGGGGAAATCAGGAGAACACAAACCAGTCCTCAGCAAGGAGTCAGCAGTGGAAAGTGTTAAGATCTTAAAATTTCTGGTTGCTAACATCTCTGAAGATCTATCCTGGGTCTCCTTATCGATTCAATTATGAACAAAGCTCGCCAGCTCATGTGGAGATGAGGTATGTCACCAAAGACTCTTGCAAATTTCTACAGGTGTACTGTCTGATATAGATATAGAGGTGATATAGAGGTGCCAATGCACTGAACAGGAAAAGGTTATAGAGAGTTATGAACTTGGCCAGCACCATCATGGACATCAGCCTTCACTCCATTAAGAGGGCAACCACCCAGCAGTACAAAAACAGCTTCTACCCCTTCACATCAGATTTCTGAATGGACAATGAACCACAGACACAACCTCACTTTTTTTTTTGCACTGATATATTTATTATTTATTTTAAAGAATGTAATTTAGACCAATAATTGTATCTGTAATGTTGCCGCAAAACAACAATTTTTGTAACGTGTTTAACTGTGCCTATTGTTGGCATATTTTGGCTACACATGGACATGAGTGATAGTCTGTTCTAAACATAATCATTGTGTAGAAAAGTAACATCACTGATACAGTTTATTTAGTCTGCTAGCATGGGAACAGGTTCTAACTTTCATGAAATGTATGTAAGTGGAGCGGAGGAGTACTCCAACCTAACTTAGAGAAATGTAATTCAACATATAGTTCAGTACCTGAAAGCATTCTTTCAGAATATGCAGATGAATTAACCTGAAATAGCTGGACAATTGGTTTAATTTCCTTCTTTCTACCTCTGAGGCAATGATTACACCACAACTGAAAGTAGTTTGCTCCATTGGAACATGTTGACCATCGATTGCTGGAATGAATGTCCTCAAATATATCGTGTGGGTTTTCAAGTGAAATTGAACTGAGAAGTTAATATAAAAGAATAAATACCTAAAGACTGCATATTGGACATCAGCAGAGCAGCAAAAAGGCAATGAATAGTATGTTCAGACATGTCTACTTGAACTATGTATAGAAGCTCTACACTTATAGAGCTTCCCAATCATGTTTCAGTTGAAAGTTTTTACATTAGTTACAGTGGTGGTCAAATTGTCGTATGAAAATGAATTAAGAACGCCACACAAGAAAACACATTCACGCAATGCAGAAAAATAATAATCTCAATTGTTACATAATTCAGTTTCACCATAACCCTATTTATTGAACAGAAAGCTTTTTGCAATGCAATATCAACTTTATGCTTTATGTGTATTTAAATTGAAAGTTTACCTATCTCGGCTGCACCATTTCATCGGATGCAAGGATCGACAACGAGATAGACAACAGACTCGCCAAGGCAAATAGCGCCTTTGGAAGACTACACAAAAGAGTCTGGAAAAACAACCAACTGAAAAACCTCACAAAGATTAGTGTATACAGAGCCGTTGTCATACCCACACTCCTGTTCGGCTCCGAATCATGGGTCCTCTACCGGCACCACCTACGGCTCCTAGAACGCTTCCACCAGCGTTGTCTCCACTCCATCCTCAACATTCATTGGAGCAACTTCATCTCCAACATCGAAGTACTCGAGATGGCAGAGGCCGACAGCATCGAATCCACGCTGCTGAAGATCCAACTGAGCTGGGTAGGTCACGCCTCCAGAATGGAGGACCATCGCCTTCCCAAGATCGTGTTCTATGGCGAGCTCTCCACTGGCCACCGAGACAGAGGTGCACCAAAGAAGAGATACAAGGACGGCCTAAAGAAAGCTCTTGGTGCCTGCCCCATTGACCACCGCCAGTGGGCTGATCTCGCCTCAAACCGTGCATCTTGGCGCCTCACCATTCGGCGGGCAGCAGCCTCCTTTGAAGAAGACCACAGAGCCCACCTCACTGACAAAAGACAAAGGAGGAAAAACCCAACACCCAACCCCAACCCACCAATTTCCCCTTGCAACCGTGTCTGCCTGTCCCGCATCGGACTTGTCAGCCACAAACGAGCCTGCAGCTGACGTGGACATTACCTCTCCATAAATCTTCGTCCGCGAAGCCAAGCCAAAGAAAAGAAAATTGAAATAAATATCATATGCAGATAACATTTTCTATTGACTATCTGTCAGTTTCCAAAGCTATATACAAAATAATGGAGGTGATACGTGAAAGGCCCCAAGGAAGATATGGATGTAATAAGGATGAACCAGTGCACGTGTCGCGCCACTTTCGTGCTCTAGCTCATTTGCTTCAATCTTCATTAACTGTGAACATCCAGTGGCAACCATTCTATTAGTTGCACCTCTGACATGAAGACTTGTGTGAATGGTTAATATGTTTAAGCTTACCTGCTATGTTTACATTCCAATCTGCTCCTTTTAGAGAAGCATTGTGGCTGTTGCAGATGATGCAAAATCCATGGCAGGCATGTACCATGTGGTGGTGATGGCACAAAATAGGGCGGATATGATCCATCACGGCAAACGCTGCAAAGCGTTGAAATTAATAAGAGCCGGACACAATTTCTAAAGACCTGGATACACTGTTATGACAAGTCTAATCATTACCTATTGATATGCTCAGTGAATACTTCACCATAAGCCTCATGGCATCAAATGTGCAGCTTCCCACTTGCTCTACTCAGTGCACTGTGCTTGATTTAACACTCTTAGCCTTCAGCTCAAACACTTCTACTGTATGTATTTTCGAGGTCACTTAGAAGTGGGACACAAGAATTGTGTTGAAAATGGTCATTCCAATGTCGGTTCCTTTTTTTGATATATTTTAATATTCCATACATGCAGTAACTATAATTGTTATAATACTACAGATATCCAAAAAGAAAAAAATTGATTACATACCTGATGGTGTTCACCCCACCCCAAAAATTCCCTCCCTCCCACCCAACCTCTTGCGCCCTCCCCCCTCAAAGAAACAATATATAAATTGAAAAAAAATAAAGCTTTGTAGGTGTAAAAAGGAAAGAAGAAGAGAAAGAAAATAAATCTTTGGATTGCAGAGAGAAATGTCATCAAATACATCTCATTTGTTCTAACATAATCATACAGAGGAGAATCTCGCAGGACTAGAGGGATAAAAAGGATATCACTACAAATTTGATCCCATTATTTGAGGGTATGGGTGCCAAATTTTTTTTTAGGAAACTGTACTTCCTAAATTATAAGTATTTTTTTCTCAAGGTGTACAACTTTGAATTTCGGCACGTCACCTTGGCACAGTTAAAGTTGTATCCAATTTCCAAGTAATTGCAATACATTTTTTGGCTGCTGCAAATACTAATTTAACAAATTTCAATTGATAAATTAATATTTTCAATTTTGGACTTGTGCCTTCAATATTTCCTAATTAAAATTAAATCAGCACTTAGTGGAAAAGAAATTTCTGTAACTTGTCCCAGAAAGTTACTTAAAGCCACCAAAAACATCTCGCATTGGGACAAGACGACATTGAATTTATAAAACAGTGGTTCTCAACCTTTTCCTTTCCACTCACATCCCACTTTAAGGAATCCCTCTGCCGTCGGTGCTCTGTGATTAGTAAGGGATTGCTTAAGGTGGGATGTGAGTGGGGCGGGAAGGATGAGAATCACTGCTCTAGACCCAACTGTTATTGAAATATTTTGCTTGAGAAAAATTGTCATTGGCCCATTTCCTTTGGAGATATGAAACTATGCACATAATGAGTCAATTAGTGCTTTTAAAACTTTTTCTTTCTACCCACATATCACCTTAAGCAATCCCTTACTAATCACAGAGCACTATGGTATGTGAGTGGAAAGAAAATGGTTGAGAACCACTGGTATACTGTGTCAAGGAGCATGTTAGGAGTCTGGCAACCATCTTAATCAGAGCTTTGGGCAAAGTTTAGAAATGATTCCTTTCAGACTGGAAGTGGTAGCCAACTCCATTAGTTGGGGGCCTAAGCAGCAGATTCCTGAGTAAACAAACTGAAGTCATCCTGCCAGAGTGGAAGCTCATATAACTCTCAGCATGGGTCTGAACATCAATATGTAAAGGAGCTTGCAAGTGAGAAGAGTATAACTGAGGTGGGATGAATCCTTCAATATGCTAGCTGTTTTTTTTGAGGCATTGGGAAGTATAGTTAGAGTTGGAGGAATGGGAGCTTTGTGGGATGGTCTGAGCTGTGTTAATGATTCAGTGCTGTTTCTTGTGGTCTTGGGTAGAGGAGGTTCTGTACTGCATAGTGATTCATTCTTACAGGACATAGTGCATCAATAATAGGTGAGGTGCTGATGTGGTTGGCCAGACAGGAAGTTGAGGATCCAGTTATTGAAGGAATGCTGAGTCCAAGGTCCCAGAGTTTGGGGATGAGTTTGTTTTGGACTATGATGTTGAAGGCAGAGCTGTAATTGATAAATAGTTGTCTGATATAGGTATCCTTGTTGTCCAGTTGTTCTTGGGCTGAATGGGAGGTGGCATCTGTTGTGGACCTGTTGCATTGATAGATGAGTTGAAGAGGGCTGAGACTGACTGAGAGGTTAGAGTTGATCTGAGCCATGACCATCCTCTTAAAGCACTTCACAATGGTGGAGTTGAGCCACCGAGTCGTAGTTCCATTATCATGTTTTCCTTTGGCACCAAGGTGACAGTAGCCTTCTTACAACAGGCCGAAACTTCTGTCTGTTGCAGAGACAGGTTAAAGATGTCTGTGAACATTCCTGCTACCTGGACTGTACGGGATCTCAGGACACTTCCATGGACTCCATCCACCACAGTTTTGTTCTGCAGGTTCTGTCTCAGAAAGTCCGATCGGTCGTCTGTTGTGGTGTCTGTGGGTACGGGTTTGCATTGAGGTTGCTGTGGTGGGAGCTGCTGATTCTCAAACCTCCTGCTCGATGAGCATTGTGCTTGTTGGGGAGTGATACACTGTTGCTTGCTGTTCTGCCCAGCTTTGCTCTGTAGCACATCCTATCATGGATGCCCTGCCACAGTTAATCGATGTACATGAGGTTCACCTGGGACTCAGGTTTGGCTTTATATTGCCTCTTGGCATCTTCAATGACCTTGTGGAGGACATCGCTGGATTTGAACGTCATAGACCACTAGTGGATGGACATCTTGGTTCAGTTATGGTTTCTGGTTGGGGAATGTACGGGTTGACCTCTTTGGCACTCAGTCTTCCACACACATGCTGAAGTCGGTGATGGCATTGATCCGTTCATTGAGGTTGTTTCACGGAGTCCTTGAATATAGAACCATCTACCAACTCGAGTGAGTCATTACCTTGGACTAATGCTGTACAGCTTTACCATGTGGTCCTCTTCCTTCAGCTCCTGAAATATGGACTGATAATGTATATTGCCAAAGTGCAGGGGTGGACTATAGGCATTCTTGATGGTGGAGGGACAGGAGATGTGTTGGTGGTATTCTTGTAGACCACTATTGAGGTTGGCTTGATTGAAATCCCTAACTGCAAGGGCATGGCTTCAGGATACTTCATTCCATGGCTAATGGTGGAGATGAATAGTTCACACATTCACACTTGAGTGGGATGGGACATAGACAACTGTCAGTAGAGTTGATATGAATTATCGTGGCAAGTATTCCTTGTATTCAAAGGCCAATTCTGAAACTGGCATGCAAACTAATAAAACTTATTTTAATAGCTCTGCAATTATTTGAAGCAGTGAGATTTTATCTTCAAAGTGGCACCTCTCCTGTTGTGTAAAGAGAAATACATTTTGATTTATGATTATGTTGAATTTGATACATTATTTTAAATCTAATTTTCAATCATTGTAAATAATCTTTTATAACTTCTTGTCACAGTTAACATTTTATTGAAAATTCTAACATAATGGAACAAGATGCCAGTAAATGCCTCATACATGGAATTGTTCATGAGTACTTTGACAGATTTTGTGAAAATCAACTTATTAATTGAAATGTATCTAATATTATATCCTGCATGAACGTGCAGTTCAGGAAACAATGCAGTAAATGAGGAAGCATAGTGATACAGCAATTGGTGCTGCTACCACGCCGTTCCAAGGATCCAGGTTCAAACCTGGGTATTGTAGGCACTTCTGCTTCCTGACTGGGTGGATTTCTTCCAGGCCTTTTGCTTTTTTTTAACCAATCCTCGAGACATGCTAATAGATTAACGTATAATAGGTTATTATAAGTTACCCTTTAGGTTATTAGTAAAACAAATAAAGAGAATGGAAAATAAAGCAAGAAATATGAGACTAGTTGATCTGAGAACTTTGATGGGACAAATGGCTCCATTGTGTTCAGAAGGAATCATGGTAATACCACGGTGAATTCTCACTAATTCCAATGAAAACCCATTTAATACCACAGTGAATTCTCACTGTTTCCAATGAAAACCCATTGTACGCCATGGGCTGGTTAAGCTCTGACCTCCCAACAATAGGTTTCTTATAGAGAAGCAAGTTTCTGACTACTCCAGTTGCACCACAATGTGCACAATATTTTCTCTTCTTGAGAGAATTTGGAGGGAAAAGAGTCGAGAGGATCCTGGGGATGTCCATGTGGGATATGGTGGTCACTTGGTCCATTTTCAGGGGATTCCACTTCAGTTGCCTTGGCCTCCAGTTGATAAATACTTTAATTTTAATATGAATATTTTGAGCCACCTGTTTATACTTGATAGGACATTCATCATTACTGCTGTTTCCATGATTTTCTCCAGCCCAAAATCTATCATCTTAAGTCAGAGACCTGGCAAAATATTCACCTTGTTTCTGTCTCCAAAGATGCTGCCTGACCTTCTAAACATTTCTATTTCGTTTTAAAATTCTGTCTTGTGACTGTTTTATTTTGCTTTCATCCTATTTATGAGGACGTTTGCCCATATAAGCCTTCCATGTTTGCTCATTTGCCTCTTCTGCTTTAAGACCCGCACTAAAATATTTTACCTATAGATGGACTTGGAACAGTGCTTGGCCATGCTGTCACGGGTGAACTGGGAGCACAGCTGAGTACACAGCCTTTCGGGCACCACTGTTGAGGCTGATCATAGGTGAGGTGCTGATGTGGTCAGCCAGACAGGAAGTTGAGGATTCAGTCATTGAAGGGAATGCTGATGCCAAGGTCCCTGAGTTTGGGGATGAGTTTGTTTTGGACTATGATGTTGAAGGCAGAGCTGTAGTTGATAAATAGTTGTCCAGTTGTTGGGCTGAATGGGAGATGGCATCTATTGTGGACTTGTTGCATCAATAGGTGAATTGTAGAGGGCTAGTGCCATCTTTGCCTCAGTAAACCTTACGTAAACACCTTGGGGCATTTTTAAAAATCCAGACTCCTTTTTCTGTATATATTTATGTACTGAAACCAGAATAATTCCCAAAATATTCAGAGTGAAAACAGAAATACTCAACAAAGGTCGAATCTTTGGAAAGATAAACTGAGTTAATGATTTAGTCCATGGCCTTTCATCAAAATACTTGTAATCCAAAATGTTCATTTCACAGTGATCTTGCTCATGTTTAAATGTCTTCAAAGGATAAAGTAAGTAAAGCTCAAAATGATGAATATAACAATATATTTGTGGAGTCATATAGTCAGAGAGTTGTAGATACTTGCAACCTTTGTTTTAAATGTACCTCATCTTTAAACAGCATTCTCTCATTTGAGATGATCCCATTCCACTTCCACCCTGTTATCCTCCCCAAGTATTTACCTGAAAGCAGACCTGTTATCTCACCGAGACCTCACCAATCATTAATTACCCATTTTCTCTCATCCCATATTCTCGTAACTCCACCCATCCACCACCACCCCCACCCCCAAATCTTTCATCATCATCAGGGGTGCAGTGCTAATGTTTTAGGTCCCAGAGCTCACTAAAAAATGGTGACAAGGAGGTGCCAGAGCCATCCCATGGTTAGCCAGAGCGGCGCTCCAGCGAGCTCCGGCTGCACTGCACCCCTGACCACCACAGATTTTACCACTTACCTACACACTAGGAGCAATTAACATTAACTTAACTTACCAGCCTACTCACCTTTGGGATGTGGGAGAAAACCAGGGCACGGTCATACAGTCACTATAAGAACATGCAAACTCCACACAAACAGCACTCAAGGTCTGGATTGAACCTGAGTCTCTGACAGCAGCACCATTAGCTGCACTATTGTGTTGCCAATACTATATCAAGAGTTCAAGAAAGATGCTTAACTATAGCTATCATTCTCTTCAGCCATGCATATCCCCTGATTTTTCCCACCCCCACCCTGCACTCTGCTTTGATAGATGTAATGTGGATTGTGGAGGTTCTTGTGGCCTCTCCATATGGAACCTGGTGGGATTGTGGAGGATAATGTGGCCTCTCTGTCTGGAATCTGGTGGGAATGTGGATTGAGGAGAATCATGTGATCTCTCTGGCTGGAGCCCAATCAGAAGTCACCTCACCAGCCAATCAAGGGTTAGATCTTCCCACCTGTGAGGCTGATACGTGATTACCCCTGGCAGCTGACGTGTGATTGATCCTCCAGGTGCAAATCAATGGTTAGATTTACCAACAGGCGAGGCTGATGCACGATTGGTCCCCACAGATCACTTGGAAGGGATCCTGCATTGAAAAACCTGAATATGTGCATTCTCTGCCCCCTCCCCCCCCCTCCTCTCTCTTTGTTTGCTGCTGCCTTCAATCCATCCTTGAAGTCCAGGTCGATGCTGGAAACCAGGTTTATATGTATATAATTGTGAGCTGTAGTTAATTTACTATTTATTAATGTGCTGTGTTTGCTGGAGATAGAGTAGATATCATGTGTTTAACTTTTGTATTCCCATCTGGGTGTGGAGAATGTTTACCAGTGATTTATTCGTATAGTTATTTGTGCATTATTCCTGATGTACGTGCTCGTTAGTTGAGACCATTGCTGAATTCCAGCTGCGACCCATGGATAATTCTGGAGGGCCAACTGCAATGGGCCCATTCCGGATCCCAAGCAGCGCAACACCGGAGATCTGGTCCATGTTTATGTACTCACTTAGTTATGCCTGTGGGTGGTGGGTGCTGAACAAGTTAAACCCTCTTTTCTAGGTATACTGTGTCTTTGTGCTGTATATGTTAGTCTGACTGTCTTTTTATGTGAATTCACCTGAGTGCAAATAAAGACCATTGTTTGTTCATAACACATGTCACTTTGAACCTGTTGAACCTATTCTGAACACAATAAGCTCATTTGGATGAACAGACTGTGAAGTGATTAAGAGAGTCAATTCTGGGATAGTACTACTAGATGTCCTCTCACCTGCAGATAAATTGTTTGCCCTGCATATTTGTGACTTTTTCTCGATTGAACTAATTCCTTTTGTCTACCTGCCTGGTCCTCCAGATAAGCTAGGCATAGTTGTCAGTCTGAAATGTAAGACCTAATTGGGAAACCGGCGTTAGGCTGACAGATTGTTTTCTGCTGGCAACTGCCCAATAACAGAATGGAACAGCTTATAGGTAATAGCATTGATCTTTCCACCAGGTACCTGATGGGTTGTATGAATGTTCACATTACCAATTATTTTGCCTGAGGTTTCTGATGTGCAGCCACGTAAAGATTTTGTCAGGAGGGACCACGGATCCTGCCTCCAATGGTCACTGAAGGACTGGATTCTTTGTAATAACCTCTCAAGTACTTCCTGTGCCATTCAAAGTGGAGGATTGAGTGGGTTTGAAGTGTTGTCAATGGACAGTATTGGTTTCATGGCAGAATAAACGTAATGCTTTGATGACAAGGAGGGTTTTATTTTGGTAGGAATATATAGGTTGACACAATGTCAAGGGCTGAAGGCCTGTATTGTGCCATAGTGTTCTAAAACATTGAATGTAAGGAAAGTCACAGACTTGTTGTATTTCTTGGATATAATTTTATCAGTAAAGTTTATTGCTGGAAAAATCCCCTTGAAACCAGAAGCATTGTATGTTTTCATTTCTCTGTTGAAATTAATTATATTATTTGTCCTGATGCTAAAGGGTAAGGAACCAACTTGGTGGACTATACTTGACAAGGTCATTGTAGTCACACAGCCTCCAGTGGTAATCAGGGGAAAATCTCAATGCAGGAGAAGTTTAGGATGATGGTCAGTTTCACTACTCCTGAGAGACAGTGCTCCACAAATTTTTTTTTTGGAGACAATTCCAACAAATAGTAAAACTCCTTCAGCTTTCTTCCTAGTCACCTCCAAAGCCAGCTTTATTCATATAATCCCAGCCACTGTGGTTGGACCATACAGCTCTGAATGATGGAGTAGTGCGCGATGTCACTACAATGAAGAATTGGATAATGTATTCATGCATGAGAGAAACCTTAAAAGATCAGCTGCACTTCTGAAGTTTTCAATATTTCTCTCTCATTCCTCTGTACAGTCTGAGTGTTACTCCACTAATGGAACACATAGGGGCACTTACACTACATCCTCCCAACTGAACAGTGTGACATGGGTGAAACTGGTGTAGTGGATGTCCTGACAGGAAAATAATGACACAGGATTGGAAAAAGCAGGCTCCTCAATTTTTCTTTCAGTGAAAGCTTTGGTGGAGAAGGTGAAGAAAATAAGAGGTATTGTTTGGTTTATTAGGTCGGCAAGCATTAAGTGATTATAGCTATCCCCAATATTGGCTGGAGTAAAACATGAAAGTCTGTTGGCACTGTGGTTGAAATAAAAACACAATGCTGGAGAAACTCAGCAAGTCAAACACGGTACTTTATTCTTCTTTGGCTTGGCTTCGCGGACGAAGATTTATGGAGGGGGTAAAAGTCCACGTCAGCTGGAGGCTTGTTTGTGGCTGACAAGTCCGATGCGGGACAGGCAGACACGGTTGCAGCGGTTGCAGGGGAAAATTGGTGGGTTGGGCTTGGGTGTTGGGTTTTTTCTCCTTTGCCTTTTGTCAGTGAGGTGGGCTCTGCGGTCTTCTTCAAAGGAGGTTGCTGCCCGCCAAACTGTGAGGCGCCAAGATGCACGGTTTGAGGCGTTATCAGCCCACTGGCGGTGGTCAATGTGGCAGGCACCAAGAGATTTCTTTAGGCAGTCCTTGTACCTTTTCTTTGGTGCACCTCTGTCACGGTGGCCAGTGGAGAGCTCGCCATATAACACGATCTTGGGAAGGCGATGGTCCTCCATTCTGGAGACGTGACCCACCCAGCGCAGCTGGATCTTCAGCAGCAAAGATAAATATGCATATGTTTCAGGCTTGAGCCCTACATTGAAGTATGAGCAAGATGTAGGCAGGTGCCTGAACAAAATGTGGGGGAGGGGAATTTAAGGGCAAGGGGAGGAGCAGGGAGGAGGTAACAGGTGAATAAGGGAGGGAGAGCACATCAGCAAGCAGGGGGAGGGGAAGGTTCTGTGAATGGAGAGGGAAGGGGAGAAGAGCTGGAGGAAAGAAGACAGAGGGATGGGAAAGAGGGGGAGAACGGGAAGTAAGCCAGCACAAACCAAAGAAATCAATGTTAATGCCATCCTGTTGGAGAGTGCCCAGGCAGAAAATAAGGTGTTGCTCCTCCAATGTCTGTGTGGTCCTGGTGGGATAGTACATGAGGCCATGCCCAGACATGTCAGCACGGGAGTGGGGCGCAGAATTGAAATGGTTGGCCACTGGGAGATCCCTGTCACTGCTGCGGCAGAGCCAAGGTGCTCAGTGAAGTGATCTCCCAGTCTGCGTCCAGTCTCTCCGACGTAGTGAAGGCCACAAAGGGAGGACCGGATGCAGTAGACATTGGCTTCTTATTTAAACACTCACCCATTTAACAGCATGATTAATGCTGGCTGCATGTGGCATTCCATAAATTACAGGCAGCCTGAAATTGGCATGTTGCCTCCATCCTGAGTAATGAGCATGGATAAACTGTGCCCCGCAATCCAGGTGCTTGTTTTCAGGGATTATTCAATTTAGCCCATATTATCTCTTTAATTGGTTGTCAGTTTAAGTCACATTGTTGGGTTTACAGATGCTTTACTGAGATCACTGTGGAAAGATTGAAGCAATGGTTTCAACTTTGACTTGCTGTTTTGTGTGTTTTTCTTTGAGGAGAGAGGTTAGACTGCTTGGTGGCTTCAAGCCACGGATCCTTTTAACAGACTGATTGTAAGCTACTTCTCTTACAACTGTGGCCACATTTCTGCCTCTCTCAGGGACTCTGAGGCTTGAGGTTATCTCTTATACCTTAACTCTATGTACATTAGGTTTTACTGTAAAAGCTTGTGCTTAAGTCCCAGCCCACATATTCCCACTGAAAAGATCTAATAAAAGCTCAGATCAGGCAGGCAGAATTGAGAGGATAAAACAGAAAGGCTGATGACATTTTTAAAATTAAAAAACCATTGTCAAGAGTTGAGGCATATAGCTCAGGTCACCATTATGGATGAAAGAGTAAAAATCAAAGCCAGGTCAACCATGAAGTAGCAATTAAGTGATTTTAAGCTTTTTTTTAAAAAAACTTTCTGATTGCAACAGGGATTAAAATCCCAGTTACACAAAGATTTTTGGCACTGATGTAACAAATCAGGTTTTAATTTATATCTAAAGATGTGTATTTGTGGTTGATATGGTTAAAAAATCTATGCAAGAGAATGAAATTATACTGTAAGGATTTCAACCATGTCACTGGTCAGATTAAGGATTTCTTTTGAATCACCTTGGTAAAGAGTTTAATCCTCAACCTCAGTCAAGTTTGGCCCACAACAATACCAGTGTAGCATCTAAAGTGTCACATCTTCTTGCCCTTATAGTTTTTAATTTTTTTTAGATTTTAGAGATGCAGCATGGTAACAGGCCCTTCCACTCCATGAGCTCATGCTGTCCAAATACATAAATTAACCTACAAATCCCGTGTGTTTTTGAAGGGTGGGAGGAAACCAGAGCACCTAGAGGAAACCCACACAGACGTGAGGAGAATATACAAACTCCTTACAGACAGCACCAGATTTGAATCGGGATAAATGATGCCTTAATAACATTGCACTAACAGTTACACTATCTGTGTCATCCTGAAGTAACTATGTTTACATTTTTAAATTTTATCTTATTGTGTGGCTTGATCTGGAACTTTGGTTGATACTTTGCATAAGTTCTTAGACTCCCTGCCCTGAGGTGACATCACCTGAAATTAGAGTGAAGAGCAGTTCTCTCAAGTGATTCTTTGGCAATCACACCTAAGTGGTCCTGGTGAATGAAATGCCTTCAGCTCCCATTCCCTCAAAGCACTTGAATAGCAAGTGATTCTGAACAAACAAATAAAGGTGTGAAATATTATGAAGAAGAAGCATGTTGCAGCACCAACGAAGTACAATAAAATATTGTGGATGATGAAAACCTGAAATAAAAAGAGGAAGTGCTAAAATATTAAGCTGGTAAGGCAGAATCTGAGGGGAGACTGTCGAGGTTTCAGGTGCCTGACTTTAAACAAAACCAACAACAAATTGCAGGTGACTTGAATCGTTAATTCTGTTTCTCACTCCACAGATGTTACATGATCTGCTGAGCATTTCCAGCATTTGTTATATTTTTTGTTTTACAACAATACCATGGGTGTCATTTGCATTACAGGATGCTAATACAAAAGCTGAATTAAGTCAAATAGAAGAAATCTATTTGTGAAAGACAAATGTGACATTATCACTATGGAATAAGGAATTTTTTGAAAATCCACCTCCATGTTGGTAACATAGAATTAAAGTCTGGTCACAGTTTTGCTTCTCAATTGCTTGTAAAACTTTCAAAATAGATAACAGGTTTTTTTTCGCTCCTTGAGCAGCCATCAGCTGACATTAAATCAGGATCAGAAAGACTTCAAAATCCCTGCTAGAGACACTTAACTGATCTGGAATCTCATGAAGGGGTTTCAATCTGAACCATTAACTCAGTTTCCATTTCCATGGACCTGCTGAGTTTTTCCAGAATCTTTATTTTGGATTTCCTGTACTGTAAATCCCCTGGTGTCTAGCACCTGCGGGGATTGGTAGATAAACAAGTTTTCTGGTTGCTTGAAACTCATTCTTACAATGTTTAAATTTTTATTTATTATTATTCTCAATTTTGAAATTTATTTATTTTCCTTTTTATGCTTGAAGTTGTCGGTTGCTTCAATTCTGGATAACGGGTTTTTACTGTATTTGCATTTAAAAATTGAAATCACTGTTGAGGAATTGGAATTCATTTACTTCATAATATTGCCTCCTGCAATTCTCAGAATAAAATAAAATACAGTTTCCCTGATATAGAGAAAATATTTAAGGAAATTCTACCCCAACAAGGCCAAACTTGACTTCCTTGAGGGTGAAAGGTGGAGTTTTATGAGAATCAAAATAGCTGGAGTTATACCAAGTATTACGAATTTAGGGCAAAAATAATTTAAAAAATACTTGGTAAATGCGATCCTAATTGCTAAAGTGAAATAGTGGAAGTATATATATTTTCAGAACTTTTATTTTGTAGAAATGTTCTTATCTTAAAGCCAAACATTGCACCTGTAATTTTTTTTTACCCTACCAAGGAGAAGGCTGCCACATTGTGGTTCTGTGTGCAAGTTTGCATCTTTTGACCTGTAGATGACTTGCTGAGTAAAGTTGTGTTGATTGACTGAAATATAGGGTAGGATAGATCAATCCAAGTGGTGACATAACTCATCGGCCAAATCCTGCCACAACTCAATGAGTATGTTTCTATGTCTGAACTGTGGTGTTGATCTTGAAAAATTCCACACTGAAGATTTTGAGAACCATGCCATCCAGGGTAGTTTGGTAGCCTACACTTCACAGGACCGATCTACATGCAGATTAGCAATTGGAATCATGTATGATTCCATGTATTTTCAGCATTGCCCATGCTGAAAGCATAGCACAGTGCAGGGTATCATGGAAATTGAGTTCCACAACTTTGGAAACTCAGGGGTTTGGAATTCTGTTGGGGAGGCTCAGATGAGTAGGAGAGGAAATGGGAGCAGGGACAGAAATAGAGGAGTGTACCTGACTTCCTGGTATATATGGATATCGAATATATATTTGTGGATGTCTGTCTGTTTGTTTGTTCTCTGTGAAAATCAATTTGGAGCACTCTAGAAATGTCCAAGGAGGTTCAGTAGGGGTAACATTTGATGCTGAATATCATAACCACATTGAATTTAACCTTTAAGGTCAAATGAAGTTCAAAAGTTCAAAATAAAATTGAGCTTGCACCAGGGACATCTCAATTAGGTACAGCGCTGTGCATCAATGTGCATTCAGAATAAAACAAGTGGCCAAACCCAGTTCAATAAGGGCCCAAAAAAGTGAGGCAGCATTGGCGGAAGCTCTTCACAAACCCAAAGACAGCAGAGCAACATCAGCCTCTCTTCACTGTTGATACTTCCAGACATACAAGGAGCAGGCAGCAGGAAATAGAACAGCAGCGATACGCCCGTCTCAGTGCTCAGATGTCCACACAGGCAGTGGGAAACAGAACAGCAACACCTGGCTCGCCTCAGTGCTCAGGCCTCCAGACAAACAAGGAGCAGGCAGCAGGAAACTGAGGAACAACGTCAAGCCAGCCTCAGTGCTGATGCCACCAGGCATTCCATGTTTCAACCAGGTAGTCAACTGAGTGTTTTATTTCCTGGGTAATGCTGGGTATCCTGCTAGTACATAAATATATATGTGGATATATATGCAGCCAATAAAGCTCTTTGCCAAGGGCAGTAAAACCTAATATTTACCACGGTACAGCACAATCAGGAAGGTTGGTAGTGAAGAGGACTCAAGTACAAACCTGATCATGATCTGGCATAAGCTAATATTCTGAAAAGAGAAATGCAAACATTTGTTCAGGGCAATTCTATCCTCTTACAAGGGTGAGTTAAATCTTTGCTCCGTATCAGGCCTATTCATCCATGGTCCTTCAAGAGGTTTTATGCTAATACAGGGTGCCCAGAATGGGAATAGACTGTTGTGCTATTCACTTGAAAAATTCTCATTGCCAATAAATTTGTAGTCCAGCTTTTTTTTTGTCACAAAAAGCTGTGGTGATAACATCCACTTCTATTTTCCCACAATGTTCACAAAAGTAGCCAGAAATCTGAGAAAATTGGCCCAATGTTCCTAGTACATGTAAATAAGACGGAACTTCTTGGGTTCCTGTTGGGATCCTTTGATCGTTGCTGTGTTATGATTTTCCAGACTATTGGATTATTATTATTGATAACTTATTAATAATCAAACACTTTTTTAAATGTTACACAGTAGTGGAATGCATTGTCCAGTGAACCAGATAATTGAAAGAGAGAGGAAAATATCGAAGGAGGGGGCAAGTTTAAAGGAAATATTCTACTTGGAGAATGGCAGGTGCCTAGAACAGGCTGCCAGGGGTGGTGGTGGTGGTACCAGCAGATATAATTGTGTTATGGGCCCAGAGGACCCGAAAACCCAGCAGAAATAGATATTCACCAAGACAAATGGTTACTTAAACAAAGATTGGTTTTAATGATCTTTAAACATAAAAACAGGATCAAACTTTTAACTTAACCTAACTTATCCCCCTTCTAATTCTAAGTGCACGTCTATGTAATGTGTGTATAAGTTCAGAAAAGTTCTTTGATTCACAGTCCAATCTCACTTCTCACTCCTCCAAGTTCACCAGTAGCACAGGGGTAAATAAGGGGGAAAAAAAACATCTTTGCCCTAAACATTATGGAAGGCACTTGCATTTAGGAACCCCCCATATTCAAATTCCAATCAATGAGTTGCAAGAAGTCAAACTATCGAGAATTCCAAATAATCAGATGCCAGATTATTGGAGTTCTATTGCAGTAGTTTCTAAATCCTGAAGCCTGAGAATGGAGCTCCAACAGGATGTTGGTCATTGGAAGTTGAGTTGTGAGGCACTTGGATAATAATGTGACAGTGTAGTTCCTTTCATTGATTTTTTACCCTCCCCATTCAAATGATGGAGGATTGGTTCTTGTAGAACACAAAAGTGCTGGAGGAGCTCAGCAGGTCACACAGCATCAATCCAGCAAAAGGCTGTCAATGTTTTGGGCCTGAGGGCTTCTTCTGGAGTGATGTTACATAACCTGCTGACTTTCTCCAACATTTGAAAAAAATATTTTATTTACAAATTTTCAAACTCAATTTCCAGTAATCAATCACAAATTACAGTTATCAATTATATAAAATTTAAATATGGTTGCCAAATTTTTAGGAAAATGTTATATTTCTGCAGGGGAACACAGCTTTGCATTTCTGTATTCCAGTGTGCAATACACAAGTGAGAGTTAGATTTCTAGGTAACCGTTATGCACTTCCTGGCCACTGCCAATGTGATCATTACAAATTGGATTTGGAATTTGGACCACTTCATCTTAAACCTTATGTCCATCATATTTCCCAACAAGAACATCTCTGGGTCCTGTGGAAATTCTTTACCTATGATTTGTTTTTTCCTAATACTGTGCCTAGTTTCACCCAGAAGGGTCTCACTCACCTTGGTGAGTCCAGGTGGTGTGCACAAAGGTTCCTGTCACAATGCCACATCTAAAGCATTGGTCTGAAATTTCTGATTTAGCTTTATTCAATTTTTTCAGTGTCAAATGTAGCTGGTGGAGAAAGTTGTACTGTACCAGCCTATACCGTGCATTAATAATCGCGGTTACACTGCTCCAACACAAATCTGACCAGCACCGCTCATCAATCGTTGTTCTTAAGCCTGACTCCCAACTTTGCCTTGATTTGTGAAGGCCTGATTTTTGGGGACAGACCCACTTTAGACCCGATGCATTGATTAATTTTGTTCCATATAAAAATTGTGTTTTAATATAGCACTGTCTTTTTTTAAAACCAGATCATAATTTAGCGTCCCATTTGTAAACAAAGTCTCCTGCTACCTTTTCATCCATCTTGTGCAGGCCAATTTATGCCCATGATGGTACACATCCCCCCTCAAATAGTGAGGCGATATACCTTGACTAGGCTGCCCAACAATATTTCTTAAAGTCTGGTAACCTTAAGCCACCCAGACTAAAGTCTCAAGTTAATTTTTCAATAGAAACCCTGGCTAACATGCCATTCTGCAAAAACCTTCTAATGTGTGAACGTAAGTTCTGTAAGAATCCCTGGGCAGTGCCACGGGCAAAGTTTGGAAGAGATGCTGAAGCCTTGGAAACACATTCATTTTAACACAGTTGACCATGCCCACCAGTGATAGTCAGGGTCATCCACTTATTTTAGTCCTCTAATCTCCTAAGCAAGGGGGTATAGTTTAGCTCATATAAATTATTTAGGATATTCTTCACTCTAACTCAGATATTTGATCCCATTTTGCGGCCTCTTCAAATGAAAATTCTCTTCATATTGACTATAATTCCCCTGAAGTAAGTAGCATAACTATACTCTTATCCCAAATAATATATCAGCACATAATCACCAAATAGGTTGATTTTGTGTTCCTTTTGACCTACTCTAAATCCTTTGATGTCTGGATTCTGGCAAATGGCCTCTGACAATAGCTCCATAGCTAATATGAATAGAGCTGGAGATAATGGACACAATTGTCTACTGGCTCTTAAAAGTGAGAAGGGTGAAGATATTTGCCCATTGGTCACAACCTTAGCCTTGGGCACATGGTACACCACCCTTATCCAATTTATAAAAGTTAGAACCTTGAACAAGAAGTCCCATTCCAATCTGTTAAATGCCTTCTCTGGATCCAGGGCTACAGTACCCTTCTTTCTTCCCTAGACTGTGCTATACTCAGCAGCCTGCCTTATTTTGCACAAAGCCTGCTTGATTATTTTATTAATTTCGGCAAATGTTGCACCAATCTATTCACCAGGCCTTTGGCAAGTATCTTTAAATCCATATTTAATAATGAAATTGCCCTTTAAGAGGACAGTTTCAATGGATCCCTGTCTTTTTTAGGAATCTCTGGAATAATTCCTGTTAAAAAGGATTTTGGGAGGGAATGGGTCTCAATTGCCTGATCTACCACCTCCATAAAAAGAGGTATCAATAAATCTTTAAATTCCTTGTAGAACTCAGGCAGGAACCCATCCTCCTCTGGAGATTTGTTAAGCTGAAATGAACTCAATGCCTTTTCTATTCCTCCATGAAAGGGAGATCTAACCCTTCCTGTTCTTCTAGGTTTAAATATAGTAGGTCAAATGTTGACAGGAACTCATTGATTTTATTCTCCACCTTGGGCTCCAAGAGGCAGGCTGGATCAGGTGCTGACCGTTCCTCCTACCTTTCTGGCTGTCTTTGGCTGGTGTTTTCCTTTCCCATTATTTTCAGGTAGAGATCTTTATTTATCTGTTCTTATTATTTTTAGCATTTATTCTTTCTTTTTAAACTATTTTTGATTCTCCTAGTTTAGGTGGCTCTAGGAGTCAATATCCTACTACTTCCTCCTCATCACATGACCTCTTATCCCAACATTCTTATGTGCTGCACTGGAGCTCAGCATCTGCAGATTTCTTATTTACCAGGATTGCCTCTTTTTTTGTGAGTGGGAATCAAAGCTTAGAGTTTCTCCTTAAAAAGCTCCAATTTCAACCACCAGTGGAGGAAACACATGCTGCACAAATGGTCATGGGTAAACATCAACAGAATCAAGGTAAAGCATGCTTGGAAGTGCCTGAGTTTGCTTCCCAATGGTGTTAATTGACTGGGAAAAGATCATTGCTAAAATCTAGTGAGTGTGAAATGGCTTTGTGCTGTTTGCTCATGAGAAATGGCCACAAGATGGTCTGATCTTTTTGTTTTTGTTTGTTTTTGGCAGATATTTTTCACTGTAATCATCAATAGTTTTCTGAAAACTAGAAATACTACAAGATGCAAGGACATAGATGCAGTTTTACAGACTTAACAAGTAATTTCTTAGTATTGAGCATGATTATAACCAAAACATGAATCACACCAACAGAAAGAGAGTGTGAGAATGTTACGCTCAATTCCATGTACTGTTAATCAAAAATTCTAAAGTAGTTCAAGAAACTGAAATGAAAGACAAAGACCTTTACAATGTAACAAAAGAATGCTACAATCCAATTTAATTCAGTGAACATTTTTTTCTTCTGCTTTGAAAAGCCTACTTCAATACAATTTTCAGACTGAAGACACATGTTCTCTTGTAGCCCTTACCCCAAAACAAATGAAAAAGTTAACTTCAATTGTAATGAAAGATGTGTGTTCAAATAGCACAAGCCTGAATGCCTGGTGCTAGCTGCATAAAAGATATCCAGGTAAAGCTAATTAGATGCCTGTTTATTGCCTCAATGCTTACGAGAAGGACCAAATTTTGTGTACCCTCAACATGAATTAAAACTGACCAGTGCTGTTATTAAGTTGCTTCAATTGCCTACAACTAATAGTAGAAGTAATAGGATTTGGCAAATCACTGTCAGCCATGGCAGAGTGAATCTCCAATTTATAGAAATAAAACATGATAATCTGCAAACACCATTATTGAAGTAAAATCACAATACTGGAGAAACGCAGCAGGTCAAACAGTGGACTTTATAGATCAAAGATAAAGATGCACGACCAATGTTTCGGGCTTGAGCCTTTCATCAAGGTGTATACAAAATGTAGGCAGGTGCTCAAACCTGAAATGTTGGTTATGTATCTTTATCTTTGCTCTATAAAATACATGGTGCCTGCCTACATTTTTGCTTGATGAAGAACTCGAGCCTAAAACATTGGTTGTGTCTCTTTATCTTTGCTAAATAAAGTCTACTGTTTGACCTATTGAGTATCTGCAGTATTGTGTTTTTACTCCAAATTACAGACACAGTTTTGGACACTTTGGTACATGACAGAGGATAGAAGAAACTTCCTCTCAAGGTCTGAATGCCCGCTGGAAAAAATTTGGCCACATTTCAATGCCATGCCCGAAATAGACAAGTGTGAGCCTAAAATGCTCTATGTGAACTGTAAACTGAGGCAGATATGATCTAGAAGCTGCAGTGCTCTTCTGGCATTTTATATCCCTTGTTAACAATTTCATAATGGGATTCTGGTCTTCCTACCTTATCGATCGTCTTGCAAAATGGCCATGTGAGTCAAATCAAGTGTTAGCTACAAGAATAGCATTCCTGCAATAATGAATGAAAATAGGAAATAGTTTGCCTCGTTTGCAGCTCAGAATTTTGAAGAGATTTAAATTAAACTTTTATAAAATTAAATCAGTTATTTTTTATCATTTGCTGTAACTCTGGCCCAGTGCATTGTGTTCACAATGTCTACAGTTTGAAGCTATATGGAGTTTTGGGAGGTAATTTGAGGTTACAGACCACACCTACTCCTTCATTTGGTTTGCTTTTGCGGTATTCGAACACAACAGTATTTTAAAATTGGTATCTCTGACTGTGATCAGAATAGTTTAGTTATTCATTAAAAGACATTTGGGCAGGTTCATGAATAGATTATAGAGGGATATAAGGCAAAAGCAGGCAATCAGAATTAGAATAGGAAGGCATCCTGTTTGCTATGGATGAGTTGGTCTGAAGGGTCTTTTTCATGCTATATATCTCAATGAATTTCTAATTTAAAGATTTTTAAAAGTTCATTATGATGCAATTTCTGCTCACTATTGAGGTTTTTGCATCTTTAAAATAGTCAATCCAATTTTACACAAACATGTATTAAAAATAGCCTTTCTGATAGAAACATCATTATATCTATTTCTCAATCTCTCTTTGATTCTATCTCCCCTCCCCCTCTCCCCTCCCCCTCTCCCCTCCCCCTCTCCCCTCCCCCTCTCCCCTCCCCTCCCCTTCCCCTCCCCCTCAATTATCTCTCTCTATCTGTAAACACCCATGTATTTTCACACACATATACACAAGCACTTGCATATATATGTATTTACAAATTAATAATGTGTTCTTCTAATTGACAATGACTGGTGTCCTTGAAAAAGAACCGGCTCTTGGCATGAACATGGATGTGATGCATTTTTCAGCGCAGCTCTAATCCAGACAAGAAGTAGGGGTATTAGGAGTGACTGAAGTTCGTATTGTGAAGTTAGTATGGAGGTTAGTTATTGTTATCCCACCTTGGAGAACACTTTCAACTAAGACTTTTTCTACTGACTTTCAGGCTCATTTGTTTGGCTCTAATTGCAAACTCTAAGGTGATTCTTAGTGTGGAAAACTGCTACAGACACTCTTTTTGAGTTCTACAACAAGGTGACTCTTAACCATAGACATCATTTTATAAGTAAGAATTTAAGATTAGATTTCCTTTCCAGTGCACAGTCTGGGAGTCTGCGCGACTATCTAGGTGTCAAAATAGAAATCCATTTTAAACATTCCATATGGGAATGACTCTGTAATTCCCGTCAGATAAATAAATTATTAAGTGGATGGGAATGTGGAGTAACCACAAGACCAATAAATTGTATGTTGTGATGTTTACTTAAATGATTGAAAATAATCATGGTATAAGGCAAGTTCAGCGTAATCAAAAGCTTTTGCATAAAATTTGAGCAGAATTTAGACAACATTGTAAATGGATTAAAAATAAGGTTGGAGGGTGGAGTAGGTAACAGAAACAACTGAAAAGCTGATAGTGAGGGTGGAGTGTGTAACAAAGTGTAAATATTTTCTACTTTGTGCGTTTTTCTGACCTTGTGTTTTTTACAGTTCACAACTTTAAAAAAAAGCAGAAGATAGAAAAATTCTAATTTTTAGTCATATAAGTTTAATTGAATGAATATCTGTAAAAATTAATGAATCACTCAGTTCTGAAAATGTGCTCTTTACAACTTTAAATTTCAGCAAGTTAGCCGATTCCCAATTTTTCTTGGTGGGAGAAACCGTCATAATAATGACACAATTACAGCAATCTGAAAATCCAATGGTTGAAAAACCTTGTCGGACAAGAAAAAGTGGCTTTTATCATAGAAAATGCAAGTCAGCCAAATTGGAACAGAAAGAAAATCTCTCAGACTCTCTTGGGTTTTTGCAATACCCTCTGAGGACCTATGACTCCAGTTTGAAAACCTGCAGATTGGAGGCTGAGAGAGATTCAGAGATATTACTAGTCAGGAAGAAGTGTTGAGCCTCTATAGGCCCTTTTGTACTGCCCTTGAAAGATGGTAATTGGCCACCTTTTAACCACTTCACTTACCTGTGTGAAGGCAACAAACATGGTATGGGGTGGGAGGGAGTCATTTTCATCCGTGTACTTACCCACCAAGGTAGGTAGAATCAGAACTGATGTGTTTCATATCGGCTCCAGTGTAAAAGGCTTCGGCACCTTCCAGGGAATCCAACGCTATAAAGCTGCAGGACCAGGATGCTGGGTCCCTATGTAAAAGGTTACACTGATCCAGCTTTTCTTGGTTCAGTGTGAATGCTCTGATCCAATCCAACCTAGTTTTAAACATGGGTCGTTGACCCGCAAATTTAGTGAGGTATCTATGTAAAAGAGCCAATTATCACATCTAAACCCATAATTGCCCACTATATACAACTCCCAGTCACTCACTCAATACTTTAAAAGTACATATTTCAATTTGAAGTTCACGTTCATTATCATCTGATTGTACATATACAACCCACTGAAACAGCATTTCTCCAGACCAGGGTGCACACACAAAAACACATTTGAACATTGTGGTTTGTAGAAATATAGAATCATTTTGTTAGTTGATTGACTGAAGCTTCTTGAGGAGCATTCCAATCTGTACCTCCCCCTCATTCTTTCACTGTAGCCCTGCAACATTATCAACAAAATGGTCAACAATATTCCCTCTGTGCTTGTTTATTGCTGTTGTCAAAGGGACACTGCTTACACTGTGAGACTCAACTGTCAGCTCTGGAATGGGCAGAAAACTGCTGAAACACTGTCTAAAGTCTACAAAGTATGCAACAGCTGATGAGGAGTATTTCCTCTGACAAAAGATGCTGAGATTACCCTACTGTGGTTGCCTCTGCAGTCTTGCTGCCAACAATAAGGGCAGCTCACTTAGTGGAACGGTTAGTGTGATGCTGTTATAGCACCAGTGACACGGGTTTGAACCCAGCATTATTTTAATGTGTTTGTACATTCTCCCCATGTCTGTGTGGGTTTCTTATGGGTGCTCTGGTTTCCTCCCACCCTTCAAAAATGTACAAGGCTTGTAGGTTAATTGGATATAATTGGGTGGCATGGACTTGAAGGCTGGAAGGGTCTGTTACCTGCTATGGAAGGGTTGATTATGGCAGTTGCTAAGTACTCATGGAAAGTTGGGTTCTATTGGCAGGAAACAAATAAATGCCTGTCAGTGAAGTGCCTTCTCGAAGAGAGCCTTCCAAGATAGTGCAACCAACTGGACATATTTGATGAATAATTTGCTGGCTCTGTTTATCCAAGGGAAAGTCTCACTAAGGTGGACAGCAGCACCTTTTTCCCAGGCCTGGAATAGCTAACAAAGGGGACATCTCTACAAGTGAAGGGAGGAATGTTAAGGGGAGACATCAGAGGTAAGTTTTTTTACACAGAGTTGTGGATGCCTGGAATGCCTTGCCTGGATTGGCAGTAGAGGCTGAAACATTGGGGGCATTTAAGAAATGTTTAGAAAGGCACAAGGATTAAAGAAAAATAGAGGGTCATGAGGTAGGAAGATTTTAGTACTTTTTTTGGAAGGAATACATTGGTCGGCACAACATTGAGGGCTGAAGCGCTGTAATATGCTGAAATGTTCTATATTCCGTGTTCTATATCATACTGTAGACAAGGTTTCCCTCTGGTACATTTCTGTGACATGAGTGATGCTAAGAGTTTTTCAAGGTTAGGCACTCCCAGGAGCCATCACAACATGCTAAATTATTTCTTTCATTTAAATATGTTGTTTGCACTGAACTAGGACTCATTTTCAAACTGCCAGTATATTCAAAGTATCTTATAACAGCAAATTGAAATAATATATTACACACTTTTCCATTTAATAATATTTTTGTGGATTTTGATGTCTAGCTATGACATCACAGTAACCTTTCATTTAAATTAGCTTGTCACACATGGCCTTGATGAACCAGAAGGAATTCTTGACCTGGTTCAACAGGCTTCAGGCTACAAAGTGCTGAGTAGGGCCGATTGGAGAAGGATGGCTTCCTGTGGGCTACAAGTGAGTGCATTGCCTGAGAGGCTGTGATGTAAACTGACTTGATCATTACATCATCTGTACCCTGAATCTAGACACTGGATGGCCAAAACACCATATCTCATGCAAGGCCACAGAGCACTAGGGCCAAACAAATCTCCCTTCAACTCTCTTCCATTTGACCTATTCCACCAATCGCTTATGGTATAGTTTGAGATTATGGGATATGAGGTGCAATAAGTCACTGTTATCTTTATCACCCCACTCATTTCCTTTCAGTTCTTCCCTTGTTCTTGTACCTCCTGTTTCTGCTGTAATTGCTTCTCTAGATTGGAACAATAGTATTCTGAGCAGGGTCCTAGTTGTGATCTAAGTGGGTCTCTTGCCAACCTCTCCCATCTCCCACAAGTGCATGGCATCTATCTCATATGGGATTCAATATCCTTTATGAGGAATATGGGAGGTTTAATCCTCTCCCCTGCAGGATGTCTTTTGTCCATGCAGCCATTGCTACTCTTTGGCAGTGTATCATTGAGGGTTGATGTTCATCTGTGGTAGCTTCCCAGAAAAATGTTGCCATCTACATTCAGTGGAGCCTGGTGTTATTGAGAACTGTACAGGTACCATTTTAATGTTTCCTTACGAGTGTAAATCACCCGCACACCATGTCCAACTAGGTTTTGCTCAATATTGAATTATTTTATTGAATCAGATTAGCTTTAATGCAAAAGTTTTAGCTCACCAAACTATTTATAGACAAGAATATTCACAGTGTTTCAAAGATGTTTCCAAGATCTTTAGATTAAATTGTGAAAAAAAACCCATAATTCCCAATAGTAAGACATGAAAGTCTGAAGACACAGTGATTGAAGTAAAAACACAATGCTGGAGAAACTCAGCAGGTCAAACAGTGAACTTTGTAGCATAGACATAGATAATGTTTCAGGCTTTACATTGGTGATGTATCTTTGCTTGCATAAAGTCCACTGTTTGACCTACTGAGTTTCTCCAGCATTGTATTTTTACCATAATTCCCAATGTTTGATTGATTGGGTAACCATGAAATGCAAATATTGCTTTACAAACATTATATATAGATTTAAGATATTGTACATTGAGCTTGATGTAATTAATATTTATATATGCTCTGCAGAATATGCTTTGGCTAATCTTGAATTTCAGCAAAGAATTCTTTCTGGTATCTGAAATTGCTTTGATATAATCAATTTCACATGTATTTGCCTTCTAGAGTGTATGATGGGAATATGTCTTTTCCCCATTCTACGATTGCTTTGCCCAGTAAAACTATTGAGTTTCAAACCTTAAGGACAATGAATTTCAGAGAATTAAGGCCTTTGGAGCTTGCTGAATCTTTACCCTGGAATGACTCAAGACACATGCGGAATATTTCTGGATCTTTCAGTTGGCTTTCAGCAATAACTGGAGAAATATGTAGGTTCAGGAATAATAGCTGTCCTATTTACTAGATGAACAATGCAGTCCTTAACCAGGATAGCATATGATATGAAAGCTTATGTCATACACACAAGTATAATGAACAGTATGCCAACCAGCGTAGTATAAATTACATTTCCACAATTATGCCAAGGCAGAAAAAGAGATAAAGATAAAAGGATAGGTACAAGAAAAAAATCACAGTTGCAACATGCAAGAAAAGAAAAGAAATAACGAATCTGGTTAGGGTAGTTCAGCTGGATAGCCGTTGGAATTGAGGGAACGATCATTATCGGAGTGGGCTGAGTCAGAGTGGTAAAACTTTGGCTCAACGGGATTCATGAGAACTGGTAAGAGGCGAGAGATTGTAGGAGTGGAAGTAAGAAAGCGCCACCCTTTTCAAGGAACATAAATGATTCAGCAGTTAGGCACAGGTTTTATATATCATCTTTTTTCCTTCTAGTGATAAACAGCAAGAATGGCAGCCAGGGGAATGCTTCTCATGCAGAATGTGAGTCGTCAGGGAAGCCAGCAGCACCCTTGATGACTTCATCTGCAAGAAGTACATCTAGCTGCAGCTCCTGACAAGCTGAGTTAAGGAGTTGGAGATGGAGTTGAATGAACTCTGGATCATTTGAGAGCCAGAGGGGATGAGAGACAGGAATTACAGGGACACTATCACACCTAGGAGGCAGAGGTGTAGATGGGTGACACTCAGGAGAGGGAAAAGGGACAAGCGGGCACTGTTGAGTATGCCTGTGGCTGTTCCCCTCATAATTTTGGATACTGTTGGGGGGATGACCTACCAGGTACAAGCCACAGTGATCAGGTTTCTGGCAGGGAATCTTGTCCTGTGGCTAAGAAGGGAATGGAGGAAGAGGTAATCTGTAGTGAAAGAGAATTTCATAGTTAGGGGGACAGATAAGAGGTTCTGTGGAAAAGATCGAGTATCCCAGATGGTACGTTGCCTTCCTGGTGCCAAGTTCTGAGATATCTCAGATCGAGTTCATGGCATTCTCAGGAGGCAGGGTAAGCCTCTGGATGTTGTGGCCCATAGAGGGAACAATGACATGGGTAGGAAGGGTGAGGAGGTCCTGCAAGGAGAGCTCAGGTTGTTAGGTTTATGTTGAATGACACAATCTCCAGGGTTGTGATCTCAGGATTGCTACCCATGCCATGTGTTAGTGAGGTTAGAAACAGGAGGATAATGCAGCTTAACATGTGGCTAAAGATATGGTACAAGAGGGAGGGCTTCAGGTTTTCTGAATTGGGCTCTCTTCCAGGGAAGGTGGGACCTGTTCCAATGGGACAGTTTGCATCTGAACTGGAGGGGGGCTAATATCCTTGTGGTAGGTTTGCTGGTGTTGCCCCATTGGGTTTAAACTAGATTTTAAGGAGGATGGGAACCAGAGGGCTAGAGCAGATAGAGGAGCAGATGAGGGAAAAGATTAAGTGAAAATTGCATCACCATTAGAAGTCAACAGGTTGTACGTGGTGGAAATGTTCTCAGGTTCATCTATTTCAATGTAGGAAAGGCAGATGAGCAGTGTGTGGATTGGCATGTAGAATTGTGACATAGTGGCCATTAGTGAAGGTTGGTTGCAGAAGGGGCAGGACTGGCAGCTCCATGTTCTGGGCTTCTATTACTTTAGATGTGATAGAATTTGGGGGGGGTGGGGTGGTGAAAGGGGAGGAGTGGCATTTCTCATCAGGAAAACTATCATCAGCTGTGCTTAGGCAGGACAGATCAGAGGGTGCACCAACTAAGGCTATATGTGTGTAGCTGAGTAATGGGAAAGGTATGACCACACTCACGGGGTTGTATTATGGATTGCCCAATAGTCAACAAGAATTAGAGAGATAGCTGACAGCTGCAGGAAACTTATGGTTGTGATAGTGAGTGATGTTAATTTAACGCATATTGACTGGGACTCCCATACTGTCAAAGGGCTGGATGGCTTGGAGTTTGTCAAATGTGTTCAAGAAAGTTTTATAAATCAATATATAGAGGTACCAACTAGAGAAAATGCAATACTGGATTTCCTATTAGGGAATTAGACAGGACAGGTGACAGAAATATGTATAGGGGAACATTTTGGATCCAGTGATCATAATGTCATTAGTTTCAAGTTAATTATGGAGAAAGATCAGTCTGGGTTTCAGGTTGAGATTCTAAATTGGAAAAAAGCCAATTATGAGTAAATAAGAAAAGATCTAGAATGTGTGGATTGGGATAAGTTGTTTTTGGGCAAGAATGTACGACGTAAGTGGAGGACCTTCAAAGGTGAAATTTTGAGAGCACAGAGTTTGTATGTTCCTGTCAGAATTAAAGGCAAGATTAGCAGGTATAGGGAACCTTGGTTTTTGAGGGATATTTGGGATCTGGTTTGGAAGAAGAGAGAGGTAAAAAGCAGGTATAGGCAACATAGAGAAAATGAAGTACTTGAGGAGAATTAAAATTGCCAGGAAAACCTCAAGAAAGAAATCAGGAATGCTAAAAGAAGTCATGAAGTTGCTTTGACAGAAATGTGAAGGACAATCTTAGGGTTTTAACAGGTACAGGTACACAATCCTTTATCCGGAACTCTTGGGGGACAGTGTGTTCTGAATTTTGGATTTTAGAACAAAAGCCAGCTGCCCCAGATTTAAGCCCACCTGAATTGAGCTGCTGTATCCACCCACTTCCTGTTGCGCTGACGTCTCTCTCCCCCTGCCCACCCGAGTTGTGCTGCCATCTCTCTCCCCCCCACCCGCCTGAGTCGTGCTGCCATCTCTCTCCCCTGCCCACCCGAGTCACGCTTCCGTCTCTCTCCCCCTGCCCACCTGAGTCGCGCTGCCGTCTTTCTCCCCCCGCCCACCGGAGTCGCACTGCCATCTCCCCCTCCCCCGCCCAACCTAGGCGCGCTCCTGTCTCTCCCCCATCAACCTAGTCACACTTCTCTCTCTCTCTGTCTCTCTGTCTCTCTCTCTCTCTCTCTCTCTCTCTCTCTCTCTCTCTCTCTCCACTCTACCAGTACCAGGGGAAAAAATGCTGGTTTTTGGAGCTTTCCTGATTTTAGATGTCCGGATAAAGGATTGTGTACCTGTATATTAAGAGCAAAAGGGTAGTAAGGAACAAAATTGATCTCCTTGAAGACCAGAGTGGTCGGCTTTGCACAGAGTCAAAAGACATGGGGAGGTCTTAATTTTTTTCCATCAGTATTCACTCATGAAATGGGCACAGAGTCATGGGAAGTAAGGAAAACAAGCAGTGAGGTCATGGAACCTATACAGATTAAAGAGGAAAAAATGCTTGATGACTTAAGACAAATAACGGTAGCTAAATCCCCATAGCCTGACAAGATATTCCCTCTGACCTTAAAGGAGGCTAGTGTAGAAATTGCAGGGGTGTGGTGCCGGAGGATTGGAGGGTAACTCATATAGTTCTGTTGTTTAAAAAGGGATCCAAAGGTAATCCTGGAATTTATGGCTGGTGAGCCTGAAGTAAGTAGTAGGTAAATTTTTGGGAGGTGTTCTAAGAGATTGGATATACAATAATATGGATAGCCATGGACTAATTAGTCAACATGACTCTGTGAATGGGAAGTTGTGTTTATCCAACCTTGTAGAGTTTTTTGAGGAGGTTACCAGGAAAGCTGATTAAGGAAAGGCTGTGGAAGTTGTCTACATGGACTTTAGTAAAGACTTTGACAAGGCCCCACATTGGGAGGTTAGTCAGGAAGGCTCTGACGTTAGGTATTCATGGAGAAGTAGTGAACTGGATTCACCAATGGCTGGACAGGAGAAGCCAGAGAGTAGAGGTGGATAATTGCTTATCAGACAGGAGGCCTGTGACTAGTGGTGTCACTCAGGGATCAATACTGGGACTACTGTTTGTCATCTATATCAATGATCTGGATGATAATATGGTAAATTGGATCAGCAAGTTTGCTGACGACACTAAGATTGGAGGTGTTGTGAACAGCGAAGAAGGTTTTCAAAGCTTGCAGAGGAATCTAGACCAGTTGGGGAAAATGGACTGAAAAATGGCAGATGGAATTTAATGCAGACAAGTGTGAGGTGTTACATTTTGGAATGATAAACTAACAAAGGACGTACACAGTAAATGGTAGAACAATGTGTAGTAGAACAGAGGGACATTGAATACAGATACATAATTCCCTGAAAGTGGTGTCACAGATGGATAGGGTTGTAAAGAGAGCTTTTGGTATATTGGCCTTCATAAATGAAAGTATTGAATATAGGAGTTGGGATGTTATGGTAAAGTTGTATAAGACATTGGTGAGGCCAAATTTGGAGTATTGTGTGCAGTTTTGGTCACCTAACTATAGGAAAGGTATCAATAAGATAGAGTGCAGAGAAGATTTACTAGGATGTTGCCCGGTCTTCAGGAACTGAGTTACAGAGAAAGGTTAAAACAGGTTAGGACTTTATACCCTGGAACATAGAAGAATGAGGGGTGATTTTATAGAGGTTTAGACAGAGTAAATGTAGACGGGCTTTTTCCACTGAGGGTAGGTGAGATACAAACCAGAGTACATGGGTTAAGAGTGAAAGGGGAAATGTTTAGGAGGAACATGAGGGGGAACTTCTTCACCCAGGTAGTGGTGGGAGTGTGGCATGAGTTGCCAGCTGAAGTGATGAAGTGGTCTCAATTTTAACATTTAAGAAGAATTTGGACAGGTACATGGATGGTAGAGGTATGGAGGGTTATGGACTGGGTGCAAGGCAATGCGACTAGGCAAAAAAGTGGTTCAATACAGATTAGAAGGGTTGAAGGCACCTGTTTCTGTGCTGTAATGTTCTATGGAATAAAGGAATGTTCTTTAAACTAGAGGTGCTGGACTACAGACATCAGTACCTTCTACCTGAAGGTTGCAGCAAGAAGAGATCATACCAGTGTGATAGGGGTCCCTTGTGATGTTGGCTGCCTTTTATGAGCAATGTCCCATGTTCAGTGGATGCTAGGTTGATGCCTGTGATGGAATGGATTAGATTTGCCACTTTCTGCAACTTTGTGTTTCTGTTTACATAATTTCCAAACAAGGCTGTGATGCAACTAGTTGGTACAAATTCATAATTACACCTGTAGAAGTTTGATCGAGATTTTAATGACATGCCAAATCTCCTCAGACTTCTTAGAGAGTAAATATATTGAACTGCCTTCTTCATGATTCCTCAATGTGTTAGCTTTTGGCGAGATCCTCCAATATGTGAATCCATGATCCTTCTAAATTACATAGAGAATGTACTGACAAGAGCAAAACTTTGGGAAATCACAGAACACATGTATACTAAAATGATCTTGTGCAAGTGATTGGAAACATGGGTTAACTTCTTGCCTGCTTGGCAAACTTCTCACCATATTTGTTTCCAACCAGTGACATGAGATGATTTTCAAAATGTCCATTCAGAATTTTAAAGCCACTTTGTCATGTAATCCTATGATCTCAAATTCCATCCAATGAGCACCAAGATCTCCAAGATTGCACAATCCTGCAATTTCTTACTATGAAATTAACATCAGGGTTGTATCTAGAAATATTGTCTACTCTATCATGCATTGTGGCCCAAGAAAGCATAGAAACCATGGTGAATTCAAGCATTTGAACAAGTGTTCATGGTCAACAAAGTTTATTGTACTTAATTATTTTCAGTTCTCTTTCGACACTGGGATTGGGACATCATAGGATAGTAAGTCATTCCAACATCATCGCTGGGTGAAAAAGTGGCTGAAAAATCAGCCTTTCTGGTTCACTGTCACAAGATAAATCAATTTTAATTTTGTAGTAGATAAAAGGCAAAGGAGGAAAAACCCAACACCCAACCCCAACCAACCAATTTTCCCTTGCAACCGCTGCAATCGTGTCTGCCTGTCCCGCATCGGACTGGTCAGCCACAAACGAGCCTGCAGCTGACGTGGACTTTTTTACCCCCTCCATAAATCTTCGTCCGCGAAGCCAAGCCAAAGAAGAATATTCCTACATTGACAGTCTTGATGGAGAATAGAAACCAGAGATAATCACTACAGTATATCAAAGAGAAGGAGTACGGTTGAGTAGTTGATGTGATCAAATACAGTAAAAACTGCATGTTAAAAGTGTAGTTCAACTGACAACTTCTGCAATAAAAGTGCACATAACACTTGGAAAAATAGTTTGAAGGCATTGACTTTTAATTCAATAGCAGAATTAGAAATTCAATTAATTGGGAGTGTTTTTATATTTCAAGTATTGATAGCACAGGTTGTTCAGTCAGAGTTACGCTTTTACAGTAACAGCGGCCCAGGTTTCAGTCCGGCGCTGTCTGTAATGGGTTTATTCGTTCTCCTCGTATCTGCATGGGTTTCCTCCAGGTGCTCCAGTTTCCTCCCACCCTCCAAAAAAAAGTATGGGGTTTGGTGTATTTGGGCATAGTCTGTTACTGTGCTGTATCTCTTTTTTTAAAAAAAAAGAGAGAATAGAATCTACATTCGAAATGCTTTGCATTTCAATTTTTTTGCATGTCAATTTTTTTATATCTATTTGCTTGCTGGAAGGACCATTTTGTGCAAAATGGAACAGTTTTTAATTTCTCAGACGCCTGCCAGTTCTGTTATCGCTTTTGATGAACAGCAGCTGTACTCGTTTACTGGAAAGGGTCTAAGCACGAGAGCACCGGTTCCTTTCTCACAGCTCGTTCCTTATTCTGCCAGCATGTACACGTCATCAGTTCTTCTTGCTCCGGAAATTGGCCCTTGCTGCCTTGTCACGAAACTGGGCCACCAGTATCAGGTGACCTGAATCGAAGATAGCTGAGCGAAAAAAAAAAAAGCAGTTCAGAACTGAGCCTGCTGCACTGCAAAAATGAGCTGCTTCCTTTCTTGCCTGCAAAAACGATCGAGCCTGCTTGCTAACCACATCCTTGACCGCAGAAGTGAAGGTCTGCACGCACCTGGAGGCCCCAATGCACAATAAACAAACTCATAAAAAAGAATATAACTATTTTCATCGATTTGCATTGGGGGAGTTAATTTGTGTCATTTGTATGTTGCTGCATTATAATTTGTAAATAATGAACATTTTTCAATATGCTGCTACAGTCATCTATTTTAAGTGGCAATCATGGGAAACTGCCACTCGTGTAGTCACAAGGACATTAAGAAGAAACGGTTGGTTTTGTATAACCTATTGTCTATCAATGGTTGCTAAATAAATTTAACACGCTTCAGAACTTAACTCCTTCAGAGATGAGGCCCTTTGCATGAGCCTGTTGTGTATCATTGAAGTTCAGGCAGTGTGTGCATCTCAAACCAGAAGTTTACTGCACCTTGCTAGACTTTAATCAGTTAGATGAGGCTTTAGCAATTCTTATTTTGATGAGTAACAAATGGTTGGATGATCTAAATGCAAATGCATTTCTGAGATGATAAATGATAACTAAAAACTCTGAAGATATAATAGTTATGCATGCAACTAGAGCTATTGGGGTAGAAATTCATCCTCATTCTCTCTTTCCCTTTGGCTTGGCTTCATGGATGAAGATTGATGGAGGGGGTAAATGTCCACGTCAGCTGCAGGCTCGTTTGTGGCTGACAAGTCCGATGCGGGACAGGCAGACATGGTTGCAGGGGAAAATTGGTGGGTTGGGGTTGGGTGTTGGGTTTTTCCTCCTTTGCCTTTTGTCGGTGAGGTGGTCAGCAGCCCAATAAATATACTATCTGCATCTTCATTGAAGTCGATGCAACAGAGTTGCGCCATGCATCCATGACCATGTTATATGCTGCTTGGGAGGACAAATTTAGATTATGGCATATTTACTCAAGTTGGCATTAACCATAATATGCCAGGAACTGTCAGGTCCCAGGGGTAAATTATGTCTAAATTAAAAAATTAAATTGTAAAATGAAGAAACATTGGTTTCCTTTTGGGGGTGAATCTTCTCCATTAGTAGCTGCTAAATAAATTTTATTGAATACTTCATTTCCTTCAATTCAGGTGGCTCTGTCATTTTTGTTTGATTATCAATATAACATTCATGATCAAGATCAGGTGCAAAGATGCAATTTAACATGCAAATTGAATTATTTCTAAAGTTTAAAAGGGAAAAAAAAGTAGAAATGAATTCTCAGAACATTTTGGTAATTATTTAATAGAATTATCTGTCGGTATCCTTTTGTTCTCCTTAGATTCTGAACATGTTGAAGCTGATTCACTTTTGATGTAAGAATTACAATATAGCTATTTGGCCAGCAAAGTACCAGTGGTTGAAGAACTGGTCACATTGACGGAATGGCTGTCACAGACCCATGAAATACTGATTGTAGTATTTTGCGAAGTAAGCAGTGAATGGTTCCATGTGATATTTCTTTAACACTTGCAATAAAAGAGCAGAGGAATGTTTTATGAATGGACATAGTGTTCATCAAACAATATTGCCTGCTTTAATTGCTCGTCTCATACTTTTGGATTCTGTGTGTGAAGTTAATTTCACAGTCACTGCCTTGTATAATTAGCCGCTACGGTTGATCCTAAATGAGATATTGTCACCTTTGCAAATTCCAGCAAAACTGAAATATGCAAACACCGCCTTCATGGAAGGTTCTGCTGTAATAGACTGAGAAGATCGGGGAAGGAAATCTGTTCTTACCAAGTCGTGACCGTATGGGCTTGTGACCCCTGAAGGTGCCTAGCAAGCATTTATTTCCATCAAAATCACAACACACTGTGGTGTGCCTTCACCACAACATTCAATGGCAACAAATAATGGGCAACACATAACAACCTTGCTAGTGACGCCCACAAGTGTAATCAAACATAGAACAATCTTGCAGCTCTAGAAACTGATCTGAGCAGCCAGGGGTTGGAATGGAATGTGCCAGGAAATGATCTGCCCCAAGAATCTTGCTGTCCAATTAAAATTGACTCGGGACACAATTAGTTTAATTTTAAATATTGGAACAGTCTTTCAGTATTGGCAGCAAGCTCTCCTTGTTCTTCCCTTAATTCAGCTTCCGACACAGTTGCATGTACTTTAAGCCATTGAGTAATGGGACTGGCAGCGCAATGCGATGTAAACGTCGGATGATTTAGCTTCAAAATGAAGTTATGGATTTGGTTGTGAGTGAACTTGAAGGGTGTACATACATGATTGGGATGCTGCAGCTGAGTCTGGCACTTGAGGGACATGCAGATTGATTTAGATGACAGGGAGATAAGCTAGGACAAGTGGAATGTGACCTGCCACAAAATTTCAGGAACCCAGTGTGGGAACTCTCTAGAGCAGGTCTCCACACATCCCTTTGTTCTCAGAAAGCTCAGATTGGATGCAGATCAAAGCTGATGCAGTTATGAACATGCAATTAAAGGAAAAAGCTAGTTGAAGTAGGAACAGGAATCAACCAATTGAAAACTGACATTTTCTATGCCATTCCATAAGACTGATCTGATTGCAACCTCAACCTGTGGTAACCTTTTGACACTTTGCTTATCAGCAGGTCTGTCAACCTCTGACTTAAAAATATTCAAAGACTCAATTTCAATTCCTCTACTCAGAAAAGTTCCAAACACTCGTAAATTGCTGAGGAGAAAAAAAACATCTTAATTCCGTCTTAATGGTTTCTATTTTTAACTCTTCAGTTCTAGATTCTCTCAAATGAGGGAAAATCATCCCTACATCCAATATGGTTGAAGCTTATATATTTCAATGGTCACCTTTCACTCTTCTCTAAATAAACTAGCCTGTCCAACCTTTCCTCATAAGAAAACCTGTCCAAACAAATATCAGTAGTAAGCCCCTATCTAAATTATTTTCAATGCTTTAACATGCTTCCTTAAACAAAGTGTACACAGCTCTGCAGATGTGGTCTCATTGATTGGTAAGTGAAGTATAACATTCCCTACTTGTGCCTTCAATTCCTCTTGCAATAAACATTGATATTCTGTTAGCTTTCTTAAGCCTTTAGCAAGTCATGCTCTTGGCCCACCCCATAGAGAGTACAATCTCTTGATTTTGAGAAAATATGCAACTATTTTTAATGTTTGTTGCCAACATGAAGGATTTCACATTTAATCACACTGCTGCCCACCTCACTAATTCAACCTCTCTGGCAACACATTGATGTACACCTAGTCACGCTAGACTGCTCACTCAATGGAAAGAAAGCAGCCAGATTATAGTCACAGGTGGCCAGTGCGATCTTTAGACAAAGAATTCAAATGTAGCTATAAAATGGAAAAGACATTTTGATGATAAAGTTCAGATGTTTTTTTTAAACTTTAGCATGACTTGATATTGTGCTGTTGTAACCAATTCTAATTACATTAGTTCAGTTGAAATTCATCTTTATTTAGACCAAATCTCATCCCCATAAGTAATACCACTGTGGCACATACTGACATCACTGAACACCCTCTCCAACGTGATGTGTATTTGAGCTTCATCACTGTAACACGATGAATAAAGATGCCACAGAGAGGTGTTGTATAAAGCATTCCCTACACATTTTGAAGCTGCTTAGTCTGAGAACTGATGGCATCAGAGTGACCTTTGAAATGGCATAAAACAACAAGATCACATGTACTCCTAGTTGTGCTGGACATGACTTCAAAATGTTACAGTTTGTTCCAATTATGTTGGTGATGCTGGAAATGGAGGTTGTGTGAATGGTGAAGTCATTAGGTGCATGTCTGATGCCAGAAAATTGTCAGGTGAACTAATGTGAACGGTTCACAGAAGACTGCGATCCAATTATCTGTTGGGTGTAATTTCACCCAGAGAAGATTGCACGTCCAAAGTATCCTTTGTAAGTTTGACATAATAATCAGCTCCAAATTCCAGGCTTTTATACGTTATGATTGTCTTCTCCTTCCTACCTTGGGGAGGTGGGGAGGTGGAGGGTGGAGGGTGGGGGGGGGGGGGGGGGGGAAGGTGGTGATTTTTGATATAATTTCTTGGTAGCAGAACTCATCTTGTAGGAATTCAAATAGAATGCCTTCTGTATACAAAGCACGATTTTATTGTTAAATATAATGTATTTCTGTGCATAAGGCTCTTTGCAGCCAGTGACAAGATGCTGTATATTGCCAATTCTTGACTTCCCAGTAGGTTGGACCTAAAATAAACCATGCTCTAACTATAATTGACATGTGCATACTCTTCAACTGGTTTTATTGGAGAGCAATCTGACATTGGAATGCTAATTAATATGAATTATTATCCTTCTCCGTTCTCCCAAATTGTCCCCTAACTTTCAGTTCTACCCTATTTTTTTTGCAATTGGTGTACAAAAGGGACAGCTAAATGCGGCAATGGTGAGAAAAGCTGTCAGTACATACCTTTTTATTTAATTAGGCCTAAAGCCATTTAACCATCACAGGATCTTCTATATTTTACATGTTTCAAATAGCTTGAGGATGTTATGAAATTGCAGCTAGATCTACGGACTTTGTTCACTCTCTTTTCCCACCATCTTTGATTATCCTCTAAACTTCATCAGACACCATATTCATATGTTCTATCCTTAGAAATTGAACGTGGCCTTGTATTTAGGCAACTTCTCCTTCATTTTCATATTTTGGGTTTCTTTTTGGGTCAGCGAGTTTAAACCTTCCCAATTTTTTTACACTTGATATTCTGTCCCCAAATCTCCATTCAGTATCACGTTGAAGATGTGGTCTTTTCAGCTGATCGTTGAGGCTTTTCTGAACAGCCTTGTCAAGTACTCAACAAGCACTTCCCAGTTTCTTAATAAATATCCCAGAACAGATTGAAGATGCACAACTCAAAGCTGGTAAATAAAATAAACAAAATGCTTATGCTGGTTGAGATACTTGAATTTTCACAACTTATTTATTTTTAAAAATTAGATATCCAGCCTAGTGACAGGCCCATCAGGCCCAGGAGCCCCTGTTGCCAAAATACCACCAATGAACCTACAATCCCTGTACATTTTTGAACAGTGAGAGGAAACCAGAGAACCTAGAGGAAACCCATGCAGATTACAAGGAAAACGTATTGTTACAAGCCCAGAGGACCCCAAAACCCAGTAGCAATAGAAATTCACCAAAACAAATGGTCACTTAAACAAAAATTGCTTTTAATTTTCTTTAAACATAAAAACAGGATCAAACTTGAACTTATTACTATTAACTTATCTTAACACCCTTCTAATTCTAAGTACACTGTATATGCTCAGGAAAGTTCTTTGATTCACAGTCCAATCTCACTTCTCACTCCTCCAAGTTCCCTGCATAGAATTCAACATTTATGAATTTTCAGCAGGCTTTGGTGCTTAAAGTTAAATGGTTACCACTCCGGAAGGTTCTTGTCAGTTTCAGAGAGATGTTTGTTGCTTCTAGGACACACACACAAACTGATTTCCTCCGATCAGCCACTTCAGTGTCTTGCTGAAGAAATTTGCCCCATCATGGCCTTTCCAAATGATAACTTCTTCCAGGCCACCACAGAGTTCCTCATTTCCCTTATTTCAGGAAAAAGATTCTAGCCAGCCATTTCCACTTGTAAGGACTGCAAGGGGTTGAACTCAGAACTCACAATCCATCTTCAAAATGGGATTTTCAACAAGCCTGCCAGATTATCATATTGCAGCCTGAAAAGCCACTGTAGAACTGACTTTATTTTTCTCTCCCTCTCTCTCTCTTTCCTTCTCTCTAAGAGATAAATCCTGTTTTCTTTCCTCTCTCTCTCTGCTTTTAAAAAACCAAGGCTCCAAATCTAATCCTTGAAAGATCTTTATCTGCACTTGAGGCTGGACTTCTTCATTTGCACCTGCTTTGAAGTTCCTTCCAAAGCAATTCTGTTGTCTTTTGCCAAGCCCCTGGTGCCTGCTTGTCTGGCTTCAGAAAAGCTCTTCATTTTAAATGAGATGTGAAGTGCAAGTATCTGTTTGTGAAGTGACCTACGTTAAACTCCCTACAATCTCTCTCTTTTAAAAATATATTTATATATAATATATCATATAACCCGTAACAGTATAATCATCTTACAGACATTCAAAACTGCCCACTCACTCATCCTGGTCTGTCTCAATTCTCATCTTCTGTTTAATGATAGTTTTCCATAAACATTCAATTCCCTGATCTTAGTAAAATTCATCTATCTCTAATTGAAATGCTTCTAACGATCTAGCATTCATAATCTTCTGGGGTAGTTATTATGTACCAGACCAGCAGCAATAGAAATTACCAAGATAATGGTATCTTCAAAACAATGATTTTTATAAATAACTACTAATAAGATAACACTTCTTACTTAACTCTAAACTTAACTCTAATTTAACCCCACCTTGCGCAAATGTGTTTGTGTGTGGGGAAAAAACCCAAACAGTTTAAGCTTAATTCTGAAGAGATGATTTTAAAGTTCAGTCTCAGAAAGTTTGTGTTGAAATTCAGTGTTTACTGCCGTTCAAAAGCAATTATGGCATAAGTGTGAGGGATCGAATTTTTAAAACTCACAAATTTCTTGCAGAGTTGTTTTTAAAGAATTGTTTCTTCATCCGAATGATTTTCCTCTCTTTCATGGAAAATTTCAGAACTTGTTTTTCTTCCATGATTATTTCACAAACCCAGGTAAGGGTTTCCCAAAGAGGCCACATAGAAATGGTCACAATGAATCTACAGGTCCTCTTGTCAAAGAGACAGCTGAAGTCGCTAAATCCTTCAACCAATTTTTCAGTGTTCTTCCTTTTCATAAGAACACAAGCAGCCTTCCTTCTCCAAAGGATTGTTACTGCATTTCAATCCTGTGTTATTTACAAGAATGATCAAACACCTTCTGATTTCAAAATGTCCCTGTTTCAGTAATATGTTCTCTGAAAATGTTTTTAATCATGTGGCATCATTGCTGTCTTTGAAGATTCTATAAGTGGATATGACTCTGAATTGCCTGCTGAGATCAGACAGCAGAATGGCAATGTGAGTACATAGATATTTCTGAGCAAACGCCTATTGTTTTGAGTTTTCAATGGAGAATAGTCATGAGACTTTTATGACTATTTACAGCTTTGAATTAGTGGTCACACTGTCTCTTCAAGCAAGCAGACTCCCAGCAGAACAATGAATAAGCAGACAAATGGTCTCTGAAATCTGCCAGCTGCCATTTCAAAAGATTCTCTGAGTGTAATTGTGTTTGTCTGTAAGTGTGCCCTGAATCCAATCCACAAAATAACTTTACTAAGAAATATATATGTTACATATCTAAAGATTAATATTAGCATAAATCCATCACAGGTAAGAAATTCATTGCTCTCTGCGAAAATAAATGTGTATGCACCTTCATTGTAAATGACTGGGCCCTTATCTTGTAACTGGGTCCTCTCATTTAGAGACTGCCTTAGTGAAAACAGCTTGACATTAATCCTTCCTCAGCATCTGCTAAGTCTCAATGCCCTTCAAAACTTCAAAGAATACAGAACCAGTCTCAAAAGGACATTCGTCTCAATAGGAGTTAGGCTGGTGAATCTCATTTGGTCTGAATGACTGATGTCAAAATATTCAGTGGCACTGTGGAGCCATGGGTGAGATATCTTCATTGTTGGCAGATCCATGAGGATATAGATGGTGCAAGAATCTTGGCCAATGGCTGTTCAAAAAGGAGATATAACCTCAAATCTATTTCTCATGAAAACAGAGAAACCTAGCACCAACAAAGGAAGGAATCGGTTGCTCCCCCAAACGACTCACTCACTCTTAATCAAAGGCTACAGGTTCCATACTGGGCTTCTCAGTCACTTCATCTCAGATGGGGTGGGTGGGGGCTTAGAGGGAAGCTCATCATCTACAACTTCATGGGCATTCCGAAAATGAAGAAGAGATCTCACCAGTGGCTCCACTGGGGTTCTAATTTTTTTTTACATCAGGTATCCTGTCCAGCTCTTTTATTAGGACTGGAACAAACCAAATCTATTCCATCCTGGTCTTTCTCGTTGTTCTCATCTATATTTGTTATTTTCCGAAATCATCAACAGGATTGTTAAGATATTGTACAAAAACGTTTCTTTAATTTCCATTTTATTTCCAAGACTATAGTTGCTTTATTCTTATTAAAATTATTATTCTTTTTCCCTTTAAAGAATTTATACACTGATGAAGGCACACAATTTTAGGGTAACCAACTAAAATTTAGAACTTAAGACAGTGATCCTTCTTGCCTCAACGAAAGCTAATAAGTAGCATTATGCCAGTAATCACTCAAACTAAGGCTTGCATTGATATGCATTGTAATATAATTTTTGATCATATTAACCTTTGCAGGTATTATTACCTGCAAGCTACAACTTATAATTACAAGCTTTTCAATAATCCACCAGACTCGTCACATGTTGAAACAACATGTTTCTTTTGTTACTTGCTATCTTAGTTCCCAAATCTACATTATTGTGTGACTTTACCCATTAGCTGACACAAAGAATAAAGATATTCCACTCTATACTACTTGATTTTCACTGTTAATCTAATTTCTGAGTCACTTTTTCTGTGAAAAGCCTGTGTGCATAGAATGGACGTAGGCTGTGGGCAAATGAATCACAAGGCAACAAATATCTATCACGTTTAATCTGTATTTCAGTCTTTGGTTCAGATAAGCCACAGTTGGACAATTTTATGTTTAAACATATTTTTTATTTAATTGAAAATGATTGCTTGTGGCCTTTGTTCTCTATTGGTCACCATCATTGCACACACCTCAGAATAATGCTCTGTTCTCAATCCACAAATCAAGCAGCACATTTAATTTTAATGCCACAAAATACCTTAAATTTTCCTTGATGACATTTCCTTGATTACTATCCACCTTACTGAATAGTTGGGTTATCCAGGGTTATGGGGAAAAGGCAGGAGAGTGGGGCTCATGATGGAATGGCAGAGCAGACTCGATTTCAACTCTTATATCTTGTGGTCTTATGGTCCTACTAACTTGTGCTGTTTGAACTTTCTTAAAATCTATTTATTCCTAGATTAGGCATGACTTCCTTTTAAATTACAAGTTCTTAGCTGTGAAAATATTACTAACACATTACAGAGATGATAATCTTAAAACCCTAAATAACATACTTTTTCTTAAAGTTTGATATTTAGTTGACATTGCAGTTAACCACCCTATGTTGACTGCAAAATAGTGTGTCCTCCCTTGGAATTATTGATTCTCTTTGGATTGTATCTATTCTGTTGAATCTAAAAGATATTGTATGCCTTGTCATAACTCAACAGTCTAAGCCTTATTCTAATTCACAACTGTACTTTAGCCACCTTTCCTGTCCTGATATATTCTCTGATTTAAGTTTGCTTGGGCAAATTCTTCTCTCCTCCACCCCCCCCCCCACCCCCATCCCACCTTAAATTTAAAATAAAATTCAATCATATGATGATAAGGATATTCATTGATCATATCTCATTGCACTAATGAGCTTGAATATAGCCTGCTCCCTATGGACTTTATAATTGGCTGTTCTTTGAATCAATCCACCAAACACTGAGCACACCATCTAGGTTACCTTTGCCCATCTGATTTTTCGTTGCCATATGTAAATGAAAATGTCCCATGTTCATCTCTGTACCTTCCTAACAAGCTTTCTTTATGTCTACTTGTATGTTCGGTCTGACCATGTGGCCACTGTTGGGAGGCACGAGCGCTACCCCCACAAGTAACTTCCTGCCTTTACATCTCACCCCCACCCAAACCACCAGGGTGGAGTTGAGAAATATAAGCAAAGAAGCTGCGAGTTTCCTGAACTTTGATCACCTTTCTTTCTCACTCTAGGTCCATAACTAATGAACAGAACCATCCCTCCACCTTTTCTTTGCTTCTTGTCCTTCCCATCTATCAGGCACCTTTCAATATTCAGGACCCATACTCAGTAATCCTGCAGCCATGGCAATCAGATCAGAATTGCATATTTCTATTTGAGCACTCAGTTCATCTGTATTGTTTTGACTGCTACATGGGTTCAGGGTCTATATCTTGTCCTTTTATTATTTTTGTAACCTCAAGCATCGGGTTTACTGGTTTACTTTAAATTTGTACTCATTATCACTTCCCATCGCAATTTGTTCATGATTTCCCATATGAATATCTTACCCTCCAGCCTTGCTTCCGCTCTTTGACGTATCACCTCATAGCAACTGATGGGTTGCCCTGCCCTGCTATTTAGTTTAAAGTCCTTTCTACTTCCCTAGCTATGTGTTTTGAATATTAGTCTCATCATAATTCAGATATGGATTATTCCAACTCTACCTTCCCGCAGAAATTTTTCTTTTTGAAGCCCTGCTTCTTAATCTGGTGTTTGGCTCTTCTGACTCTACTCACAACCTCTTTCTTTGTCCTGCCTATATGTACTTTGAGGACTAGATCCTCTCCGAGAAGATGCCAGAATTCTTGCCATTGCTCCTCATTATCCTATGCTCTGCCACTTGAATGGTGAGCTGCCCCATGATGTATTTGTCAATAAGCTCACCCACTATGAAGCTCCATTCTCAACCAGTTTGAAAAATTTCCAAACCTATCAGTTAATTTTAAAATTGAATGGTCCTCCACTTCTGCTGCCTTGATCCACTGACTTGCTTCATTTGTACTCACTCCCTGACCACTGACCAAAGCAGAAAATAGTACCTTAAAATGCAGTCAGGTAACTTCCCCACTTCCCAAAACCCTTAGCAACTTAGTGCCTGCAGTTCAGACTCCAACTCAATGACTGAACTAAAGCTCTAGGTATCCTGAATGTTGCCTACATGACATGTCACCTCTCCTGGTGTTTCAATGTATTAAGCAATGTATTAATTACATTATATAGTTAGTTATTTTCCTTTGCATGTGTTTTTAATATATTACCACCTCTGAATTTCAAATATGAGGGAATAGAACAAACCTTAACCACTAACCAGATTCTCAGCCAAAAGCTCACTTAATCCCTCTTATCCCCAATGCCCAGCAGACATTAAAAGACAAATAATGGGAAACAAATTAAAAATTGCATGAATTTGGAAAGGGAGCCTCAACTGAAACAACAGATTAAATTGTCCAATTATTAAGGAAAAATGTTACTCTGTACTGGATTAGCAAAATCAAGGAGATGATTGTGGACTTCAGGAGGAAGTCAGGAGAACACGAACCAGTCTGCATTGAGGAGTCAGGAGTGGAGATGGTCAAGAACTTCAAATTCCTGGGTGTCAACATCTCTGAGGTTATATCTTGGAGCCGACATGTCAATGCAATCACCAAGAGGGCTCGCCGGAGGATGTACTTGGTGGAGAGATTGAGGATGTCACCGAAGACACTCGAAAACTTCTACAGGTAGCATGGAGATTATTTTGGCTGTTTGGAGGTGCCACTGCTCAGAACAAGAAAAAAAAACTAGAGTTGCTAACTTGGCCTGCAACATCACGACCTCCAGATTTCACTCCATCGAGGAATAGGCAGTGGTTTAAGAAAGCAGCCTCTGTACTCGAAGACCCTCACCCTTCACTCTCCTACCATGAGGGAAAAGGGTACAGGAGACTGAAGATGAGCCCTCAGTGACACAAGGACAGCTTCTTTCCCTCTGCCATCAGATTTCCGAATGAACATCAGACACTGCCCTACTTTGGCTTTTCATGCACTGTTTGTATTTGTTGTTGCAAGGTGGTTTATGAGAATATTTGTTCTCTGAACGCTGCTGCAAAACAACAAATTTTGTAACATGCTCATGGCAATAAATTCTGATTTTCTTTAATGGTATAACCAACAGTAGAAATTAAAATAATCAGTAATATACTTGTTAAATTTTGTCGCACTGGTACTACCATTGTTTTGATGAGAGGTAAAGAGAAATAAGGTAGGAAAATTAAAGTGATTTTCTTTAAAATTCAGGAAAGCACTTTACTGATGAGGATGGGAAGGGGAGAACCATTCAATTAATTTTTATTCTGAATATCATATCTTTGTTCTGATGCACAGAAACTTCAAATTTAGAAAATGACATCAAGGAGACAAATATAATATCTGGTACTTTAATTTTCAATTTGAAAAATTTGACACTGGATTAATTCTTTGAAAATCTGATTATCACATGATTAATTTATCTCAAATAATAACTGGAGACATTTTGCAATGCAATATGATAAAGGTTGGAAATACAAATCTGCAATGAAGAAAAACTGGTATTAACACTAGTTACAGACCTGCAAATGAATGAGAACGATTTCTCAAATCGTAGACACTTGGCACTTTTACACAGCCACTGAACAGTGGAAAGTTTCTGCTCCAGTGGCAGTGTTAAAATGTCAGGACGGAATTTTTTATGTAAATTCCATCCCGTAATTTTTCCACTCATACTCCTACACGTTTTTACGTAGCGGCTGCAGTGTAAATTGACTGCAGCCACTCCTAATGAATACCCCCTCTGACAAATTCTGCAACACAGGAAGGCTGTGTATAAGTGCCCTAAAAGTTCCCCTGTGTAAATGACCACATCGGGACACACGGAGGTAAGTATGCTAATTCTTTTCAGAATAATTCCAAAGTTTCTATGTAAAGATGCCAACTGCCTTACCTGCAGAGCGTTTCTAACGTCTGTTGGAACCTACTTACTTCGTAAATGGGATAATTGGAGCTCATTTGAATTTAAATTGATATTTGCAGATTCTTACGTGATGGATCAGGATGGATGAGAAGTTGTCCGTTGATGATTTGAACCACCTGAATGTAATAACCCAAACAGTAAATCATAGCATAGTTCTCAACAATTAACTGGGGTTGAATATGGCATTCATTTCATACCTAGAATAAAAATCATCACGAAGTATAGAACCAGAGGTTGTAAGTCAATTGGGTGTAATTGGCAGCACGTGGTCGTGGGCTGAAAGGGACTGTTACCGTACTGAAGGTATATGTGTATTTCTATGTCATTTAAACTCAATAATTTTAACAGTCATGTGCCATTTTCCAATTCTGGAAGTATGTACTTTTTAAAAATCAAAACAAGAGATCTAAATTTCATGAAATACAGCAGAACCAATCAATTGAAGGTGACTTCATGCTGCACAATCCATCCAGTTATATTTATTTTTCTTTCTATCTGCTTTTCCTTCCACCAGTATTGAAATTCTGGTTTACCTCATGAAAGATTCTGATCAGCAACATTTTGTTTGCGTGAATGGTTTATCGAGCCTGTTAAAGTGGCTGTTAGAAGCAAATAAAGGCTCTTTTTCCACTCTGTGTTAATACTATTACAAAATTCCTTCAGGTAAAAATGCATCTCAGCAATATAAGAACAAGAAACTGGAACAGGGAGAAAATAGCACTACCCGTTGCAGCGCCATTTCGCCTCTTGCTCCTTGAGCACAGGACCCTGGGATCCTGGTGTCTCCATGCCTGTTAACCAATTATTTAATGGTTTTATATGATAGATGTTAAAGAAAGTGTTTTCTGTTTGAGACAAACTGACAGAAAATTGACACAAAAGCCTTGCTTGCTCTGAATGGTCATAAATGTAGTGTGGTGGGGAGGGTTAGAAGTGCTCCTTCAGATTGAAATAAACATTTGAAATTATATGTGGTTGTCAGTTAGACAAGTGCTTTTAATTGGCAGGTATGTTATGCTTTATACGTGCAGGCAGTTATACCAGCAGTCCATGCTGTCTGTTCCTTTTCCTTCCTATGAAGATGTTATCCACTTTATCTCTAACTGTCAACTGCTTATATCCTTTTGTTTCAGAACTGTATGGTGTGAGATTTATGAAGCTGATATAATTCTCATTCTGTTATTCAGGATTCATTTATCATTTATGGTTTTTATATAGCCGCTGTAATAATTTCCCATCAATAATTTTCACACTTGCCTTCCGGACTGGCTGTTCACGCAGGAAGGATGTTACCCTAAATACCTAAGGTGCAGTATTTTCGTAGGCTGGACATGGGTCAACGACGACCTTAATGTAGATCCTGCGTGCAACATACAGCATCATCACTGCGTCGACGTCGTCAGTGACGTCATTCATCTGCATCCAAAAAAGCCTCCAGACAGAAGAGCAAAATGGCACTCGGTCCACAGGTCATGTTAAAGTTAGCAGCGAGTATGCATAGCATTATTCAAGTGAACCTTAATATCATGCGTTTCATGCATGCACATTTAAAAATCCCTCATTGCAGTGTCGTGAACTGAATGTTGTCATCATGTACTCATTAGCCCATTATTGCAGATCGCCTACAGTTCAGTTTAGATTGCAGGCTGTCCAGAAAATTGTGTAGGGGTATGGCAGGAAAAATTTTGGAACAGGAATGAGTCACTCATTTCCATTCTGAACTTTTTAAACAGCTTGCATTGTGGGAATTTTGTGAAAATTTCCCATTACGCAGCTGCTGTGTAAATTCCATAATTCTATATAGACTGCTAAACATAAATGGGCTAACAAAGTTTAGATTGTGTAAAGGCTGATTGCTTATAGCAACGCTATCACTGACGTTCAAGTCAGATTCAATAGGGTTAAGGATAGGTGTGGTGATGGTTGTTTCAGTTACATTTTAAGTCTAGGACAAGAGGCCATAATTTATATTAATTTAATATCAATTTAATTTTAGGATAAATGTGTGTCAATTTAAAATGGAAATGCAATGAAATTTCTTTAGCCAGAGGGTTGTGAGTCTGTGGAACTTGCTGCCACAGGCAGCAGTGGAAGTGAGGTTGTTGGGTGTATTTAAGACAGAAATTGGCAGTACTTGATTAGTCAGGGCATCAAGGGTTATGGGGAGAAGGCCAGGGACTGGGGCTGAGTGATAAGGCAGAGCATACCTGATGGGCTGATTGGTCTACTTCTGCTCTTAGATCTTGTGAATCTTTACATTCATGGCAACATCAGCTTTCTCACATGTACTGGAAAAATCTACTGCATTAGTGGAAATTTTTCCTGCAGTAGTCAGTTACAGTAAAACCCCTGGTATCCAATTACTATGGAACTTGGTAGATGCCAGATAAGTGAATTTTCTGGTTACTTGAGATCGCATATTGTGTGATTGGTGAACAAACAACAAAGCACACTAATTTGAAACTTCCTGTATTTTTTACTTATTTATTTTCCTCAATTTATTTTGCCTGTTGAATTCCAGATAACAATCACATAGGCAACATGGTTAGAACAAATCTTATTATTATTACATGGCTTTTGGTGGACTTTGCTGCCCACAAATCAGGTGCTGTGCTTCTCCCATAACAGCACTGACAATGTTCATTGGTGCAAAGAGCTTTGGGACATTCTGAGATTATAAGAAACGCTGAACAAAATTTCTCCCTGTACGAAATAGTATTTCTTCCTTTCTTCAAACTGAACTGAAGGTATTTTCAATTCAATAAAATGCTTTGCCTTTCTAGTTTCTTCTTCTTTGGCTTGGCTTCGCGGTCGAAGATTTATGGAGGGGTAATGTCCACGTCAGCTGCAGGCTTGTTTGTGGCTGACAAGTCCAATGCGGGACAGGCAGACGTGGTTGCAAGGGAAAATTGGTGGGTTGGGGTTAGGTGTTGGGTTTTTCATCCTTTGTCTTTTGTCAGTGAGGTAGGCTCTCTGGTCTTCTTCCAAGGAGGTTGCTGCCCGCCGAACTGTGAGGCGCCAAGATGCATGGTTGGAGGCGATATCAGCCCACTGGCGATGGTCAATGTGGCAGACAGCAAGAGATTTCTTTAGGCAGTCCTTGTACCTCTTCTTTGGTGCACCTCTGTCTCGGTGGCCAGTGGAGAGCTCGCCATATAACACGTACAACTATAACTAGTACATGAAGAATAAAGGCATACATTTCAGAGGAGAACATTAAAAATCCAAATTTACTTTGTTCTAGTTAGAAAGAAGGTAGAACAACTAAGTTTCCTTTTTTACTTGAGCAGCTTTTAGTCACACAAGAAAACTTCTGATTTCACTTTGGAGGAACACTAGAGGGGAGTTTGGGAACTTCATCCAAGGATGAGGCGGCACCTTTTCAATGGCAGGAATGAGGAGAAAGCTGGTTTAAAATCCCAACCTTGGGCAGACTAAACTCAAAGGCACACTATAATTCATGAGGAGCACCAAAGTTGCTTTGGAGTAATCAGGGCTTTTTTTTGGCCAAGCTTTTTATTGTTTAACATGCTTTGCTTGCAAAGAAATCTGCCGGCTTGTGGCCCAGCTGCAGTTTGAAGACATTCTTAGCAGAGCACCAAGTTGAGCAAGAAAGTCTACAGATGCTGGGGTTGTGTGCAATGCATAAAAGCACTGAAGAAACTCAGCAGGTCACACAGCATTCATAGGAAGGAAAGAGGAAACTGACATTTCGGGCCTGAGACCTTCGTCAAAGCAAAAAAAAAAAACAGGCAGGTGTTTGAATAAAAAGGTTGGGGGGGGGAGAGGAGAGGAGGGAGAATGTGTCAGGAGAAGGAACACAAGCTAACAGGTAAGAGGTCATAGGAGGATACAGGTGGGAGGGTAGAAGAGATAAAAGCTGAGAAGTGATAGTGGGAGGGGTAGCTCTCTGATAAGAGAGGGAATGGGGTGGAGAGCTAAAGGAGGGATAGGGAAAGAGAGAGACGGGGAAGGGTTAGCAGAAATGTTCTGCCCCTTCCTCTTGCCCCTCTCTTCCCCTTCCTCTTGCCCCTCTCTTCCCATCCTTTTTATTCAAACACCTGCTTGTTTCTTGCTCAGACTTTGCTGAAGAGCTCAGACCCAAGTATTAGTTACCCTTTAATTCCAATGGATGATGCATGACCTGCTGAGTTTCTGCAGTATTGTACTTAGCAGAGCATAGGCATGCATGGTTTACCTTGCCTGATATCAAACAAGATGAACAAAGCAGCACAGCTCACTTGGCTGCAGAGAGATCTTCCCACCCCCAACAATCTCTCTTTTTAGTGACAGTGAAATGAGTAGAAATAAGATATTTTTAATTGAAAAATTCTAGATATTAATTGAAATGGAAATAATTCATCAGAACTGGAGCCTTTTCTTTGAGTATAATAGAAACTTTGTAATGTTACTTCATCTCAATTAGAATCTCAAATTTTACCCCACAAACTTTGAGTTTCACACTTCACTGCTTGAAAGGAAACCATTATGTCTCCTGTCCGGGTCAAACTGTAGTTTATAAGGTGAAAAGGGCAGTGTAACACATCGTTCCACCCAGTTCCTTATCAACTTTTTTCTGGCTTGGATGAAAAGGTGCAAAAAATATTGTTCCAAAACAATATAAGATACTCAGAATTGTCAAACCTATGACACAATGGCCAACAGAAAAAAATGTGCAATTAATCTTTGAGAAAATTACTCATGGACCTAATTTTGCAAGGCGGCAAAGGATAATTAAAGAAAATAGATCAAATTATTTTTGGCAGTTGCTGAAATCTACACACAGGCCAACAAAGAGCACATTGTATCTTAAATAAAATGCAGACCATTGCAATACATCAACTTTGGATCCTCACTGAAGTCACGTGTCTTGTGTTGGGGTTGCTGGCAAGCATTTTAAAGGCAATTTCAGAAATCAGAATGTGAATATGAAGAAAATCTTTGCCATTAATAACAATATTGAAAATGAAGTAAAGTTACCAGGTATGAAATAAAAATAGAAAATACTGGGGACATCCTGAAGGTTAGTCAGGGCTCAGTGAGACAGAGACAAACTTTTCAACAGCAGTATTGAAATGATGAGTGGTCATTAGTCTTCAAAAGGAACTCCATTTTTTTCGTTCCTGCAGATGCACTCTGACCTGTCGATTACCTCCAGCAGTTTCTCGCTTTATTTCCGATTTCCAACATCTGCCATCCTTGGCTTTTCAATGATGTGTGCCGTGCAGTCTGGAATGATGCATCAGCCCACCTCGAATTTTGCTTTTTTTCTGACTAAAAACAAATCAAATGGAGGTGAACAAGAAAATCTGCAGATGCTGGAGTCGAATGTAGTGCACAAAAGCACAGGAGAAACTCAGCAGGTCGCATCCTGCATGACCAGCTGAATTTCACAGCGTGTTTGTGTTACAGACTATATTTCAGACACAGAAATCAAATGTGAAAACAACAAGTCTGCAGCTTCGAAGAAAAAATGGTTAATATTTCAGGACCATAACCTACCATTAGAAATAGAGAGAGATAAAATAAGTTATAAATTCAGAAAAAGTGGGATGTGAACAAGACAAGAAAAGGCATCGGTGATGCTGTGAAAGGGGGAAAAAGATAAGAGTAGAATTGTCTCAAGCTGGAAATCCCCTGTGATTTTAAACAAGGACCTTCTTGGATCCCCTCTTCAACTTTCCTCTGCATTTTAAAACTTGTTTTTATCTCTAATTTTGCATCAAGATTCAATGAAAGCTCATCGATCAACAAGTTAATCGTTTCTCTCGCCATGGATGCTACCGGAACTACTGAGTGCTTCTTATATTTGCTGATTTTATTGGTTTTAGTTTTGTAAGATTTTTACCTCTCAAGGAATAAATTCTTTTTTCTTTGGCTTGGCTTCACAGACGAAGATGTATGGAGGGGTAAATGTCCACGTCAGCTGCAGGCTCGTTTGTGGCTGACAAGTCCGATGCGGGACAGGCAGACATCATTAGGCAATCAACATGGTCTATCATGTCAGATAGTCTTTTTTTAATATGGGAATTAATTGGGGGATTTGTACTCTCCACTAAAGGGCTTACAGCCATGTGCTCCAAATTCCTATAATCTTCAATCCAATTCTCAGATTCAGAGTACATACAGGACATTATAGACAACCCTGCAATTCTTTTTCTTGAGGGCAAGGCAGAATTACCACTTACATGTATACATGTAAGCAAATAAAGAAATGTAAACAAACGTAGAGAGAAAAAAAATGAATAAAGTGCTAAAGTTAAGAGTCCTTTAGTAAGTCCCTGATTGAGTTTGTCAGTAGAAAGTTGGAGAAACATTTAATTAATTTTATTGAATTTTGCATGTTTACTCGCATAATGATGCTGGCACTTTGTGTTAGTTCAACTGACCTAAAAGTGTTTTGTTGCTGATGTTCATTTGTACTCAACATCTGAAGCCTTTAGTGTCAGTATCCACCATTGATGGATTCCAGTTGCCCTGATGCTGCTTTTCCATGTAGCATTGTCCTAGATAAACCTTTCACCATGTTCATCACTGACTTCACCAAGATCAGCTGGGAATAAGTCCAAGTGCAAATGCAGAAAATGAATTTTCAATGACATGTTACACTTCATGGTTTTGTGTGCTTGAAGTAGACTTAAAATATGACAGGAAATCTCAACAATATGTTATACCTAAGAAAAAAAGGTATGCGACGGGAACATTTTCTGGTGATTTTTGTGATTAGGCATCCCAAGATCCATAAAATAAACCCAAAAGTGTTTAGGAAGCTTAATCTTCATTGTCCAGTATAATTGGTGTTTGTAATGACCTTTCTCCCAGATATGCTTTAATTTAAATCAATCATTAATATCAGCTCCCTTCTAAATCATATGAAGATTGGAAGGATAAGTCGTTAGTTACCAACGTAAACAGCTTCACTTCTACCAAGCAATCCTATTGCAACAGCTGCAGGTAACAGTGTGCATATAGAACCAGGAGAATGATTTTGTAATTACAGGGATCACAATTTCAGTTCACAATTTTATACTCAATGCTTAACTATGGACAACATGAAATCAAGGGGATTTGATGTGAAGGGGATGCTGTCATTTCATTGGATACTGATACCAAACCACATCTCAACCAGAGTAATTGGTGTCAGATAGAGTTACCCAGAGTAGAAATAGGCCCTTTACACACATCCCACTTGTTTGTATTAATTACATTTCCCTATATGCCCTGCTCATTCAAGTACTTGTCCAGATGCCTCTTCAATGTTATTACTGTTCCTGTCTCTATCATCTCCTCTGGTACCTCATTTCAGATATCAACTGCTCTTTGTGTGAAAAATATATGCCTTGGTCCCCTTTGAAACCTCCTCCCTCTCATCCTAAACCAGCATCCTCCAATATTATTTATATCTGATGTAGAAAAAAGTTTCCTTCACTGTATTCTCTCTATATCTCTCATAATTTTATTTACTGTACCTTAATCACATCACCTCCCCCCCGCCCCACCCACCAAACCACCTCCACTTCAGGAAGAACAGATTTTATTCTCCAATTTTCCATCAGAACTAAACTGATCATAGTCAACAGGGTCTCATTGGTCCCAGTTTTGAGCTGATAGATCATCTGTCTTAAATGAATTTAGCCCCTTCAAGAACCATTCCATTAATACTACCCAAATCAGATTTTGCACCATGACTGACTGCTTCCACAACGAGCATTAATCAATTGTTGTTCTTCAGTTTACTCTATGCCCATTGTAATTGAGTCTCTGGGCACAATAATAAAGGTGCAGCTAATTTGGTTTCCTTACTCAGTGTTACATGGAAATAACTCCAGAAAATATTACCATCATGCTGTCTCAAGGGCTGATATATCATGAACACCTTTTAACCCCTGACTTCTTTGAAATATATTCTCTACGGAAACTAAGATTGCAAGTGTGTTAGCTGCATGGCTTTTTGCCACATCTGAAACTCCTTAGTTAGTTTACCACACTTGCTTTCTGGTACATCTACCGTAATTTGTGGAGAACTTTTAGAATCCTGTGCAATGACAAAAAGCAATCTATTCCTGACAGGACTCGCAGGCATCTACTGTTGGGCAATTCTACATTGTGCTCTGGGTTTGCATCGTCCAAGGATTTGCCTTCTGGAAAAGGAAGTCCTGTAATTTGGAGTCCAAAGCATTTGAAGCAACTGATCATTTGCGAATGACACACTGATGGGGTTGAGAACAGTGCCACAAAGGGCTCTGCTTCAGTTGCTGCTGGTCTTGACATGCACAGTAATTAAAACATAAGCAAAAGGAGCAGGAAAGCCTTTGACAATGTCCCTTGCAAGAAACTGGTCCAAATAGTCAATGTATCCAGGGCAAGCTGGCAAAATTAATCTAAAATTGGCCTGGTATTGTGCAGGTTTATTTTTGCTATTCAAGGACTGAAGTGATCTGGGACAACTGTTTGCAATATACTTTAATGATTTGGATACGAGTGTAGCACAGTCTGATTGGTAAGTCTGCAGATAATGAAGAGGCTGGTTGTAGTCTATGGGATGATATTGATTTGATAATGTGATAGAGCAATGGCAGATGGAATTTAATCCTTACATGCTTGAGGTGATACACTTTGGGAGGAATAATAATGTTAGGACATGTACAGTGCATGTACAGTGCCCGAGGTAATATTAAGGAACTGATGAGCCTTGATGCATTAAGTCTAAGAATCACTGAAGAGACAGTGGGAGAGATAATGTGTGAAGACACACAGAAAAAGTTTGCCTTCTCCAGGCAGGGCATAGGTTATTAGAGATATTGTCTGCAGCTCTGGTCGCTACACAAGGATGTGATTGGACTGGAGAGGGATCAGAAGAAAGTAACCAGGATCTAGACTGGGATGGATCATTTCAGATACGAAGGATATTTTCCTTGGTGTGGTGGAAGTGGACAATGAAGCCTACACAATAACGAGGAGCACAGGTAGTGCAGAAAGTGAAAACTGTTTTCTGGAAGCAAAGGTTTCTGAATTAGGAATCGGTTTACAGAAGGTTTCAAAGGAATCTGAGGAGGAATATTCCATCAAGAGCTTGGTTGGAATCTTAACGCTCCGACTCAATGGGTGAATGGGTACTCCCAAAAAAATTTACAAATATCTCGGCAAGCACTTAAACTGCCAAGCATGGAGTGCTAGCATGGACATGGTGGGCCGAAGAGCCGATTTCTCTGCTTCATAATTTAAGTGACTTCCTTGTTTGAGCCTGCAGTGAATGTAGACAGCATTTTACATTGGTCTGTAAATATTTGACTAAAAGGTTTTTAATACTTTTATCAGGATTTATGGTATAATTCTATATCTTTTCAAAGTTGTAATTCTTTTTTTATTCAATATGTAGATAGGGATACTGATGGTGAGATCACAATGAATAGGCCCATCATGAAATACCCATGGGGTGGCATGGTTGGCATAGCTCCAGCACCAGCAATTGGGACCGGGCTTCAATTCCTGCACTGCCTTTAAGGAGTTTTTACATTCTCCCCGTGTCTGCTTGGGTTTACTTCAAGTGCTCTGGTTTCCTCCCACCATTTGATATGTACTGGGGGTTGTAGGTGAACTGGGTGGGATTGGGCAGCACGGACTCTTGGGCCGAAATGGCCTGATATCTTGCAGTATGTCAAAATTGAAATAAAAAAAAAGAATTAAAATTTTTAAAATTTAAAAGAATGTAGCTCTCTGGGTCATTTCAGAGTGCGTTTAAGCCAATCATATTAATTTAGGTCACTAATGGCCATAGCAGATGAGGGCTTCCCTCTGTAAAGGATATTAGTGATGCAGATGGGCTTTAAACTGTCTTGTAGTTTCATCATCTCCAGTGTTAGCTTTTCATTCTGATTTATTTAATTCATTGAATCTTAATTCTCTAGCTACTGAGGTGGGATTTGAGTTCCTGGCCCTGGATCTCTTGAATAGATTTCTGAATTACAAATCTAGTAATGTAGCCCCGGCACTACTTGTACCCCAAATGTTATATCCTCACTTCCTTTCTTTCTTCTTTGGCTTGGCTTCGCGGACGAAGATTTATGGAGGGGTAAATGTCCACGTCAGCTGCAGGCTCGTTTGTGGCTGAAAAGTCCGATGCGGGACAGGCAGACACGGTTGCAGCGTTTGCAAGGGAAAATTGGTGGGTTGGGGTTGGGTGTTGGGTTTTTCCTCCTTTGTCTTTTGTCAGTGAGGTGGGCTCTGCGGTCTTCTTCCAAGGAGGTTGCTGCCCGCCGAACTGTGAGGCGCCAAGATGCACGGCTTGAGGCGATATCAGCCCACTGGCGGTGGTCAATGTGGCAGGCACCAAGAGATTTCTTTAGGCAGTCCTTGTACCTCTTCTTTGGTGTACCTCTGTCTCAGTGGCCAGTGGAGAGCTCGCCATATAACACGATCTTGGGAAGGCGATGGTCCTCCATTCTGGAGACGTGACCTACCCAGCGCAGTTGGATTCCTTAATGTAGGAAGAAATGGCCGAGGGGTTGTAGGAAGAGGTTGGACATTACCTGGCAGTGAATGTGGTGTTTTGACTACACCTACAGAAACATAAAGGAAGTGCTAACTATAAAGTATCCTAATAAAGGATGGCAAAGAATCTGTGCCACAGTACTGAAGTAGATGAAGGTTGACCAAATTAATGAGCAAATAAATTTGAAGATGATTCTCCATAAGGAACATAATCCTCACCCTCAAACTGGAACAGAATTAAAAGAAATCAGGATTTCAAATGTAGATGATTTTTAACTAAGCGTTTTAAATAAATTATCAAAAAAGGTTTAGAGATAAAGTTTTGAGACTGAATTAGCAGTACAGAATACTATCAGGAATATAATATGGGAGTGAATGAGCTTACCATCAATTATACAGTTCTAAAAGATGATATTTTGGTTTGGAAGAATTATACTGATGCGACTTTACACCGGTGCTAATTAACAGTGATCAAAAATCACAAATGAAGCTCCCACCAATTAGCAAAAATCAATTGAACTATCTCGTTTCCTCCCCCATCCCAATGACTTGGGTTGGTGGGTTAATCGACTGCGGTAAATTCCTCTAGTGTGCAATGCGTGGTAGAATCTGGGGGAATTTGATGGGATTGTGGTGAGAATAAAATGAACTGAATGCAAAGTAGGTTGGTGAAGACTCGATGAGCCAAAGAGCTTGTTTTTGTCCTTTAGGTCAGTCTGTGATCTAATTGATGAACTTCTCTCACACTGGCACATTGATATTTGAGCAAATCAATATCATTCATCAACAAATGCCGATAATTTACTCAAAACTGTAATTTTTGTTCATGTTACATGGAGATTCAAAAGACGGCATGCACATTTAACATGTGATGTTTCCTACTTTCAAGACCTTTACCTACATCAGTAGTTCGCCAATTGAGTTCATGTTGCCAGGGTTGTAAAATTGACAGAGCCTGAATCTCACAGCCCTGGAGACCTTGGCTTAATCCCAACTGCGTGGAGTTTGCTTGTTCTTCCTGTAACAGCATGAATTTCCTTTTTGATGGTCCATTTCACCCATGTCCCAATGGTGTGCAGGTTGATTGGCTGTTGTAAATTTCTCCTTGTGTCTTGATGAGTGTTATAATCTGGAGGGAGTTGAGAATGTGGGAGGAATGAAAAAAGATTCACATAGGTTTAATGTAAATGGGTAGTTGATAGTTGAAGGGCTTGTTTCTGTGCCATACAGCTCTTTCTCTATGTAGTTGCATCCCATAACAACACCAATTCGAAATAGAACAGAATCTTGGGACATTAAAGAACAATTGAAACATGAGTCCCCAGTCAAGTGTAATTAATGAAACTATTGGATGTTAATTCAGTAACATTGGGCCCAAATCAATCAAATATTACAAGAGCCTGTCTGCTGTAACCTTTTACTGTATATGCACTGCAGGTTTTGCAGCCAACAGACTGGCTAGAGTTGAAGGTAAGAAGAAAGAGTAAAGAACATCACAAACTACCCACACACAAACACAAAACTGCAAAAACAAACTTTACATTCTCTGCGAAACCTTTTCTGGTAATTTGACAATTAGTGACATTGTTCTCAGACAATTTCCTGCCTTGCTTATCTTGTTCATCTCTGGCTAGCTCTGTGCTGATATACAGCTGCCTAGTTTCTCATAAATCAAATGTGTATCAGAGTTGTTCAGATCTGAGTGACTGGCTCCGTGAGCTCTCCATTTTTATCATCTTAGTGCAAACTGAGAATCGTGCATGCTTATTTCTGCTTTTAACTCTTTGAATTCTGCAGCCTGTGTGCAACAACACAAAAATATACTTGGACGATCTATCTGTGAAAAGTTACAATACTGAACCTGTAGCTACAGTTTATTTTCAACTTTTTCACAAGGTCCAGAGGGCGGTTAACTCAGCCTGCAACATCACAGGCACCAGACTTCACTCCATCAAGGACATCTACATGAGGTGGTGTATTAAAAAAGCAGCCTCTATCCTCAAAAACCCCCATCACCCAGGCCACGCCCTCTTCACTCTGCTACCTTCAGGAGAAAAGTACAGGAGCACTCAATGGCACAAGGACAGCTTCTTCCCCGCTGTCATCAGATTCCTGAATAATCAATGAACCGAAAGACATGGCCTTACTTTTCATGCACTTTTTAAAAATATTTATAGTAATGTTGTAAGATAGTTTAAAAAATGAATGTTTGCCCTATGACGCTGCCAAAAAACACCAAATATCATAACTTGTTCATGACAATAAATTTTGATTCTGATTACTCTTTATACACCCACAACTGTGGCCAGGCACAATTCCAATGCTATCTAAAAGTTTGCCGACGACACCACAGTTGTTGGCAGAATCACAAACGGCAATGAGGACGTGTACAGGAGGGAGATAGATCAGCTTGGTGAATGGTGTAGGGACAACAACCTTGGGCTCAACGTTACCAAAACCAAAGAGATGATTGTGGGCTTCAGGAGGAATTCAGGGGAACACAACCCAGTCCTCATCGAGGGCTCAGTGGTGGAGAGGGTCAAAAACTTCATATTCCTGGAGCCTCATGTTGATGCCATCACCAAGAAAGCTTGCCAACGGCTATTTGTGGCATCTGAGGAGATTCGGTATGTCACAGAAGACTCTTGTAAACATCTATAGGTATACCGTGGAGAGCATTCTGGCTAGTTGCCTCACTGCCTGGTACAGAGGTGCCAACTTCCAGGACAAGAATAAACTCCAGAGGCTTGTTAACTCGACCTGTGACATTACAGGCACCAGACTTCATTCCATCGAGGACATCTACATGAGGCGATGTCTTAAAAAAGCAGCCTCTATCCTCAAAGACTCCCTCCACCCAGGCCATGCCCTCTTCACTCTCCTACCATCAGGATAAAGGTAAGGAGCCTAAGGACGAGCACTCAGCAGCACAAGGACAGCTTCTTTCCCACTGCCATCAGATTCCTGAATAATCAATGAACCAAAAGATATGGCCTTACTTTTCATGCACTATTTTTTTATATTTATAGTAATGTTGTAAGATGGTTTAAAAAATCAATGTTTGCCCTGTGATGCTGCCATAAAACACTGAATTTCATGACCTGTTCATAACAATAAATTCTGATTCTGAGGTGAAGACAATGTGCAAAGGAGGACCAAACTAAGTTTGTAGTTACAAACTGTAAACTTTGTGCTGTGGTTGAAGCAAATTGCTTGTGTGTGTATTTAAATTTCAGAGCCACCAATAGCTACAACAACGTTTAAGAAACATTTAATTCCCACCTGAACAATACTCCTTGGACTTTAAATTAATTCATGGTATGAGCAAGTCTATTCTTTATTTGTTAAGATACTGTACAAGTCCAGATAATATTTCTTTAAAACCTCAACAAAGTATTTATCTTTGAGTTTATTGCTTTCATTATTGTTTGGACACATCTATCTGATTTTGGTGTTAATTGGACAGCTTTGGTCCCGGAAGAACCCATTGCGGCCAACTGTAGAATCATTTGTGAAAGTGGCTCTTTCTACCAATCATCGTACATACCATTTCAGCCATTAAAGATTGGCCACTCCTCTGGCTAAGGTAGCTGTTGTGTTCCCAAATCATTTTGTAAATGTTCACACTAAGCAATTTTGAGTCAGGTCAATGACATGTCAAAATAAGGGAAACAGTCCAACTTGCTGGATGCAAGTTTGTCAAAGAAATGGCTTTACTTATGCTGTTTGGGCGTGGAAGTGAAGAGAAATCTGATTTCCATTGGGCTTTTATAAGGTTTGCTAAGAGAGGGTACTTTCAAATTCAGGAAAAATTGGGGCCTGCCCCACATGATTAGAATTAAGCCAGGCAGTGAAATATTGTTTGGAACCACATATCTGAATGCTAGCCTTTCTTTCTTTAATTTGTAAGGAGTGATGGAATGTATATAAAAACACAATTGAAACCCAGCTGCCCAATGCCACTTCATGTTGGCAGATATAAAGGGTGTGTTGGTTACAATTCCAGCCACATAACATCCAAAGCAGAAAGGATGCTCAATAAAAATAACCAACAGACTGAGATGACAATCTCTCCTCATCTCATTTCTCATGACCTTTATGTCATATTTGACTGAGAAAAGATCTGCTAAACATCTTGATCATCCACAATGATTACCTGTCCCTACTTGATTAACCCTATTCTTGCATCAGCTCATTTGTTGCTGAAACTGTTAAAATTGTCATTCTCAAACCACTTAAAAACCATAATTGCACTGATATCTATAATCACATCTACCCATGAAAGTCATTCAGAGGACTGCACATTCTCACTCAATGATAGATGTTTGCTTAGGTCTGACTTTATTAATTTCATACTGGAGACAATATCTCAACTTTAAGCAGTGGAAATCTTTTCCAAAACTCATCCTTTACCCCTTCTCTTTCCTTCTCCTTCTTTGCCCACCCCTCCTTTTCTTTCCCTCTTACCCCCTTCCTTTCCCTCTTCCCCCCCTTCCTTTCCCCCTCCTCATCCCCTCCCTTTCTTTTTTTTAGGCTCTATCTAAACTGTTTAATTTACTCTAATATTCCCTTATAATCTGAGTTGAGACAAACCTCATGATGTTCTGTCATATTAAGGGTGTTAAGGCCTTGGGCAGCTCTGATGAGCAGGCCACATCACTTTCTTGCAAAGACTTCATATTCCTATTTCGAGCTCTGTCTTCTGAAGAGATCACCAGGCAGACAGAGGAAAAGGTTGAAAGATGTCCTCAAAACCTCATCAATTCCTGAGAATCTCTGCCTCATGACCCATCAAAGTGGAAAGGAACATTTGGAATGGTGGTGAGAACCTCCACACCATGTATCAGGAGCACAGAGAGATTGTGTGAGCAGCAGAAGGAGTATGCTGCAAACTACCAATCTACCTTGTCAACCATCCCCTGGCCCATTTCTGGAGCAGCCTGTGGTTCCCACATTAACCTCATTAGCCACATCACAATGCAAAAAGCCAGAGTGAAAATAAGTCATCCTTCATCCTGAAATGAAGACGAATAAAACAATGATCTTCCAATAAAACTTATTTCCATAGTGAAAAATACTGAAAGAAGATCATGTCTATTGGTGTCCAGTCCTCTGGATAAACACAAACTTTTACTGCTCCACCAAGCTAGAGCAAGGGCAGCCTTTTAGAACCATAGAACATTACAGCACATTAAAAAGATCATTTGGCCCTTCTAGTCTGTGCTGAACTATTTTTCTGCCTATTCTCATTGATCTGCACCGAGTCCATTGCCTTCCAACCCCCCTCCCCCCAACCATGTTCCTGTCCAAATTCTTCTTAAATCTTAAAATTGAACCTGCATTCACCACTTCAGCTGGCAACTAATTCCACACTTCCACCACTCTGTGAAGAAGTTCCCCCTAAATTTTTTTCCATTGACCCTTAACTCATGTTCTCTGCTTTATATCTCACCTACTCTTAGTGGAAAATTCCTACCTACATTTACTTTGTCTATAGCCCTCATAATTTTAAATACTTTTATCAAATCTTCTCTCATTTCTTCTATGTTCCACAGAATAAAGTCTTAACCTGTTTAACCTTTCCCTGTAATTCAGATCCTAGTAAATCTTCTCTGCATTCTTTCAGTCTTATTGATATCTTTCCTGAAGTCAGGTGACCAAATCTGGCCTTACCAATGTCTTAAACACACCCACCTCCTTTACTCAATACTTTGATTTATGAAGGCCAGTGTGCCCAATAGCTCTCTTTACAACACTATCTAGCAGCACCTGGTGTTCGTAGGTGGTCTGATCTCAGAAGCTAAGCAGGCTCAGGGCTAGTTGGTTCTTGGAGGGAACACTGCTTAGGAACCCCAAGTTTTGCGGGTTTCTGTGAAAGGCGCCGGACAAAGTGATGATTCTCCATCTGCCTTACAGTAGACAAAAGTTTAAAAATTTCATGTATGTTACATTAGAAATGTAGTATTACCTTTACCTGTGATGCTACTTTCAGGGAATTTTGTATCTGTATTCCCAGATCCCTCTGTTCTACTGCACTCCTCAGTGCCTTACCATTTACCATGCTATCCTTCCAAAATGTAGCACGTCATACTTGTCTGCATTAAATTCCATCTGCCATTTTTTCAGCCCATTTCTCCAGCTGGTCCAGATCCCTCTGAAAGCTTTTAAACCCTTCCTTGTTGTCCACAACACCTCCAATAGTTTGCTTTGGTTGCAGGCACATTGACAACTGCAGAACGTTAGATGCTTTACTGTTACGTTAACGTGCAACGGCATGTGAGCGTTGAATAGGTTCAGGATGGATTTAAGCAATAAAGGAAAAAGATCCTTGCTCCAATTCCATTGCTTTGGGGTTGTTCTGAGCTCCCTCACAAGCAGAAACAGGACCTGCACCAAGAAGGGACATGTTTTGTTCACAACGTTGTGAAGGTGGAGGAGGTATTGGCCACCTATTGTCTCATTATCCTTATGGGACACCAAGTACAATATATAAAAGAAAACCAGGCAGTAAGGATATATACATCTTACCTGTTGGCCTGTGCTCCTCCCCTTATCCCTTCCTCTTTCTCCCATCCCCTGCCCCCTCCCCCCACCTTTTTATTCAGCCACCTGCCTTTTTCTTTTGCTCATACCTTGATAAAGGGCTCAGGATCAAAATGTTGGCTTCCCTTTATTTCCTAAGGATGCCACATGACCTGCTGAGTTTCTCCAGCGCACATGTGTATTGATGCCAGCAATAAGGATTGTTTCAAAGCTGTCATTTGGAAGGGTTCAGGAGACCACAAGGCCAAGCAGAAGGAACAACAGTTCATTGATATTATTTATATGAACCTCACTTTCCCTTCGCGTTCTCGATGATGTGATGTTGGTTCCTACTTTCTACCAACATGCAGTAGACCCCAATTATGGTGACTTAAAGTTTAGTTTTGTGTTTTGATTTTTTACTAATTTAATGGTTCCTCTGCCATGATAGTCTGGGTAGACAAGATTCAAGAAAAAAGCTGAACTCAATAGGTCAAATAACATCTGTGGAGGCAAAAGGTGTCAGTCGACAATTCAGGCCAAGACCCAGAAAAAGAAAGAGAGGGAACAGGAAAGACTGTCAGTCAATTACAGTGTGAGGGAGGGGTGGGACAGAGGGTGGGAGGTATTAGATGGAATCGGAGTCAGGGAGGGTGGTGATGTAGATGCATCAATACACATGTGATGAATAGGACCAAGATTTTCTTACCCATGGAGTCTTGGTCACTCTATGGTTGCTGCTACAATAAAATGTTTGGATTCTTGGAGGTGAATAAACAACTCAAATATGGACTAAAGTTTCAGAGTAATTTTTTTTTCATTTAGTTGCAGTAAATGCAATGTTTTTCAATGCTTGGTTAAATTGGAAGCTGATTGAAAAAAATCATTGCTTTGACAAATTAAATGCACTCATTATCAAACTGTGTCAGACTTTATTTTTAAATTGATGACAATCCCTTTTCAAAATGCTATCAAGAATCATTACAGCCAAAATACTTTGTCAATTTTCAGCTCTTAAAGTCATAAGTCAATTAAAATAAATCTGCTCAGCTATTTTCATAATCGTGAAAGCTCAGATTTATTATTAGTAAATCTCTCATTCAATCTCTAGAGAAAAAAATATCTTCAAGATGCTCCAAACTAACAAAATAATTCCATGCTAAGCACCATCTGTTGGAGGAGCTCAACGAGTCAAGCAGCATCAATGGAAGGAATAAAATGGTTAATCTGCAGGCCAGAGCCCTTCCTCATGACTAAAAGCACAGAGGGGAGAGTAATGGTATAATGAGGTCAGGGTGGGAGGGGTAGGACCTGGGCTAGTGGAGGGTTGGAGGACTAGGGAGAAGTAAAGGATGACAGACAAAAGCAGCTGTTGGCAGAATTCAGATAGAGGAAGAGAGAAGCAAAGGGGTTAGGTCTTGGAAAATGAAACATAGAGATTGGTAGGGAAAAAGGCTGCCCATACTGGAATCTAATAAGAAGAGAAGGTGACAATAAGGAATGAGATAAAACCGAAGGGCTGGGGGGGGGGGGGGCGGGGTGGGGGGGCGCAGAGGCAGAGAAGGGGGAATCCATATCACTTGTAATGGACAACTAGGAAAACAGATATATCCTCTCATTTGCTGCTTTGGAAATAAAATTTCCATGAGAGAACAGCATTTTGGGCTTGCATTTGCTCAAATCAAAAAGGTTGGTTGGGTTGCCATTAAATCTTTGATAATTTTGTAAACAGATCAATACTTTAAATTTCCATTTGGTTTATTCTCACCATTGCTAATACTTCACATAGTTGGGTTTAGTTGCTATCACAAGAGACAATAATTTGGAAAATATTGCAAACCCTGTGAATTACACTAAACAAACTGCAACTTCAGTGAAGTATAAGGTGTTAAACTGACATGCTTGAAAAGACTTGCGTTTGCAAAGATGCAAATGGAGTTGTTAAACAGTTGTTCTACTTATGTTTCTGCATGATTTGTGAACAAGTAATCAAGAGAAACTTCTGTGGATAGACAGGAGAAGCTCAGGTTGCTTTTGAATCAAAAAAGTATCCAAGGGAATCTAATGGAGGTAGTTAAGTGAATGAAGGACCTAGATCAGATTGAACTTTCTTGTCATTGAACCAAGTAAAATGCAAAGCCAATGAAATACAATTAGCATCCAACCAGAAGTTAAAAATAGTTCTATATACAAATAACTCCATGCAAATAAAAATAAGAGAATTCAGCAAGCAAACAATTATAAAATACTGACAGTTGTGACAGAGTATCTCGCGTATAGAGATATGTTTTTGGGAGATAAATTGGAAAAGGTTTGTTAGAGTAGGTCACATACAAACACTTTAAACAGATCTTATTTGAAATACCGGAGCTCTGCCCCATGCTAGACATATAGGGACCTCAACAGCTTTTGTAAGAACTTTGACGACTTCTCAAGAGACTTCACTAATGGATTGTTGATTGCAAAAGGCAACAGATGAAAGAGCATGCTGGAGCCACTGCTCTCTGGAGGAGAGCTTGCTGTTGTAAGAGGGTCATGTGGTTTTGCAAGCAGAGATAGTCAAACAGGCTTTCCCTCAGAGAGAGAGGGAGATCACTTGGATAGTGTTACAGCCAGCAAAAGTAACTGGGACTGGAACAGGACAAGCTGGCAAGCCCATTTGGAAGATGGCCTGGTCAAAGCCATTGTGGTTCATGCAAGAAGAGAGGACTGCCTGTCTAATGTTTCACTTGGAATAAGAGAAACCAAGAAGAACTCTGTGGTGACCTGAAAGAAAGAGGTTATCATCTGGAGAATCTTGAAGGGGCAGGTTTCATCAGCAAGACATTGGAATGGCTGATGGAAGTACATCAGTTGTGGATGTCCTGGAACAACAAATTTCTCTCTGAAAACCAACACGAACCTTCCTGAATGGTAACCATTTCCTTTCAAGCATCAAAGTTGGTGAACTTTATGCATGTTAAATTCGGTGCACAGTATAGGAATTGCCTGCAACCAGTGAACTTGGAGAAATGAGAAGTGAGACTGGACTGTGAAACGAAGAATTTTTCTGAACTTACAGACATATTACACACATGTGCGCTTAGAATTAGAAGGGGGTTAAGTTAGGTTAAATAAGTCAATAGAGATAAGTTAACGTGTGATTCTGTTTTCATGTTTAAAGATAATGAAAAGCAACTTTTGTTTAAGTAACCATTTGTCTTGGTGAATGTCTATTGCTGCTGGGTTTATGGGTCCTCTGGGCTCGTAACACAGTACAATGTGAGTGCAGTTCCACTCAGTGCTGTGATTTAAGATTCAGCAGGGTCACAGCCTCATTGAGCACTTATTGAGCCTGCTGGTTTGAGATTGAAGGCTCCTGTAGCACCTACCAGTTGGGAGAAGAGTAAAAAGTCCATAGTTAGGGGGAGATGCATCCTTGCTGATCCTATTCACCCTGCCCAGACAATGTTCCTGGTAGTTGTTCTTAATGGTGGGCAATTGGATGCCTCTAATCCACTGGGCAGTTTTCATCACCCACTAAAGTGCTCTGCGGTCTGATATGAGACAATTGTCATATCACACTGAGATGACATAGGTAAGTATGCCCTCAGTGATGCAGCAGTAAAAATCCATTAATATTCTGTGACAGAGGTGTACTTTCTTCATACTCCACTGGAAATAAAGGCGCTGTTGATTTTTTGATCAGGGACCCTGTGAGATCATGTGGACACCAAGGAATTTAAAGCTTGATGCACCTTCCACCACAACTCTATTGAAATAAATACAGCCATGAGTATGGCTTCCAGCACGCCTTAAGTCCACAATGATCTCCTTGGTCTTCTGAGTGTTAAGTGCCAAGTTGTTGTCAGCACATCACATGGCCAGGTGCTGAACCTCGTCCCCATAGGCTGTCTCATCATCCCCTCCAATCAGGCCAACCTCCATAGTGTCATCTGCAAACATGATTCTGGAATTATCTAGACAGAATAAATAGAAAGAAACAGTTCTCATTAAATGGAAGGTTCAATAATCAAAGAAAATAGAATGAAGGTAATTAGCAAAAAGAACAAAAGGTGACAGCCCTGCATCACTCGTTTGCTACAGCGCCAGTGACTCGGGTTTGATTCTGTTTGCAAGGAGTTCCCCCTGTGCCTGTGTGAGATTTTCCTGGGTGCTCTGGTTTCCTTGCACATTTTGAAGACCTACAGGGTTGGAAGGTTAATTGGGTGTATTCGGGTTCCATGGGCTCATGGGGCGGAAGTGCGGTTACCGTGCTATATCTCTAAAAATAAATTTAAAATGCAAAAAAATAGTAAGAGCTCAGTAAATTCAAGACATGCCACTTAGATGCACCAACAAGAAAATAACTTGAGTTTCCTCATGTTGCCCTTCGGTTGAATGTCAGACTAGTAAGATACCAGGAGGATGGCTTTCACAACAATTATTCCATCTGCCATTACAAAAAGGGCCACGTTACTCCATCAAGCTGAAAGAAATCCAGAGTAAAGCTATAACAAAACATGAACTAGAGTTATCTGGTTTCTTGAAAGATAAGTTTCACCCATAAACAGGAAACTATATTGACATCAATTACTGAGTATGTTGTTGTGCAAGATATCAATCAATCTCACATAAATCAAATGCAAAGCTTCAATGCCACCTTTGCCACAATCTGGATTGCAGCAATGAACATATTTCTCTTCTTAATAATGTTGTTTTATAAGAGAGTCGTAGGCAAAGTACAATTAAGTGGCTAGCCAGAAAGCTTGAGAAAACTACCTGCTTAGAGCCTGCAGAACATAGCTGGGTTTGATTGGAGCTGTATCAGACACCTCATCGTGGTTCTGAATCTGGTTTGCTGTAATGACAGAGGAGTGAGGTTGAAGGTTTAGTGGCTTGGACACTGGTATTGAGATATTAGGGTTACAAACCAAATGAAAAGCATATTCCCACAAAAAAAAACACTCATCAATGACACCAAATTATACAGTCAGGCCTTAAATTCTGCAAACTGTTTCATTTCAAGATTTTCTTTTCAGATAGTGATAAAAGGAAGACAGTAAATTTAAATGCAACAAATTTTGTAAGACTACTGGATTCCTATATATTTTCACTATTGAATTTATTATTCCATTTTGTTATGTGGAGCATAGTTCTAATGTTTGTTCTTGTTTTTTTTCAACAGATGTATATTTTATCTGCCAATGTACAGATTATTCTCTGTTCATGGGATGTCTGACAACCTGAAAATCATAAAGTTTGCAAGGTAGGGGTGTCACTACTGAGATTTTTTTTATATGTGATCTGAAAGTGACATTCAAGCACAAAGAGCAGTGAGAATATGGATGTGAAAAATGATGGAGAAAGAAAGCAAGAAGTACGGGTGAATTTCTGTTTTGTGTTTAGGAAATGCATTCACAGTGCCGGGAGCGAAGTTCTACAAATAATTTTTCATTAGTTGTGGAAATAACTGGCAATACCTGCATTCAATATCTGTCACTAATTGGACTTGATCTGAGGTGACATCTAAGAATAAATTCAAGAATGCTCAGAAGACTAGAAATGGAAAAGCACGGAGGGCTGCAGGATGTCGAGCTCATAAAGGAAAACGGATAAGGGGGTCATGATGGTGGTCACAGGGATCATGGAGGAAGGAGGCATAGAAGTGTGGTGGTGAAAGTCAGGTCATCAGTTAAAGAAGATCAGTGCTCTAAATGTAATGTCTGATTAAGTTATATGAAAGGGTGTCTGGGAGGGTGGTGAGGTCAACTTTAAGATGGCTGGGGTATTGGAAATGGGAAATGTGATTTACAGTGGATGGTCAGGCTTGAGGTTTGATGGGGTGAGGAGGAGATACTAAGGTACATGACTAAGGGATGAGGAGCCTGAGGGATGGTCACAGTGATTGGTATGTCATTTAATTGACCTGAGATTGGGTACAAATAATGGACTTCACCAAGGGAGATCACCAGTCCTGTACTCCTGAACTAATGACAAAGCAGGACTCACAAGCATGGAAGCTTGCTTTCGCATGAGTGTTCCGTAGTGTCCACAGGCCTGATGTAAATGAACGATAGTGACAGAGGTGGCAAGCATGCATGCCTCAAATATCAAGTTCCTCTCTTCAAGCAGCCTGCTAGATCTATGTGATAGTACAGGATACTATCACCAATGTATACATTTGTATATATTTACATACAGTAGTAGTGATTGGCTGAGAGTCATAGCCACGCCTACTGCCAGGTCATAAAGGGCTGCTCTTAACCAGACCCAGGTCAGTTTGGACTGGTCAATCTCAATGTAATACGCTCCAGTCTTTTGCTAATTTGAGTCAACAAGTCTGAGTCTTTCGACGTGCTACAATCTGCTCACTTTTAACTGTTCTTGAATGTCTCTATTTCAGTTTTCCTCCATCTGCAGATTGATGGATTTTCCCCATCACCTTGTGTTCTGTTCGATCTCAATGACATCCTCAACATCTGAATGACATACAGAGAACCTGGGGTGGAAATTCACTCCCCGTGTGGCAGTAGGCCCATGACCATCCTTTATTATTGAATCTCTTTCTTAAGACTGAAATGCTTAGGTTAGCACACAAAAGTAGTGCATGAGTTTCACCCTTACAATGCAGTACTCAGATTCTGACAGTTTAAGTACAATCTATCATACCTGACCCTATCTGCCAGCCAAGGATTGACTGCTACCAAGTCCCAGTCTTGTATCTGTGCCAATGAGATTCACAACAGTTAAATATGCACAGATTAGACAATTTACTGAAGTATCATTAATGTTGACAATTGCAAAAAATGTTATTTTTTGTTAAGAAGAAAATCCAATTAAAAACAGATTTTGCATATTTGCAAAATAGTTTGTATTTTCAAATTATATTGGATTCATTGTTGTGTCCTTTAGAACAGGTTAAAAGATGGAGCTTTTATGATTTCATTACTTGATCAGGATAAATAGCCATTAATTAAATTTTCTTCAACTTTGCAAGAACATACGTTTAGTAATTTCAGACAAAGTCTTTTGCTAAATCAAACCCATCATCTTGGTTTGCAGCCATAGTGAGATGCTCTGCTTCTATAAGTTTCAGCAGCTTTGGAAACAAATGTGTGCCAACAGATGTGTGAAATGGCTTTAATTGCTGCTCAAACCAGCCTGCCTCTGATAACAGACCTCTTGGGCTCTTGCCCAAGAGGGATTCTAGCCCTCTGTCCTTACCTCCTTGCAAGCCAGAATGGGTCACTGACGAGTCACAGAGATTCCTTCCCCAACTCAAAATCTGACTTTGTTTTTATTACAGATTTCTATTGTTTTAAACTATTTTACATGATCTTCTTGTATGAAAATTTTTTGTGGAAAATATCAAAACAAATCTTGGTGAAGAAGTCTGAAAAATTGGCACAGGTTTTGAAAGCAACTGGAAGGAACACCACTTACCTTCATTCTTTTGGTGGGTAACAAGTAGGTACCTGTACATATCAACTTTCCTTCCAATACCTTAAAGCTGATTCTAGAGTCATGGGGTGACCCAGCAGAGAAACCAGCTCTATGACCCATTGAGTCTGCACCGACTATCTTTACACAACCCTACTTTATTCTTCCCATCAATTTCCACCTCGATTCAATCACTCGTCTACACATGAAGGAAATTTTATTGTGGCCGTCAGCATATTATTTGGATACCGGAAAAATCTGCAACACCCGGGGAAAACCTGTGTGATCACAGTGAGAACATGTAGGCTTCTCACAGATGGCCATGGATGTCAGGATGGAATCAGGGCCATGGAAAATATTGGGACCTCACGAAAGAGATGTACAAGACATGGGTGAGACCATGCTTGGGGTGCTATGTACAGTTGAGACCACAAGCCATAGGAAGGATATCAATGTTGGAAGGCATACAGAAGAGATTCACCAGAATGTTGCTGCGATTGGAGGGCTTGTGTTAGAAAGAAAGAAAGGCTGAGTCTTTATTCCCAGGAGCAAAGCAGACTGAGACCAACAGTTGCATAGATAAAGTGAATGCCCACAGTCTTTTCCCAGGATAAACAATCCCAGATTAGAGATCACAGGTGTAAAATGAGAGGAAAAAGATTTGAGGGAGATCTGAGGGGCAACTCTTTAACTGGGGGGGGGGGGGGGGGAGGGGAAGGGGTCCATATCTGGAATGAGCTGCTGGAGGAAGCTATAGGAGCAGGTATGATTTTGACATTCAAAAAATATTTGGACAGAAATATGGATACAAAGGGCTTAGAAGCATATGAATCAAATGTGGGAAAATGGGATCAATGCCAACTTGACTGACATGGATGAGGGGTCGAAGGGTCTGTTCTGTGCAGTATAACTCTCAATTCCATGTCACATGCACAAGGATAATCTGTGAATTTGGTATAAGATTCAGATTTATTGTCAGTGGATATACATGACATCACACACAACCCTGAGATTTTGTTTTCCTGTAGGTAGTGCAAAAAAACTCAACGTACACATAAACAAATAAAAGAAAAGTAAACAAACTGACTGTAATATAGAGAGAAAAGTATCAATAAGCTGCAAAATAAGATACCTTAATGAGTTTGTTGTTGAGAGGTCTGAAAGTGGAGGGGTAACATCAGTTCCTGAACCTGGTGGTGCAAGTCTTGTGGCACCTAGACCTCTTTCCTGATGGTAGCAGTGTGAACAGAGCCTGTGCTAGGTGATGTGGATCTTTGGCAGTGTTCCTTGTAGAAGTTCGCGCTGGTGGAGAGGGCTTTGCCTATGATGTCCTGCTGTATCCATTGCCTTTTGCAGGGCTTTATGCCACACCAGACCATGATGCAGCACCACACATCTGTAGAAATTTGCCAGGGTTTCCAATGTCATACCAAACCTCTACAAATTCCTGAGGAAGTAGAGGCGCTTATGAGCTTTCTTCACAATGCCATTAGTGTGTTGAGTCCAGGAAAGATCCTCCAAGGTTGTGACTTCCAAGAACTTAAATTTGCTCACCCTGTCCACCTCTGATTTCACCAATGATAAATGGATCATACACCTCTGGTTTTCCCTTCCTGAAGTCAGCAATCAGCTCCTTAGTTTTGGTGACATTGAGTACGACATTGTTGTTGCTGGTGCACCATTCGGCCAAGTTTTCAATCTCCCTCCTGTAACGCTGACTCATTGCCCCTTTTTATACAGCCCACTACCCTGGTATTGTCAGCGAATTTGTAGATGGTGTTGTTGTCATACCCACAATCAAGAAGAGCAAGGGGCTAAAAGTAAGCTGAAAAGCAGTGAAGATTATTTAGCTCAGGATTATTTGATTGTGAAAGTGACAACAGAATCACTACCACCAACAGTTTTGTTCGAAAAACAAAATATTCTAAAACCCGCTGTTGAATCATCATCTCACCAAATTAAAATTAATGACTCAGACTCTTTGGTTCAGAGAAGCTCTGTGGCCTTTGGATCGAAGCTAAGGATGACAAGTTCCCCCAAAAACCTCACCTCAATTTAAACACATCTCCACAGAGGTTCACACAGACCTTGAAAGGTAAACCCAGGAAACATTTGAACAGTCTCAGTTATAATTAGTGCATAACCAACTTCTGCCTGATCGAAAATCATAGCCTTTTCTAAAGAACCTTTATGCTTCACAGAGCAGAGTTATCCTGATCTGTGTTTATCCATAAAATCTACAGTCCATTCCTAACCAAGTCCTATTAAAAGGCGTTAATTGCCATGTGATATGCTCTAAGGAATCTAATAAAATGTAACAGATGAAAGACCAGAGACACAAAGAACTGGCAAATCATCAGTAGACGCCATCTGTTTTGTAGAGCGAGACAGATTTGGGGCTGAGTGTAGGAATGGAATCAAAGTCACAATGTTTAGGGCAAATCAGGGAAAGGGAATCTGTAGAGACACATTAGAAGACACAGCAACCTGAAGGGAGAGAAGAGAGACAGAGTGCTCTGCATCAAATTACCTGAATGTCTTCTCCTTTGAAAATCCTTTGGTGCCAATCTTGACGTTTCCACCTTAGCTTAATGATTGAAGAGACCAATGTAGGTGCTGCAGATAGCCTGATGGCGATGAGTGAGGGAAGGAAGGTGGGTTGTCAGTTGGCCTTCAAAAGGTGGGCGGGTGGGTAGTTTGGGAGATGATGTGCTCTTTTGCTGTTTACATTGGGCTTCTATGCCCTCCCAATGAATGGACGAGATTCTCACTGCCACCCTAAATCCCCTTTGGAGGAACTTATCATCCTTAGCTTCAATCCAAAGGCCACAGAGCTTCTCTGAACCAGAAAGTCTGAGTCATTAATTTTAATTTGGAATTCTCACTAGTCAATTGGAACTTTACACTATCAAGGAGGCTCTAAGAACATCCTAAAATTAATTTCTCTCTCTCTCTTTCTCTGCGTGGTAACAGTGCTCAGAATGGAATGTTGTTAGGACACAACGCAGGAGATGTTGATTTGGTAGAGGACACTGAAGATGATTTGTTTTTTTCCTGTCCGGAGATTTAGAGAATATTGCTGGGACTTTTTTCCAGTGCTTTCAAGTGACTAGTCTAAGTGTCCTTGTTGCAGTGAGGCATGAATCACTGCTGCCTCATTCTCTGCCATGCCTTAGACAATGACTTGGAGCTATGCAGGAATTGTACCAAAGATACACCAGGCTAGGTCCTGTCATGTGAGGTTTAGGTTCAACATCTATTTTCAGGTTTAGAAGAAAGAGAGTTAACATCATTAAAACATAATAAGATTTTAAAAATATTCTGAAAAGATCCTTCTCTTGACTGAGAAGTCGAGAAAAAAGGGCCACAATCTCAAAATAGGGGGTAGGCCACTGAGGAATGAAATGAGCAGAAAGTACTTCATTCAGAAATGAGTCTTTGGAATTCTCTGAGTAGGATAAAAAAAAGTTTGGAGAGATATGGACAAATGCAGGGAAATGGGATTCACTCAGGAAGACATCTTGGGAGGCATGGATGGGTTGGGCCTGTTTCTTTCCTGTATCACTCTAGGAATCAATGTGGAGCATGGAGGCTTGGTTCTCGATTGTGAAATAGGAAATAATAGATTTCTCGATGTGAGAAATCAAGTTAGAGCAGAAAAATGATGCTTGAGGTAAAAGATCAGCGGAAATGGGGCAGGAGGCTCAAGGGGCCAAATGACCCACTTTAACTCTAACTTTTTGTGGCTTTTTGTTATGATAAGACTGAAATATATTTCTGTGGTTTGAGAAAGATACCCCACTGACCATGCCCTAATTTTAGAATCATCCTGCAATGTTACCAACACAATTTTCCTAAATCATGGGCATAAAAGCAGAATAATATGATGGTTACGCTATTCACATGTACACAAAATGTTTTTTCACAAGGCACCTTAAACTTAACTGACTACATTAAAATTTAGATTGACATTTGATTTTGTGGCATTTTCATAGGTATTGGATTGGCTGAAGGATCTTTAATAAGCCAATTGCAATGTGATAATTATAGCTTCATATTTTCTCATTGAGCTGAACAGTCCTGCCTATTTATAATTTGCTAAACCACAGACGAGACAAACAATTAAGTGAACTATTAATTTTAAATGTTGCACCTCAGTGTTATCATTTTTGATCTGACACCAGTTAAATAACAAAGAAACTTTCAGGACACATTATTGTCTCCAAACATTCCAAAACATTCCAGTGGTAAAAACAAATGCATAATTGCCTAGTGCCAGATATGCAATATCTACAAGACTGAGTCCCCCGCATTTGATAATTGGTACATGTTATATGCAAACACCCTGGTGCATTATTGTCTGGGCCTATATATTGTACTTATTCTCCTTGCTAAAAATAATATTCACACTGAGCCTAATTATACTCCACAGAGAGAAACTAGACTTGCAGGAGCATGAATGAACTGTTGGAGGAACCTAGTGTGTCAGACAGTAGCAGAGGAGGAAAATAGAGAGACAATGTTTTGGGTTGAGATTCTTCATCTCGACTGAAGAATGGTCTCACCCTGAAATGTCGACTATCCATTTCCCTCTAATTACGCTCCATATTGACCTCTTCAAATCTTTTTCACTCCCTTTCACTTTATTTCACAGTCTTTGTCATTCCAGCCAGTTATCAACACTTTTTAAAACCCCAATCTTATCTAACACTTATGCAGAAGTAGAATGAGCTTCCGGGAGAAATAGTGGCGGCGGAGTCAATTGTATTATTTAAGAAAAGGTTGGACAGGTCTATGGATGAGAAGAAGATGGAGGGTTATGGGCATTGTGCAGGGAGGTGGGACTAGAAAGGGGTGCTTGGTTCGGTGCGGACGAGAAGGGCCTAATGGCCTGTTTCCGTGCTGTAATTGTTATGTTATGTTATGTTATAATTCATCCTATTGGGTCTGTGCCAGAGGAGCAATCCCATCTATTTTGTTGACCTGCTTCTAATTCCCTGGAATGTATTCAGACTCACAAATGCTTGTCAAATGACCAGAAACACCTCTTTGGTTCATTTTGTCGTTACCCTTCACCAAAGAGGAATTTGCAGCAGCCAATTGGTCTATCAGCAGGTTTTTGAGATGAGGGAGAAAACCAGAATACCAAAGGAAACCACAAAGGTCCCAGGGAGGACAAACAAACTCAGAACTGGCAAAAATCGAGATCAGGATTGAACCCCTATCTTTGAATCTATGAGGCAGTCATACTCACACTGTTAGGCCACTCCTCATATTCTCATTAGTATCACATCCAGATGCAACATCTTGTAGAGTTGTCTAAAAGTCTGGTGTTCACCATGCTCTGTGGTTAGGACATCTATAAGTTGTAATAAATATTGGGTTTTATGGTTTTGCATGCTGGTTAATAGAAATTCTACATAAGTAACTATATAATCTATTATTCCTTTTTTTTAGATTTATTATGATTCTACCTAATTTCAGGTCAATGTTTGTTTATTTTACAGTATATCTGTTAATTTTATTGATATTTTTGTTTAAGCATGATTATATTTCTGAGAAACCTTTAGAGATAGTTCTGGGAGCTGAATCTTACATGCATAACAATAAATATATGGCAGAAGCTACACAATGACCCATTTATTTTCTTAATTGAAATGACCGTATATTGATTACTGTACATTTCCTTCATGTGTTCCCACAAAATAACCTTTTAATTGCAGACAATGGAACAAAGTGTTGTGGGCCACTCTCTCTATTTTCCACTGAAAGATTACCCATTTTGACATCTTCAGCTTCACATTTCCATTGATAGCAATTCAACTCCATTAAAGCATCAAGATGGTACAACATTTCCCACTGCATCCCTCACCCCTCACCGCCTGGTCAAAAACAAACTCATTGTTTAAAAACAAAAATTAAGAGCAGAAATACAAATTGAAGTAGCAAGATTCATTGTAAATTATTTCAATGACTTAATTATTCAAAACGGCTACTCATATAATACCATTTAGAAGGTTTTAAACCAAGTGTTCAGTTAAGCTGTGATCTACCATGACTCATGCTATCTAATAATTCAGTACAATTCCAGATATAAAGTGCTTGGGCGCATTCAATCCTTGATTATAAAATAGCCACAAAGATATATTTAGATAAGTATTTTTTCTATCTGGCCCCCTAGTCTCACATTCCACCTTAAGCAACCCCTATACCATAAATTCTCTGTGATTGGTAAGGGATTGCTTAAGGTGGTATGTGAGTAGGAATGGAAGGTTGAGAACCACTGCTCTAGACCCATTTGTTACTGTAACATTTTGCTTGAAAAAAATATCATTGGTCTATTTCCTTTGGAGTATTGAAACCATGCACATAACGAGTCAATTAGGTATGATAAAACAGTGGTTTTCAAACTTTCTTTCCACTCACTTAAGCTTAGGGATTGCTTAAGTTGGAATGTGAGTTTAGGTGGACAATTAGATTAATTTATCAATTAGATGATCTTCTACATTGATAAACAACACATCGACTCCAATGAGAAATTAGGGAGTTGATCAAAACTTGCACAATAATGTGTTCTGAGAAATGCTGCCAATCAGGCATCACTTTTGAAATTTGGTTCCCTTGACTACATATTACACTTATATTTACCTATTCAAGATGAACTTCCACTAGTCATTTTAAAAGAGGGACTATGTGAAACAAGGGGATGGAGAGGGTATGAAGGAACTTTCAGAATGTAGGAACAATGATGGGGTGAAGTGGATTGTGGACTTTGGAAAAGGTGTGTGTGTGAGTCTGTCTGTCTGTCTTTTTAGTTATTGATGTTGTGAGGACAGATCGAGTTTGTTTAGTTTGGTGCAGAGGAATGCAAAATTATGAGTGGCTCAATGAAAAGTAATTCTCCCTTAGTTGGGGTATTTGTAATAGGTTAGTAACCTATTTTGATGAGCGCTTGACTGCAAAAAAGCAGAGTGCTGGAAAATAAGACTAGTGTAGATCAGGTGGGATGAATTAACTGTTCTATGCTGAATGCCTCCATGATGCCAAGATTGGATTTGGATGGAATTCATTTCCAATGAACTAAAATGTGTAGATTTGCTGCATTATGTATTTAGAGCAAGGTTCAAAGGGCAAATCCACCCCAATTATTTTCAGACAAGTGTCTGTAAGGCAGAACAATTAAAGGAAAAAAAGTGGGGGAGAGCATCAAGTGAATAGTGATCACAATATTGTGACAAACACTTTCAGCTGTCTATAGGCATGGTGGAGAAACAAATTGTAGCCAAAGAACGTGGTATAAATTGTTTCTTAATACTCTAGGATTTTCATTTTCAGGAGTGATTCATTTTTGACTAAAGCTGCTGGCCTGACTGAACTTTCAGATGTTCAAAGTGCAGAAGCAGCACCAAAATAGGGAAATCAGAATGAGGTGCCAAAGTTTATTATAATTTATGTTAACAAGTTTGTTAACATAAGTGTAAGGGAATTTGTGACAAGTAGTTTTATGGAGGAACACAAGGAAATTTGTTCCTATCCATGTTCTCTGGTACAGTGGAGAAGATCACCCCCCTCCCCAGCCACCATTGAGAAAGAGAACCATTGGAGATGATGCTACAGGACGGTGACCACAGCGGTGGACCAGCAAAGCGCTCAGCAGTGGAGGGACCCATACAGGCTGCTAAAGACTGGCTTATTTCAATCAGCTATTGGAAATGGGATTAAAGATGATTCTAAGGGCAGGAAGGACTCCCAAAGGATCCCGGGGACTGAAGATTTCCTGATCATAATCTCAAATTTGGAGCTCTGATTGCCAATGAATCAAACAAGAGTCTGTGTGGCTGCCGAGGATGCAGGAGGTGAATCCACAGACACTCAGTGACTCTGAAGGGATCCTCTTGCTTCTCTTTCTCTCATACTGTAAGGGGCGCCGGGCAACACTAATGGCGAACCTTTGTCAGCCATAAGGCAATTTTAGGTACTCTGACATACACTGTTCTGGTACATGACAATAAAGGAATCTTGAATTTTGAATATTGAATGTCACTGAGAAAAATTCTACACTATGTATGGCATAAATAGAAAGAAAATTCAAAGCCAATGCTCTCAAACACAAAAAAAATAGAGATTATATCTCTGAATATCGCAACATAGATTCTGACTGATGTTACTGACTGATAAAGCATTGAAGGTGAAAATGTTGGTTCATTTAGATGTCTATGTATCTCCATGATATTTATAAGAGACACATTGTTGAAAGTGGTACTTTAAAAATGGTGATAGATTGGAGCATTAGATCGATCCAGTTATAAGTATACTTCCAATGGGCATTTAACAAGCTTTATATTTAAACTTTGTTCAAGTTCATTTGTTGAAATTTATTTATCATCCGATTGTGCCAGTACAACCCGATGAAACAGCATTCTTCAGTTTAAAGTGAAGAACAGTGCAATAACACAGACAAGTTCAGTACATATATTGCTTTATCAGTTCATCAGTTATTTAGCAGTCTCACTGCCCATGGGAAGAAGCTGATGGTTCTGGTTCTAATACTTCTGTATCTCTTTCCTGATAGGAGTATTTGGAAGCTGCTACATGTGAGATGGTGTCTATCCTCACTGATGTTACAAGCCCTCATTAAACGACAGTTCCAGTAAGTCACATCAATGGGTGGGTGGGGGGTGGCGGGGGAGACCTTAGTGATTCTTGTACTGTTTTTGTGATCCTGTAGATTGACCTCTGATCTATTTCTCTACAACCGTACCAGAAAGTGATGCAGCCGGCCAGGGTGCTCTTGCCAGAGCTCCTGTAGAAAGTTGATAGAATGGTGGCTGGTAGCCTTGCCTGCGTCAGCCTTCTAAGGAAGTGCAGTCATTATTGCACCTTCCTGGCAAGTGAGGAGATGTTGTATGTCAAAGATATACAACATCTTAAGTGGAGTCCAAGGAACTTGGTGCTCTCTACTCTCTTCACTACCGAGCTATTAATGGGTAGTGAAGGGTGGTCGTCCTGGTCTTCTGAAGTCCACAATTATCTCCTTTGTCTTGTCCACGTTGAGACTCAGGTTGTTATTCTTGCACCAATTCTTGAGATTTTCCACCTCTTCTCTGTAGTGCGATTTATCTTTGTTTCTGATTTCTGTTGGTCAAAGTTTAAGCAAATATCTTCAGTGAGAATAATAAAAGAAAGAACTAATCTGGATAGAATATTGGCACAGAAGAAGAATTGGGAATTCTACCAGTCATTAAAAAAGGAGATATCTCAAAAGTTTGGAGGTATTTGTGGGGAACAGCCATATTAAGAAAGTTGGGAACCATTTGTGAGGAGAGAAATAAATATAATGTTTCAGTCAATAACCGCACCCCTTCACTCTCCACAGATGCTGCGTAACCTGCTGGGTTTTTTTTAAATGTAGATATACAGCATGATAACAGGGCCCTTCTATCCTATGAGACTGAGCTGCCCAAATACCCCAATTAACCTAAAACCCCCATAAGTTTTTAAGGTTAGGAGGACCCAGAGAAAACTCATGCAAACATGGGGAGAGTGCACCTTACAGTCAGGAACAGATTCAAACCTGGGTCGTTGGTGCTGTGATAGCTATGCTAACTGTGCCATCCCAAACACCTTATTCCAATCACCTTCAAACTGTGCAAAATGCACAGTATTTTCCTTCTGAGTATTCAACCTGCTTTGGTCTACATTGTGGCTCTGTTATAATGTGATCGTTGGGGTCCTTAAAATCTCATCGTGAAAATAGCGGGGATGCGCTAAACTGGGGTTTCGATCGGCACCCCTGCTCCTTGTGGGAGCTTGACCCCCCCCCCTTCCACTCTTGCTGGGAGCCCAACACCCCTACTCCTCTGGAAGCTCAATGCCCCCCGCTGATGCTGGGAGCCTGACATCCACGCTCCTGCCGGGAGCCCGACTTCCATGCTCCTGCTGGGATCCCTTGCTTGCTTAATTTACCCCTGTGTAATAATGGACTTGCACACCCACAGATTTTGGTGATGGCGGGAGGTCCTGGATCTAAACTCCCGTGAATATGGAGGCCCTACTGTAATCAGCATGAGTCCAATGATTCATCGTGTTATATCCAAATTTGTGTTAAATTGGGGTGCGTAAAATCGAGGTTTCACTGTATATTCCTTACTCAAATGATGCAAAGCAAATTATTCACTTCATTATTATATATAAGATCATGAGCAGGTGTACTGCAATGCTATTTCTGATCCGGGTGGCACTAAGATATTAATTCAATGATTGACAATATTCTGTGTACATCCAAATAATCTGTGCTAAACTTTACAGTTTGGGGGATCAATAGATGACATTCAAATGATGTGGATGGCTTGGCTTCATTTGTCCCTGTTTCCATAAATTCCAATCTCATCAAGCTTCCTAAATTATTGGTTTCAATAACTGTGCCCATGGATCTTTTGAGGAAGAGGATATTTGGTTCCTTTCTGCTGACTTTAATGTCGTTAGAAAAATTACTGAGTCATATAAAGCACAATGATTATTCCTAGGAGTCCAAATTATGGTGCTAAATCTGATTGTGAACAATGATCTTGTTAATTCTGGGGGAGACCCACAGTCAGCAGAATTCCACTGACCTTTCTTCTCATTTGCTTTGTCAGTGGTGAGCAAGAACAGTCATTGTCTTGGAATGCATAAGCAGAGTCTTCCATTCCTTACATGATTTATATTTTAACCTGATAAAGACAGCCGCAGCCAGCTCAGCTCAGCAAAGATGCCCATTAACTCCAATCAAAACTCCATTTTGGAGATGAAACTTTGGAAGCGTTGACCATTTTTATTCCTAGTTTAATAAATCAATTACATTTAAAAAAAAAACCCACAAAATCAATTAGGAGATTCCAGACGCTGATATTTTATATCTGAGATATTCTAAAAATGTAAAAGTTTGTCAAATTTTTGGCATTAGACCTTAAGTAATTGCCATTGCAATATTGTAGCTTTGGTTTCAATAAAGGAAATTGCCATTTCAAATTTAAGTTTGTATGTTCAGATTATTTAAGCAGTTCGTCTTTCTGCAATTCAGACATCAAAGGGAAACATATTTATGAATGAGATACAAAGAACCAAAACCACATTTTTTGTCTCAAATGTCTGGCCTAGGACTGTATTGCCTGGACCACTTATCTCCAAGATTTTATAGTTTATAACAATCAAGGCAGCCTCTATTTCAGATGGAGCATACCGGATCATAAGAAATACACAACAGGGTCTTGAAACTTGAGTCTGAACCTCACCTCCCCATCTGATCCCCATTGTGCTTGATTCCACCATGATCCAAGAAATCCATCTCAACCCATTCCAGACTTAATGACTCAGAAATTACAGCCCTTAATTGTGGTTCCTGATGACTACATCTGCGGCAACTTGAAGAATTCAGGCTCAAAACTGATGAACTGGAATCTGAGCTTCAAACACTGGGTGGGGGAGAGGGACCTGGGCACTTGTTTCAGGAGGCAGTCACACCCATTAGAATAGCGGCCTCAAATTCAGTCTGTGGTCAGGGGCAAGAGAGAATGGCTGCAAGTGTGGCATGTAGTGGGATCCAAGAGACAGTGCTGGAGGAGCCTCAGCCCTTGCTCCTGTCTAACAAGTCCAAGATTCTTATTCCTTGTGTGGATAAGAGTGGGGGCTGCAGGAAGGATGAGCAATCTAACTGTTGCACTGAGGTTCAGGAAGCCATTCAAGAGGGGGGAGAGAAGAGAAATGTAGTGGTAACCGGGGATAATATAGTTAGGGGAATAGACAAAGTTCCCTGTGGCAGTGATAGAGCATTCCAAAGGCTGTGTTACCTTCCTGGTGCCCAGATTCGAGACATTCCTGCAGAAGAATTTGCAGTGGAGGGGAAGGATACAGTTGTCGTGGTTCATATGGGTGCCAACCACAAAGGTAAAACCAGAAAAGAGGTTCTGTTAAGGAAGTTTGAGGAGCTAGGGATAAATTAAAAAGCCCAGCCAAAAAGCTGGTAAAAGGTGGATTATTACCTGAGCCGCATGCAAATTGGCACAGGGTCCATAAGATTAGAGCATGGCTCAAGGACTGGTGTGGGAGAAGTGAGTTCCAATTCATGGGAAATTGGCACCAGTATTGGGGAAGGAAGGAGCTGTTCAAACTGAATGGGCTCAACCTGAATCATGATGGGACCTGGATCCTGGCGAATCATATAACTAGGACTGTGGACAGGGCTTTAAACTAAATGGATCAACAGATTGGAGAGGGATGGATGAAGTAAATGAGAAGAGTGCGGACAAAATAAAAGCAAACATTAAAAAAAGAGAAAAGTAAGATGAGAGTTAATAACAGTCAAGTGAAAAAGAGGCAGATTATCATATTTTAAAAGCACAATGGGTATAAGCACATTTTATCTGATTTACCGTAGTATTCAAAACAAGACCAGTAAATGTGGCACAAATTACTACAAAGGGATATGATTTAGTGGCCAATACAGAAATGTGGTTGCAAGGTGGAGATGATTAGAATTAAATATCCGAGGATATCAGGTAATACGGAAGGACAGGCATGGAAGTAAGGGAGATGGGGTAATGGTCTTAGTTAAGGATGAGATCAGGGCAATAGTGAGAGATGATGTCAGATCTAAGGAGAAAAATATGAATCCATCTGGGTAGAGATTAGGAATAGTAAAAGTAAAAAAAATCACTGGTGGGAGTTGTCTATAGACCACCAATAATAGCATTACAGTGGCCTGTGCCACTGTATTTCAAGAAATATTGATGGCATGTAAGGATGGAACTGCAATTATCATGGGGGACTTTAACATGCACAAAGACTGGGTGAATCATCCAAATGAGGCAATAGAATTCATAGAATCCATATGTGATGGCTTTCTGGAACAGCATTTACTAAACCTGCAAGGGAACATGCTATCTTGGATCTGGTCCTATCAATGAGACAAGTGAAATTAGCAATCTTGTAGTTAGAGATCCTCTTGGAAAGAGTGATCACAGTACGAATAAGTTTCTCATACAAATGGAGGATACAATAGTTTGGCCTAAAACCAATGTATAATGCCTAAACAAGGGAAACTACAAGGGGATGAGAGTAGAATTGGCCAGGATAAGGGGAAATGTGGGCTCTATTGAGGGACGGTTGAGGAACAGTGGAAGACTTTCAAAGAGATTTTTCACGAAGCTCAATAAAAGTATATTACTGTTGAAAGTAAGATGGGGACAGCCACCCTTGGATAACTGAAGTAAATAAAAGAAAGCATCAAACTAAATGCTCATGCATATAAGTCAAGAGCAGTGGAAGATTAGAAGATTGGGAAAACTTTAAAAAGCAACGAAGAACCATGAAGTTAGCAATAAAGACAGGGAAGGTGGACTATGAAAAAAGATTAGCAGAAAATATAAAAACAGACAGTAACATTTTTTATAATTATATAATGCACAAAATGGTGGTGAAAGTGAAAATTGGTCCCTTGAAGGATGAGAAGGGGGATTTGATATTGGGTAATGAAGAAATGGATGAGGCTTTGGATGACTATTCTGTGTTGGTCTTCACGGTGGAGGACACATCTACCTTTCAAAAGACAGATCTTATTGATATGATGGAAGGTGAGGACATAGATGTAATAGGTATCACTAAATAAATAGTTCTGAGAAAACCTGAGGGTCTAAAGATAGATAATTCACCTGATCCTGATGGAATCCATCCCAGGGTACTGAAAGAAATGGCAGAAATTGGAGTCAAGGCTTTGGTGATAATTTACCAAAATTCTCTGTACTCTGGGCTGGTCCCAGCGGATTTCAAGATGGCAAATGTCATACCACTATACATAAAAAGGATGTCGGCAAAAGGCAGGGAACTTTGGACCAGTTAGTCTAACATCTGTAGTTTGGAAAATGCTTGAAACTATCATTAAAAATGAAATTGCGAGACATCTGGATTGAAATGGATCCATTAGGCAGACACAGCATGGATTCACCAAAGGCAGGTCCTGTTTGATAAACTCACTGTTTTTATTGAAATTACCAGTGCATGTGGCGGCAGGAGTGGTGCACATGAGTTTTGCAGAGCCGCATTTGGTAGCAAGAGAAGCTGACTGACTTTATGGCCTTCCACAGGCTAACAGAATGCAGATGTAGCCCATCTCTGCGGCTGAGTAGTCTGAGCCCCCTGAAACGCCAAGTCCACCAGCATGTGTGGTAATACAGCGACCACATCCTGATCAAGGAAACAAAAGTTCCGGATACTGTTTTTATCATCGCCAATGGGGTCGCTCTGCCTATAGATGTAAGAGTCCTTGCACTTACCCAGGTCCATCACTACGTCAGGGAAATGGACCTGCCAAATGCCGTTAGTGGCCTCGGCAGTTGGCACAGAACAAGGTCTACTTTATTTACATGACGTGATTTCGGGGGTGGATCACTTGATAGATATGGGGGATGAGTTCAGCATTGTTTCCCCAACACAGTTTGAGTTGGCACAAGGTGCAAGTACTCCACCGCTTTCAGTAGTTAATGGTACCACGATTCCTACTTTCGGAATGAGGAAGGTCACGATACATACAGGTTCAGCAGTATTCTACTGGAAATGCATGGTGGCCTCAGTAGGTTTTCCCCTGATAGGCGCAGATTTTTTGAGAGAACATGGTCTCCTGGTTGGTATACATAAATCCCGTCTGATAAACATGGCTAACTTCCAAAGTTTGGCCCTTAAAAGAATGCAGTGAAGATTTCTTTGTGATATCAAGCTTGAAAGCATTATATTGCATAGGCATGTACAGCACAGTTAGCCCAGATGTTTCAAAGATTGATGGACGTTGTCATTAGGGACTTAGAAGGAACCTTCGTATATTTGGATGACATCCTCATAGCGAGCCCCGATGAGGAATCGCATAAACGACACCTCCGTCTCCTGTTTGCTAGATAACAGGATTTTAGCCTTTCAGTCAACCCTGCAAAATGCCAATTCGGTACAGCTGCAATTGATTTTCTCGGTCACAGGATTTCTCGTACTGGAACTATACCGTTGCCAGACAAAGTGATTGCCATATGCAAGTTTCCCCATCCTTTTACTCGTAAGGATTTGCAAAGATTCATAGGAATGGTTACCTTTTACCATCGTTTAATTAGAGGAGCAGCAGCCATGATGCGCCCAATGTTTGACCTATTAAATAGAAAAAAAAATCAAATATATTGCATTGGGATGAGGAAGCAGACATGACTTTCGAAAGAACCAAGGATTCTTTGGCATCTGCGGCAAGGTTTGCCCACCCAGAACATGAAGCACCCCCTCGCTAACTACAGATGCATCCGACCATGCAATTGGTGCAGTGTTACAACAACACGTGAAAGAACAATGTGTACCACTTGCATTTTATAGTAGACGTCTTCGACCTACAGAAATGAGATATAGCACATTTGACCGAAAATTACTGTTGTTGTATTTGGCGGTGCGCCATTTCAGATACATGCTGGAGGGTTGAGCGTTTACGGCCTTTACTGATCATAAACCCCTTGTGCAGGCTACCAGTATGATATCTGACCCATGGTCTGCGAGACAGCAACGCCAATTGTCATTCATCTCTGAGTTCATGACTGACATTCGGTATGTTGCCAGTTTTTCCAATCCAGTGGCAGATGCCATATTGAGACCAATTGTCCCTGCAGTCCAGGGTGGAATCGACACGGCACAGTTGGCGGAAGACCAGCAGCGGGATGAGGAGGTACAAGCCTACAAAAAATGCCGTTACAAGTTTCCAGGTTGAGGAAATCACTACTGAGGCAAGCGGTCCCACACTCCTTTGCGACATTTCCACAGGACACCCTAGACCCATTCTACCAGTGAGCTGGCGCAGGAAGATCTTCGATGATATATATAATCTTTCACTTCCTTCCATTAGTTCTTCCATAAACTAGTGTCAACTCGTTTTGTGTGGCATGGACTAAAGAGAGATGTCACCCTGTGGGCCAAAACTTGCCTTCAGTGCCAAAAGGCTAAAATTCACAGACACACCTGTGTACTGCCTGAAAGATTTTCCACAGTGGATGCAAAATTTCAGCACGTCCACGTGGATGTAGTCTGACCTTTGCTGGTTTGTTCAGGGAATGAGATATTTATTTTCTGTTATTGACTGTTTTAGTCGTTGGGCAGAAGCAATTCCTATGCAGGCAGCAGACACAGAGACGTGTGCACAGATTTTTATTTTTAATTGGGTTGCACGATTTGGTGTACCTAGTCACATCACTTCAGATAGAGGTACGCAGTTTACTTCTCACGTGTGGACACAGATTTCAAACTTCTGTGGAAGTAAATTACACCACACAACCGCCTATCGTCCTCAGTCAAATGGACTTGTGGAACGGTTCCATAGGCATTTAAAGTCGGGACTTAAGGTGAGGCTGCAGGGGCCAAACTGGATGGATGAATTACAGTGGGTGCTATTGGGAATATGTACAGCACCAAAGGAAGGACTGCCAGTTTCAACTACTGAGATGATCTATGGAACTCCACTATTTATTCTAGGTGACATACATTTCGGTAGTGACATAAATCAGACAGCTGACTTGGATATTTTACGTCTTGTGAGAGATAGCAATGGGGCAAAACAACCCTAACCCATGGTTTTTCATGGGAGCTCCAAACATCAGGTGCCACATGACCTACTGACTGCAGAATTCTTGATGGTTAGGAAAGGTCAGAAAGGTTCAGTATTTCAATGCCCATATGAGGGGCCCTTTAGGGTAATCAGGCGAGAAGGTGTAGTATTTACATTGGACGTAGGGGGCCAAGAGTGTATGTTCACGATTGAATGACTCAAACCGGCACACACTGACCTTTCAAGACCGATCTCGTCACCACTGAAACATCCCAGAAGACACCCCAGGAATCTGCGTCTGGCAGCCATGATTCTGGAGGGGGGGTGGTGTAGCAGCAGCCCCATGCGTACAACAGAATCGCACGCAGCCACTACAGTTTAGCAAGCGCATTACCAGAGCGCGTAGCCTCCAACGATGTCCCAGTCCTCCAGCTACAACCCAGGCACCAGCAATTAGGAAAAGCTCGCAAATAAGAACCCAGGCTTTTTATAGCACCCGACACCTGAGGCTGGAAAGTGACGTCACTACCGCATCCCAGAAGGCTCAGCGTGAAACGCGCAGAGGGAACTTTAAAAGCTGTGGTTAAGCACAATAAAGCTACTGATTCCTGAGTTTACAGACTCCAATGTCATTTATTGCCACTTGTGTAAGGTAGTGCCGTCAGATAGGCCACTACAGTACTCTGGGCAGGTCCCAGCAGATAGGCCACGACAGTACTCTGGGCAGGACTCAGCAGATAGGCCACGACAGTGGGCAGGTCCCAGCAGATTTCAAGATGGCGAATGTCATATCACTATTCACAAAAGGATGTAGGCAAAAGGCAGGGAACTATGGGCCCATTAGTCTAACGTCTGTAGTTTGGAAAACGCTTGAAGCTATCATTAAAGTTGAAATAGTGAGACATCCATCTGGATTGAAATGGATCCATCAGACAGACACAGCATGGATTCAACATAGGCAGGTCCTGTTTGACAAACTCACTAGAGTTCTTTGAGAATATAACTAACTCAGTAGATAGAGGGGAGCAGAAGGCCGTTATTGACCTGGATTTCCAGAAGTCGTTTGATAAGGTGTCGCATTAAATACAAACATAAGTTAAGAATATATACAGTTGGGGCTGATGTATTAGCATGGATAGAGGATTAGTTAACCAATAGTTGGGATACAGGGGTGCATTTCTAGTCAGTAATCATTGGTGAGTTGGGGTCGCTGCTGAGCCCACAACTGTTCACAATATACTTTAATGATCTGGTAGAGAGGACAGAGTGGAGTGTATCTAAATTTGCTGATGTTACTAAATTGAGTGGAAAAGCAAAATGTGCAGAGGATACGGAGAGCCGAGAGAGATATAGATAGGTTAAATGTGTGGGCAAGGGTCTGGCAGATGGAGTACAATGTTGGCAAAGGAAAAATGGAAGAGCTGATTATTATTTAAAGTGTAAGTGATTGCAGCACGCTGCCATACAGCAGGACTTGGGAGCGTTTGTGCAGGAATTGCACAAGGCTGGTTTGCAAGTGCAGCAGGCAGTCAAGAAGGCAAATGGAATGTTGTCCTTCATTGCTAGAAGGATTGAATTTAGGAGCAGGGAGGCTATGCTGAAAGTGTGAAAGGAACTGGTGAGACCGCATCTGGAGCACTGCATGCAGTTCTGGTCTCCTTACTTGAGGAAGGATGTACTGACCTTGGAGGCAGTGCAGAAGAGGTTCACCAGGTTGATTCCAGAAATGAGGGGTTAGCCTATGAGAAGAGATTGAGTCATCTGGGGCTGTACTCACTTGAATTTAGAAGAAAGAGAAGGGATCTCATAGAAATACATAAAATTATGAAAGATATAGATAAGATAGAGGTAGAGTAAATTGTTCCCATTGGTGAGAGAGACTAGAAATACAGGACATAGTCTCAAGATCCATGGTAAAAGAATTAGGACAGAGATGAGGAAGCAAGAATTGTTTTTCCTAGAGGGTGGCAAATCTATGGAATTTGCCGACTATTGAAGCAGTGGGGGCTACCTCAGTAAATATATTTCAGGCAGATTGGATGGATCTTTACCAAGCAGAGGAATAAAGGTATATGGGGAAAAGGTAGGATGGTGCAGATGAGCCTACCATCAGATCCCCCATGAGCTCATTGAATGGCAGAACAGGCTCGACAGGCCGGATGGCCGACTCCTGCTCCTATTTCTTATGTTCCAGAGAACCTGAGAGAGTCTTCCACTTGACCAAATCTAAAAATGACTGTGATAGGTGGGCTTCTGTAAAGAGCCTTCCAAATGCTCCAAAATGGCAGGAGAAATAAATTATTGCTCTGAGAAAATGAAATCCATAGGAGGTAAAAATATGTAACTGAGGCTTCGGGCCTGAGCCCTTCTTCAAGGTATGATCAAGAGCAGGAAGGTGCCTGAATAAAAAGGCTGAGGAAGAAGGTAGAAAGTGTGGGGGAGGGGGAGATGACAGAATTTATCATGGGAGAGTATGGCTCTGAAAATGAAGAGCTGGAGAAAAGGAGACAGAGGGAAAGGAAAAAAGAGTGTGACAAAGGTAGAGAAAAAATGATTAAGGATGGGGAGGGGAGAGACAGTGGAGGTGGTGGGGGGGGGGGGGGGCGGGAGAGGGGTAATGGAAGCCAGGAAGATGTTAATGCCATCCGGTTGGAGGGTACCCACACAGAATATGAAGTGTTGTTCCACTAAATTGTGAGTGTCCTTAGTCTGTCAGTGCATGAGATCGTGAACAGACATGTTGACATTGGAATGTGGCAGGGAATTGAAATGAGTTTTCACTGGGAGAACCTTGCTTTTGCAGTTGACAGACCGAAGTTGCTGAGCGAAGCAATCTCACAGCCTGCATCCAGTCTCACCGATGTGGAGGAGACCACTATGGGAGAATTGGACGCAGTTCATGACCCCTGTAGATTCACAAGTGAAGTATTACTTCACTTGAAAGGACTGTTTGGAGCCATGGGTGGTGGTGAAGGAGGAGGTGTGGGTGAAAATGGAGCACCTCCTGTTGTCACAGGGATAGGTGCCAGGAGGATGATTGGTGGGAAGAGAGGAGTGGATGAGGGAATCATGGAGCGAGCAATCCCTGTGGAAGGCTGAAAGGTTAGGAGAGTGGAAGATGTGTCTGGTGGTGGGATCATGAGGTAGATAATGGAAATGGCAGACGACGATATGTTGCATGTGGCGGTTGGTGGGGTGGTAGGTAAGGTCAAAGTGAATCCTGTCCTTGTTTCGCTTGGAGGCAGAGAAGGCTAGGGCAGGTGTGTAGGTAATAGCCTTTAACAAGTTATCTTTGTGAACTGCCAAGTTATGTCCATTCTGTAATTTGACAGGATCTTTTGAGGTTTACAGTACCTGATATTACTGCAATTTTCTGTCTGTCCATTATATAAGACACTGCTGATGTTCCTAATTAATGATCCATTCAACAATTGATTACTGAAGGGTCAATGAAACCGATCCCTCAGAATATAATTTTTGTCACTAGTTAATGGTGTTGGATTGGCTTGAGTTCACTGAAAATACTTTGTGAATCTTAAAATATTTTTGATTGCATAAAGGCAGTAATCAGAGCAAGCTCTCCCATATCAGAATGTCAGAAAAGAATCTTCTAGCAAGTGGAGTATTGGAATTACCATTGCACAATTCTTTCCTGGCTGCAGCTGATCTCCTACTGTGATGAAAGTCTTTGATCTCCAGAGCCCCTCCAATGCCCATCTAAGATATGCTTATGGAGATCAAAGACCTCTATCACATAGATCAGGTGTTACATGAAAATGATAAATCTCCTGCACTTATTTGCTGGCTTCATTTATGACACTGAGATATTGGAAGAATTTGTCTTGATTAATGCATTTGTCCAACATATTGTAACATCCTGCTCCCGCAATCAGAAGTATGCTATCTTGTACCTTATCATTGAGAATAATTTTCCGTCATGACCAGACATCTCCCTTCTCAGACCTGAAATTCCATAGGACCTACTTCTTCACTCCATTATTATTGGATAGAGTATTAACATAATTAGAAACAGAATCAAAATTTATTGTCATGAACATGTCACAAAATTGATTGTTTTGCTGCAGCGTCACAATGCAAATATTATTATAGAATTACATTTAAAAATAAATAAATTTGTGTAAAAATAAGAGAAAGTGAGGTAGTGACTGTGGTTCATTGTCCATTTAGAAATCTGATGGCAGAGGGGAAGAAGCTGTCCTTGGGTACCACTGGGTGCTCATCTTCAGGTTCCTGTACCTTTTTTCCTGGTGGTAGCAGAGTGAAGAGGGCATAGTGTGGGTGGTGAGGGTCTTTGAGGATAGAGGCTGATTTCTTAAGACACAACCTCTTGTAGATGTTCTCAGTGGAATGGAGACTGCTACCTTTGATGGCCCTGGCTGAGTTCACAAATCTCTGTCATTTTTTTCTTGTCCTCTGTATTGGCACCTCCATTCCAGACAGTAACACCATCAATCAGAATGGTCTCCATGGTATACCTGTAGAAATTTGCAAGAGACTTTGATAACATACCAAATCTCCTCAAAACTCCTCACAAAGTATAGCTGAACATCAATGGGGCACATCAGTAATGCCTGATGTTGTCAAAAGATTGGAGCCACCTCAACATTGGAAGCCCAACAATGCCCTTCCCAGATGCAGAGTGTGCCACCAAAATTCTCATGACATTTACAACCTTCACAATAATTTAACTTCATTGTTGGTTGCTTCACAATTAATCCAGACAACTTCCACTTGCTAATGGTGTCCTTGTGTTCACAGGCTTACTCTAGCCATTCTATATACGTCCATGTGCCCACTGACCTGGATATTCATTCTCTATTAGAACTGATATGAGGCTCAATCAGCTCAAATAAGACAGGAAAGATGAACACTGAGCATTTGAAAACATGTCATTTGCATGATACTTATACAAATCCAGTCAAAAATTAATGGCTGCTCCTCCAGCTGCCAATTGTGGCTTTCGAATTGAAAGGGCGCAGTTTCTGAACAGATTATCATTAAAATATCAGAACTAATTAAAAATTTTGGATGGAGATTTGTACAAACAAAATAGTATCGGAATGATTCACAATGGTGTTCTCCACACAACTTCCAGAAAGAAAAGTAAATGACTTTCAGAAAAATTAATAAAAGTTTTTTAAAGTTTTTACTTATAAATTCTAGGGATAGTTCCCTGGACAAAATTAAACAAAATCTATGGGGACGAGATTTTCAACAGCCATTTTCTGGAAATACATGAAGTTCTATTCATCCCCTCCTTGAGCTAGACTCTCATTATTACAATTTAAGGTAGTACACCAGGCCCACTGTCCCAAAATTCAATTGGCTAAATCCTATCTTAACCTCTCTTCCAAATGTGATAAATGGTTAAATGAAGATTTTTGGGAAGGGGTATTTTGTACCTTGACCTCAGTTCTTAATATTAATTAGACTCTAAATACTTTTCTTGCTCTCTTTGGAATAAGTGGGCTATCTGGTTTAATTCTGACTGCTTCACAGTTTCATGCAGTTGCCCTTTTCTCAAGAAGGGCCATTTTAATGAGATGGAAAGATGCTGTCCCTTCCACTCACATTTACTGGTTATCTGATATGATGGCATGTTTGACTTTGGGGGAAAAAAAAGGTTCCATTACTGAAATGAATGTTTCTTTATGCGGTTCCTTTCTCAATTACTTCCAAAAATTTGTAAGATTAACTAGCTTTGGTTTTTGAACTCAATGTTTACCTTCCTTTTTTATTGCTAGTTTTGGATTGTTGGTGTTAGGCTCCGAAGGGAGGGGTTTGAATTATATATGTACTCTAGTGTTTTTCTTTTTTTGTTGCACAAAACAATATTTATTTATTTCCATAGATGAAATACTTGTTTTATACATGTATTGCTTGTCTGTATAGCGTTACGTCTGGTTGCGTGTATTTCACTAAGGACTGGAGAACGCTGTTTCATCAGATTGTATTTGTACAACCAGATGACAATAAACAACTTAATTGCTTCATTTTGCAGAGCATAAATAACATATTTGCTGCTTGTTTAATGGGTTTAATGTATTGTATATGTTGAAGGTTTAGTGGGTGGGGAGGGGGTGGGAAGGAGGGAGGGAAGGGAGGGGGAAAAAGGGGAGAAAATGACACTGTGTATATTCAAGAGGGAAATGTTTATCTTTCTTTTTAATGTAACACAGGTCTCAGAACTATTTGTATTGCTATATGAAATTTGTTAATACTTTATTTTATTGTCATGTACCTATGGAACAATAATTTAATAAAACCAATTTTAAAAATTGAAAAAGATTGATAGGACATTTGTTTTGATGAGCATACTTTGAATTATTACTTCAATTCAACATGAATTTGTTCTTTATTAATTTAGAGATCATTTGGACTTGTTACTGTCATGGTATTTTGGATTCTAGTGTGAATGCCATCAACTCAAATGTAATAGCCATGTAATAGTTGACCCCATAGATATAACATTAAAATAGGTCTACAGAATTCAACTTTACATGAGTATGTATGTTATATCAATGTTTTATGACCATTAAAACAACCAGCACAGAGGACATGGATGAAGTGTATATATATCCGTAATATAAAGCTTGTGTAATAGGATTAGTTGTCCTCAGCTTTTTACTAAAATTTTGATGTATGGTAATACAATTTAAAAATACAATTTTCTGCAACATTGCCCCAAAACTGCTATCCATAGGCTCAGCTGTCACTCAGAAAGGAAAAGCTTGGAAAGTCTTTCACAACAGAAACATCACTATCTACAAATGATCTTCGACATCATGGCTTGGAAATCTGTCTCTATTGCCTCAAATTCTAGGAACACCCTTCCTGTTAACACCTTCAATAGACTAAAACCGTTCCAGAGCAGCTGACCAACACTTTCCATGCTTCAGTCAATTGTAGAAATTATCTCACATGAATAATATACCTATTTCTCTGGATGAGATAACTGCATTAGTATAATTAATTGTTCCACAGGGAGGAGAGGTTGGAGGAGCACATTCAGGAAAGTTTTGACAATGCTGCCTTTAATTTTCCTTCTATTAAAATAACTAATTAAAATTGAATGAATTATAAAGAATGGATAGGAAGTCACAAAGCTATGATCCAATGATATCCCAAGATTGGTTCCATGGAGCTGCATCTGGCATATTGCTTACAATTCTGGTTTCCTTACTTGAAGAAGGATGTACTGGCTTTGGAGGCAGTGGAGAGGAGATTCACCAGGTTGATTCCAGAAATGAAATGAGGAGAGATTGAGTCATCTGTGTCTGTACTCGCTGTAAATTAGGAAAATGAAAGGAGATCATAGAAATGTATAAAATTATGAAGGACATAGATAAGATAGAGTTAGGTAAGTTGTTTCCGTTGGTGGGGGAGACGAGAACTAGGAGTTCAGGATTCAGGATTCAGGATTCAGAGTAGTAAATTTAGGGTGGAGATGAGGAGGAATTGCTTTTCCCAGTCGATGGTAAATCTATGGAATTCGCTGCTCATTGAAGCAGTGGAAGCTATCTCAATAAATATATTTAAGACAAGTTTGAATAGATTTTTACATTGTAGGGGAATTAATGAATATGGGGAGAGGGCAAGTAGGTGGAGATGAGTCTATCATCAGGTCAGCTATGATCTCAATGAATGGCTGAAGAGGCTCGATGGGCCGGATGGCCTACTTCTGCTTCTATTTTTTACGTTCTTTTGAAACGCGCGACTGGACAATTAGTCCATAGGCTTTTTTCTCCACTTCTATTTGTCATTAAAAAGGCAACTTTTAGTTTTCCAAGTCTTCCAAGAACCTTAACATCAAAGGACTTTCCACCTGTACAATGGTAAGAAGTGAAGCTTTCAGGAACGTTGGTTTCTCCAGAAAATTAGGGTTGAGTAGATTGCGTAAAAAATGTGTCAATAAGTTTATTAAATACTTTGAAGCAAATGTCATTCTGTTTATTTGAAGTAGATCAATGTTTTTGCTTAAAAACAAGTTGAATGCCGTCAGACAAATGTGCTAACGCTGTCGTGTTTATCCTGCAGCATCCGTAGAAGATGCACAAGTGCACTTACTCTAACATATATTTTCTTCCTTATACACATCTGTTCTATAAATGCAAAGAATTAGTTAACAGTCTGAAAGAAACATTGCAATGAAGCCACACACTATTTCATAGCAAAAATAAATGTTCGCTTTTTAGAAAAAAGAGTTCTGCAACAGGCTTACTTTTAAAAACTTTGTAATTATGGAGAAAAAAGTCTAAAGATTAACAATGTACTTGCTAAATGTTCCAGGAACTGAAGACTGATTCCAAATCCAGCTTGAAAAAAAGCGATGATTTGCATGCCTGGATATAAAGGACTTCTTGATTTTTACAATGAATGTTCTTTAAAAGAAGGATAATTTGTAATCTGTTAGATGATTACAGGTAGATAAAAATTTTCAGAAATAAAGGAGAAATTTGTTATCTGCATTATATTCTTTTTTCGCTTTTTTGAAATAGTAGGAGGCCATTCAGCACATTAAAAGACTCTGGCAGTTCAAGGCATTCCTAACAGTCTCATTGCACACTTATTTTCATGCAACCTTTTCTCTCTCATACCTGATTCCCATGCCCATCAGGAATAATTCATAGTCACCAGAAGGCATCCTTTTGAATGTCAGAAGAACTGGAGAAAACCACATGGTCACAAGGGAAAAAAATTCAATCTCCACATAGTCTGCAACCAGGTTGACAGAGATGTGCAGTAGCATCAGTGCTGCTTGTGCAAATCCAGTTCCTCCTAACAAGTGTTCGTTACATTATTATCTGACAACAATGTAATCATTGCTCTTTTGCAAACAGTCGATAAACTGCAGGAACAAAATCCACAGTTTCACATTACACTTTTTAAAATACTTTTTCTTGGTGCATGTAAGGGAAGGAATTGAAAAGTTGCGATGCATGATTTACAGCAAAGATCCACTCTTGATCTAATCGTTGTACCATAAACGTAATCAGTTTCTACATTCAATTTTACAATTAATGGAGGGTTTGCACATTTTCCATCACTAATGCAGATGATAGTTCTGGAGCATTCCAATCCATGCCAATTAGCAGAAAATATTTACATACATCATGTCCTGTTGAGATGAAAGATTTCAGTTTCATCATTGTTAACGTGCTTTCCTGTTTAGGAGGCATCCCTGGATAGACTTAAAATGAACACATGTTTTCTACAAACCGTTGTATGATAAATGCAGCACACTGGATATTGGTTCTAAGATCATATGCTTAAAAACATTCTTTCATGCTCCAGTTCTGTTTCCTTTACTTGGAAAGATCAGTGAAATGTTACATTTGGGAAAAATCTTCACCTTAGTTTTGGAAAATCAGCATAAGTTGTCATAATTAAAGTTCTATGAGGTCTGCTGGTGATGTTTTCATGGCAAAAGCAGTCTGGATTTCTTAACACTGACATCAGGAGCTCAGCCCTTGCACTCTGGGATCCTTATGATTTTATCTTCAGATTGAGTCAATTCCATTTGGATACAAACATAACTTATTTTTCTGAGTGAAGGGAAAGGGAAGGAAAATGCATCCAGGAAGTCCTCTTTAAATAAGGAGAGGGGACTCTAATTTTGTCTTCTAGGTCTGACTGCTACTTGGTAAGAGCAATTAAGTCACAGTGCCTTTATACCAAAGTCAAGGTAACTGGAAGGGGTTTAGATATAGAGCCTGAACTAGTAGTCCAAATAACATCAATTATTCTTTACTATTTTTCTTGGTTAATATCGCTGGACATTTCGTCCTGAGATCAAATATCACGATTCTGGGAGTATAAGGGATATATATTTAACTTTTACGTAGCAGGGAAATTATTGCATAGTAAGATACTTGGTCACTCATTCTTCCATTGTTAGTATGAGTAATGTAGTAGTTACGTTACCGATGAATCGGTGTAGAAGTCTGCTTGGAAATGAAAGTAAAAGCCAAATCTAATCCAACCTAACCACGGACCAACTAACCTCCCACTTTATCTGTATCTCCTCTCATCCAACTTCTCGTGGAAGTCACAATAAGTATAACAAACTTAAAATTCAGATTTATTGTCAGAGTAACCACATATAACCCTATAACCATTTACGGAGCGGAAACAGGCCGCGTTGGCCTTTCGAGTCCGCACGGTTCACTGATTTTGTGCGCCCTCTTCAGGCGTTGGTCCCGGTAGATCTTCATTCAATAACGATGGATGAATTCCTTCTTTAGCTCCCTGAGCAGTGCTCTCTCCTGCTCCAGAATCACCTCTGCACATATATAACATCACATACAACCCTAAGATTCTTTTGCCTGTGGTTTGGGCAGAATTTCTACTTATCATTAGTACTTAAGAAAAGAAAAGGGGTAGCACAGTTGGCGTAGCAGTTAGCTCAATGCCTTAACCGCGCAAGGGACCGGGCCCAGACCACGGTTTGAATCCCTCACTGTCTGTAAAGAGTTTTTACATTCTCCCCATGTCAGGGTGGGTTTTCTCTGGGGGGGGGGGGATTTCTCCGGGAGCTCCAGTTTCCCCCACCATTCAAAACGTACCGGGGGTGAAAGTTAATGGCTGGTAAATTGGACGACACGGACTTGTGGACCAAAATGGCCTGTTACCGTGCTGTATGTCTTCATTTAAATTTAAATTTATATGAATAATAAAGAGAGAAATGTAAACAAATAAAAAAAATGAAAATGTAAGTGTCAAGAACAGGGGTTCACATTCCCATAATTACAAGCAAGCCTCGCTGCCATGGCATGATGTAAACTTGAATGTTTTATTGGGCCTGATTTGAAACTATCATGTTTAGTCACGTGCAGTATAATTTGACCGTCATGTCAGGCTAATGTCAGGTTGCCAGGACATGGATGTGTGTACAATTGATCTGCAGACATGAGTCCAAATCCCTCTGCAGCAGCTAGGGAATTTAAATTAAAAGAATAAAGTCAATCTGAATAAAAAGTATGATTATAACCATGAAATTGCCAGATAGTCATAACAATCCATCTGGTTTCATGATATCCTATGAAGGATTATCTGTTGTCCCTACCTAGTTTGGCTTGTTGGACTCAATGTATGGTTGATTCTTAACTGTGCTATGAAGTAACCAAAAGTCACTTGGTTTCTGACAATAAGGGATAGACAATAAATGTTGGCTGTGGCATGAATTTCACATTCCATGATATAATGAAAATGATATTATCAAAATGATACAATGTAATATTAAGCATAAGTACTAAAATGAAACATGAAGA